>NC_136057.1:592661754-593109536 GCF_964261635.1 Lissotriton helveticus
AAATAGTTTCAGAAGTAAAATGTGATCAAAAAAATAAATTGCTGGTTGACATCACATAGGCATGTTATAGCCATATAAATATGTAACAGTTATATAGTCCTATCCCATAAGCTAAAACACAGCAACAATGATCTGTTATTCATGGGTATGTCTGGTGAAAGAAAGTCGATGTTTTGACCCCTTGTGGGTGTAGGTTGAGTTGCACCTTACTGTGGGGTCTTCATCAGGACAAAAACGTGATGTGTGGTTGGGGGCCGAGCACCTAGAGTTAATGAGAGAATAGATAAGCTAACGAAGAACCTCTATAATGGTGTTCAAAGAATGAAGGATATAATTACCAGAATGCCACCTTTGATTGAGGGGCAGAGTTGCTAGGAGAGGATTGGGCCCGTGGGCTCCTACTAACAGAGAGCATGCTGAAACCTGAATATATGGTAAGTGCATAAGTGGGCTTGCAGTTCAGTGTACCCACATACATATCAGAAACACGTGTGAACAGATGTGCTACTCATTGTACAATCTAACAGTACCCAGCCGGGTTCCAACACTAACTCACTAAAAGCATACAAGGAGGATAAAACAATCGGTAGACATTCCTAAAGCGTAAGGACGCTTATCATCATACTAGTAAGACAGAGGCATCTCTATTCATTTATAACAACAGCATATCTGTGGCCATAGTTGACAGTATTAACAAACAATGCAGCATTAAACAGTGACCTCTGCAAGATAGTAAAGTAAGTTCTAGGGCCCCTTTATTCCAACAAACAAGATATTTTATTCCTGAACCTAAACAGTTTACATACAGACACCATAACATATACCTTAAATCACTCACAAACTGTAATACAATTGCGTAATCTACTGCATCACATGTCCATGTGGACTTCCGTACATAGGACAAACCCAACAAAAGATTAAAGCACGCATCATGCAGCATTGCAGTAGAGTAAGGTGTGACATCCAAAGCGCACCATTGGTTGAGCACTGTAAAACAGCTAACCACAAACCAGAGGAGTTAAAGTGGGTTGTGCTTGAGAAACTATCCCTAGGCCGAAGGACCCAATATTACCTCCCCTTCGGCCTAGGGATAGTTTCTCAAGCACAACCCACTTTAACTCCTCTGGTTTGTATGGTGGTCTGACAGGCCTTACACTGTCCGCATCTGAAGTGACCAACAGTTGTAGGCAGGTTCCACATACTTTGCAATGTGGGTTGTTCAGGGGTGTCCAGGAAAGAAAAGACCACATGGTCCCTAACGCTTTTTGCCTTCTTGAAGGAGTGCATAGGTGGTTAATGTCATCAGCAATCTAAGCTCAATGTTTATTATTGATTTTCCGAATGGCATTGCTCTGCGTGCAATAGGTAGTTATACAAATCATCCTTGCCAGACTCTCATTCTTCTTCTCCTGTGTCGTGAGGAGTGCTTCTCGGGGGCTATACCATGCCCCTTTCTGCGCTCTTTTGACAAATCGACGTGGATAGTCTCTGTCCAGGAGTCTTGCGCTGAGATCTTCAGATTCTTTAAAGTAATCATTTCTCCTCGTACAGTTGCGACATATTTGCAAGAATTGGCCTACCGGTAAATTGTCCCTTAGGCCTCGGGGTGGTGGCTAGTGTATCTTACTAATGAATTGTGTTCGGCTGGTTTTTGATACAGCGCAGTGGAGAGCTTGCTGTCTTCATGAAAAATAGTGATGTCAAGGAAGACCACTTTGTTGTTGTCTGACTGAAGTGTGAACTGAATGTCCTGGCTCTGCTGGTTCAACCAGCGATGGAATGAATCCAAATCATCTTTGGTTTCTATCCACAGCATGAGCATATCGTCAATGTAGTGTCGCCACCATGTGACGTGGTCTTGATAGGGATTGTTACCACTTAGAACATGCTTCTGTTCGAAATCATCCATGTAAATGATGGCCAGGTCTGGCGTGAAAGCTGCCCCCATCGCGACGCCCTTGGTCTGGAGGTAAAAGCAACCATGAAAAATGAAGAAATTCTTCATCATGGCGATGGTCAAGAGGGCAATAATGAATTCTGTGGGAATAGTCATGGGTGCAGGTTGTCTGTCCAGTGCTTGTTGGATGACATCGAGGGCCTCTGTCTGCGGGATGCTGGTATACAGGGAGACTATGTCACATGTAACTAGCAATTGTTCTTCAGTGTCAAACTGCAACCCATCCAATAGTTTGATTGTTGGGACAGTGTCTCTTAAATATGTAGCCGCCTCTTCCGTAATCGGTTTCAGGAACACGTCAATGTGCTTACAAAGCGGTTCCAGGATGGAACCACATCCGGATACGATGGGTCGTCCTGGGGGTTCTTGCATACTCTTATGGATCTTGGGTAGAGTATATATTCTTGGTAGACGTGGATCATTCTGGTTGAGATACCTAAATTCATGTTCGCTTACAAAACCTTGGTCTTTGCCTTTCGTGGTCAGGTTGAGGATCTCTAGCGCCAGGTCCTTAGTAGAATCACCACGTAGTTTCGTGTAACTCACCCCATGACCAAGTTGTTTGGAAATCTCTACTTTATACTTCTCAATGTCCTGCACCACAATGGCTCCCCCCTTGTCAGCGGGTTTTAATGAGAATGTCTTTGTTGTTTTTCAGTAGATGAGTGCTTGTTGTTCTTCACTTGTGACATTGAGCCTGGTATATTTGTGTACTTCCAATGTCTTAGATACATCTTTTAGTACAGTATGCTCATAAGCCAAGATTTTGTTGGTCATGGTACTTGCCGGAAGAGTAAAGGTGGAAGGTGGTCTGAGTCCAGTATTGGATGTATTTGTGAAGGGAGGACTATTCCTGAAGAAATATCGCAGCCTGATCTTCCGAAAAAACTTCATAAGCTCCGTCTTGATAGTGAATTAGTTAGGGTGTGCAGTTGGAACAAACGATAAACCCTTGCTGAGGATACTTATCTCATTTACTTTTAAGGTATATGAAGATATATTGACCACAGGGCTAGGCAGTCTCTCTACCATCTGTAGACTTTCCTGCGTGTTGCTATCTCTCCATGGCTCTCTTGTGGGAAATTGACTTGCTTCTGGGGCTTCCCTCATCCCCTCTACCAATTGGGGTTGAGGGGTGCTGTCCTCGCGATATTCCCCTTTGCCAGTTGCCCCCTCTGCCTCTTGGTGGGTGCCATTGGCCTTCCCCTAAAAAAGGAGGGAAAGGACCTTGAGGTTGGTTCCAGTCACCTTGATATCCGTAGCCTGTGTTGGATCCTCCTTGGTCGTTGTCACTGTCTGGACTATACGAAGAATCTGAGAATGTGGTATAGTTCCTATGGCAACGATAGCCGCCTCTTCCTCTTCTGTCCTGCTTATAATAGTCCTCGTTGACGTATGGGTAGGTGTATTTCTTCTCATAATACCTGATGTCCTTAGAGAGTTTCTCTAGTTTTTTCTGTTGGGTGTTAGTTTCAAAATCTTTCAAAGTTTTCGCAAGGTGCTCCAGAGCTTCCTAGGCATTAGATAATGCAGTGTCACCAGCGATCTCTGATTTCAAGGCTGCAATCTCCCGTTGGAGCGTTTGTATTTGCTCTGCTGCCGTTTCTACTCCCAGCACCATCCAGTGCCGGGAGCAGTTGTTGGCCACAAAACTAAAGCCCTCTTTAAATTTAGGTACATCAATAAATATTGCCGGTTCGTTCTTCACTTGAAGACCCACCGGGATAATATTAGATTGTAGATATTTTGTCAAAAGATGGCCGTGTAATCTGGTACGAATCAATATTTTCTCTAATCTTTCTAGACGTGCTATTTTATCCTGAAGTGTGTAATCAATATTTGGTGTGTCCGAGGATAAAAATAAATTAGATCTGTCTTGAATTAGCTGATTGATATAGTCCTCCGTGTATGATAGTGTTTCGCTCTCTACCATTGTGAAGAAGGTGAAGACTATTTACAAAAATATTTACAAAAACACAACCTCGCAGGCATGCACCTGCTCAGATAACATTACAAAATAAGGGTCAAGCCTTATTTTGTAATGGCCTTGACAGTGAGGCCTGCCCTTTGCAGAGCCTTCAACACTTCACAGAGGTGTTGCAAGTGTTCCTCCCACATGGAGCTGAACACAGGAATGTCATCCAGGTATACGGCGCTGAATTCCTCCAGCCCGGTCGGTACCTGGTTGCCCAGTCTCTGGATGTAGCAGGGGCATTCTTCAACCCAAAGGGCATGACTCGGAACTAGAAGTGCCCCTCTGGTGTTGAGAACACAGACCTCTCTTTGGACCCCTCAGTTAAGTACCCAGAAGTTACATCAAATGTACTGAGGTACTGGGCAGCTCCCAACCAATCCATGAGCTCATCAGCTCTGGGGATGGGGTGTGCGTCAGTCTTGGTGACCGCATTGATCCCACGGTAGTCCACACAAAACCAGAGTTCTGGAGTGGCACCGGGTGCAGCAGCTTTTGGCACTAAGACCACTGGGCTAGCCCAGGGGCTGCTGGAGGGCTCAATTACCCCTAGCGCCAACATCTTGTAAACCTCTTCCTTGATGCTGGCCCTGACCTTGTCAGCTACCCGGTAATATTTCTTTTTCACAGGTAAACTATCTCCAGTGTCCACATCATGAACGCAAAAATTGGTGAACTGTCAGACCTGGGGTGGCAGAGTGGGCTAAAGAACAGTGATGGATTAAACCCATATCTTTTGACTGGGTGTGAGTGTTTGGTTGGTTCAGATGCTCCATCCATCACCACCCCCTTTTGTACCGCTTTGTTTGCCATAAGTTGGCAGGGTATGCTCAGACGTGAGTCCCTTGCTCACTTTGCCACTAGATTCAAGCAAGCCTCGCTAGAAACGGCTGAAATGCCAGAAACCGGTCCTAGGAAGCTTGTTTCCGGTCCAGGGAAGGCATGGCTTGGCAGTTCAGGCTGGACTGTTCCCATGAGGCACAGGGCCAGACTGATTTGCATAAGGCCATGTCTGAACTGGGGTGGCAGAGTGGGCTAAAGAACGGTGATGGATTAAACCCAGATCTTTTGACTGGGTGTGAGTGTTTGATTAGTTCAGATGCTCCGTCCATCACCACCCCCTTTTGTACCGCAAAAATTGGTGACACCTGGGGTCAGGAAAAACAGGGAGGCAAACTGACCCAACACTTGGCAACAGTCCCTCTGCTGCTCTGGGGCCAGGGGGGGCCAGAGGACCACACGATCCACTGACCAGTCTTGCTCCTTGGCTGCCAGGAGGTCAGGAACAGGGTCACTTTCCTCTTCCATTCCAGCATCTGTAGCCAGGAGCATTGTCGCTTCAGACGTGTCAAAGTGGGGTTTGAGGCGGTTCACATGCAAGACTCTCAGGGGCTGCCTGGGAGTCTTCAAGTTAACCAGGTAGGTTACTTCGCTCTTGTGCTCCACGACCTCATATGGCCCAGTCCACTTGTCTTGGAGTGCGCAAGGCTCCACTGGCGCCATCACCCACACTTTCTGCCCAGGTTGAAATCCGACCAGAGTGGTATTCTGTTCGTAGCATCTTTTCATATCTTCCTGGCTAGCTTCTAGGTTCTCCTGTGCGAGCTTCCTGAAGCATTGTGTCTGGTTGCGGAAGGCCAGCACATAGCTGAACACATCCTGGGGGGTTTTACCACAGGATTTCTCCCACCCCTCCTTCACCCGTGTGAGAGGTCCTCTAACACGGTGGCCATACAGAAGTTCAAAGGAACTGAACCCTAAGGACTTCTAAGGCACTTCCCTCTAGGCAAACAACAGGCATGGTAGAAAGAAGTCCCACATCCGTCTCATGGGCTCCACTAGGCTCATAATCATACCTTTCAGGATGAGGTAGAACCTTTCAACCAACCCATTTCCTTGAGGGTGGTAAGGAGTGGTGAACTTATAAGTTACCCCACACTCCTCCGACAGAGACTTCATGTACCTCGAGATGAAGTTGGTACCCCGGTCGAATACCACCTCTCTGGGGAACCCCACACGGGAAAAGATCCCCATCAATGCACAGCCCACCACGGGGGTTGTCATTGTCCTAAGAGGGACAGCTTTCATGTACCGGGTGGCATGGTCTACCAAAACCAGGATGAACCTGTTGCCTAAGGATGTCTTGGGGTCTGGGGCCCCACAATGTCGATGTTCACCCGCTCGAAAGGGGTGCTCACCACAGGAAAGGGTTGGAGGGGTGCCTTGCACTTCCCTCCGCTCTTGCCACTGGCCTGACATGTTTGGCAAGATCTACAAAATGTACCGACGTGCTTCTTCATCTGGGGCCAGAAGAAGTGGGTGACAAGCCTTTGGAAGGTCTTGTCTTGTCCCAGATGTCCTGCGAGAGGCACGTCATGAGCCAGACTCATTAGGAACTTCCTAAAGCGCTCGGGTGCCACCAGCACACGGGCTGCACCGGGCTCAGCAAACTTAGGCTCACTATACAACAACTCATCTTCCAAGTAAATGAGATGATGCTTGGACTCTCCACCTGCTGCCTGGTCTGCAACCTGTTGGCGCACACCAATGAGGGAAGGGTACTCTTTCTGCACCTTGCATAATTCTTCCCTGGAGGGGCCACCTTCTTGCTGCCAATGGGTTAGCTCAGTCCCCCAGTTTGGCCACTTGCTGCCTGGTAGACTCCAGGGCTTCCCCCTTAGGTTCTGCTCCTTCCTGGGCCGTGGGAACAGCCTGGGCGGGTTCCCCACGCCCCCTGCCTCCTCCTCTCCTGGCAGGTTCCTGGGCCACTATTTCAGGCTCCAGTTCTGCTGAATCACCCTTACTGACTGCCATAGCACGCGTGGTCACGCAGATCCACGCAGGCAAACCCAACATCTCCAGATGAATCTGGTGTTCCACATCCTTCCCTGGGGAGCTCTCCAGGTCATTACCTAGCAGACAGTCTACAGGCAAGGCTTCACTTACAACAACTTCCAAGAGACCAGAGACCCCCCTCCACTCAAAGGGAACACGTGCCACTTTGCAGAGGCGCACTGAGCTGTCAGCTGCAACTACTGGGCGGAGTACTTTGGGGATGATCTGCTCTTCAGACACCCACTGACACCTCATGGATGTCACGCTGGTTCCTGTGTCTCTCAGAGCCTCTACCTCCCTCCCATTGATAGTCACCTTCTGCCTGTATTTCTTAGTGTTTGGGGGCAAAGTGGTGTCCTGGACCATCTCTTGGTCTCCTAGAGAGACAAGGGTCATGACTGCTAATCCCTCCCCCGCACTGGAAATCAAATCCCTTCCCAAAGCTACACTTGCTAACCCTGGGGCTGGAGCACCAGTGGGTGCTGGAGATTTCTTAGGGCACCTATTGATAACATGTCCCACCTCATTGCAGGGAAAGCAGGTAGGGGGACCGCTGTTATCCCTTCTGACCCTAGGGGCCCATGGCTGCTTGGGTTTGGGGGATTGGGACTCCTTTCCCTGGTAACTATTTTGGGGCCCTTGAGAGAACTCCTTTTGGTTACCCTTGTCCCCCCCACTCTTCTGCTGGGGACCCTGCCCACCTTTGGTTGTGATACCCACAATTCCTCTCTGGACCCTGGTACTGGTCCAGCGGCCCGTCTCCTTAGCAAGCTCAATGGGGTCTGTCAGCTTGCTGACTAAAAGATGCTGGCGCAGCTCTGGAACACAAAGACTACTCAAGTGCTCCCAACTAATTAAACGCAACAACCCCTTATAATCAGTTACTTTGCTGCCCTTCATCCAACTTTCCAGTGCACGCGAGTACAAATTCACACACTCCATCCAAGTCTCAGACTCTCTCTTCTTGGAGTTCCTGAACTGCAGTCTGTACTGCTCTGGATTAAGTCCATACTGAGACATAGGGCCTCCTTCATATTGGGATAGGTCATGGTACCCACTAACTCTCTAGAGCACTCCTCCCAGAAGCCTCAAAATGTTTCCACAGGCCCGCCCCCAGTGCTGTTCAGGCACACCATTCATTCTTAAAGCAATTTCATAAGAAGTAAACCAGGCATAAATGTCCTCACTCCTATTGTAGTTCTGTAACAAATCCTTGGGAACATATACTTTACCCCCTGGCACCGACGGTGCGCTGCCACCATTTGAACTGGAATCCACCTGCTTGGCCTTGATATCCAGTTCCCTCATGCTCAACTCATGAGCCAAAAGCAATTTCTTTTTCTCCAGGGCACGGGCATTTTTGCTCTCCTCCGTCACCCTTTCTACTTCCAATTGCTTAATTTTCATTCTCATGGCTTCCAAGTCATAGTCTCTTACTCTCTGATTCTCTTCTAACTCTTTTGGGGTAGGACGCCGGCTGGAGTGGTGACTGCCAGCCCTTGAGCCTGGATTGCCCACTGGCAATTCATGGGGTTTCCATTTGCATCATTCCTTCTTGGGCCTCCCACCAGGCCTTCAAGATTCTCTGCAACTCATCCTTCATGTAGTTGCTCTTTATGGGGCACTCAAACTTGTGGCAGAATTGCTGAAGCTCTGCAACTTTGCAGGAATACAAATCCTCAATGACAAACTGCAATTCTGCATCCACACTGGGTGCCTTTCCTTTCACAGACATGATACTCAACCGTAGTATGCGGTGGCGTAGTGGTCTACACTCACTCGTGATGTACACCAGTCACTGTGGGTCTAGTACAAATACAAGTTCAAGATCCCACCGCTGACCAACAATATTAGGACTGGCAGAGGTAGGTACCACTATCCAAATAAGGACCCTTGCTTCTAGTCAGGGTAAGAAGGATGCACTCTTTAGAGAACCCCTGCTCATCCCCTTGGTAGCTTGGCACGAGCAGTCAGCCTTATCAAAGGCAATCTGGTAAGTATTTGTCCCAACACTCACAGTAACACAGTGAAAACACCACAAACTGACTCCAAAACAGTTTAGAAAAATAAAGGTATTTCATCTAAACTACACAAGACCAAAACAACAAAAATCCAACATACACATTTGAAGAATATGGTTTCAAATGAGTTCTTGAGGTTGCATTAAAATAATCCACAGTTGCGTCACGTTTTAGCCAACAGTACCTTTAGATGCGACAAAAGTTCCAAGTGAAAGCTGTAGCAGTGCAAAGCAAGCGATGCATCACTCCTGAGACCCTGAGAAGGCGATGCGACAACCCCGCTGGATGCAGCGGGCGTGTTGCGGTGACTCCGGTCTGTATGTCGAGGGATGCGATACCTTGCGTAGATTCCGGTGCACAGGTTTTGGTGGAAGTGGCTCGCAAAAGGTATGATGCAACAATCTTCAGGGCGGCGACGATCTCTGGTGCGGTGAAAATGCGCGGCTCAGTGGCGATCTTCTCCTCTCGTGGCCCCTCGATGCAATGGCTCTCGCAACGACGTGATACGGTTCGCAAGCAAGCGGTGCGACAATCTCACCCAGTGACGACAGACTCTGCGAATCTCACCCAGTGACGACAGACTCTGCGACGATACTCGCAGCTATGGTAATCTTCCTGCACCAGACTGGTGCGTCCTGCAAACGAAGGATGCGACGACTCTGGCAGCGGCATCAGGTGCTGTGACGATCTTGGCCTTCGTAGCAGCGGGAATTTCCTCGCTCTGACGGGGATGTGCTCCGCTGTTGTATTGCATTTTAGGACCCTGTTGTAATTTTCCTGATTCATGCCCTTATATAGGTATAAATCACCATATCCTTATATAGGCTTAAGAATCATAACCATATTTAGACATAGCTCATGCAGTCCAAATACGGCAGTGCTACTTCCACTAGTTCCGAAAATCTACAGCGATTTCTTGGAAAACTCGGCTTCAGCCGCTAGGGACTTCCCCTTGCTCGAATACTGACTTGTCCAAGAACTCATGGAGTTTTCAAAGAACTGAGACTCTTTAATGACGTTATTATGTCCACCTTTACGTCAAACTCTGTACCTTCAAGGTATAACTATGCCCACACTTGCCTTAGAAAACAGACAGTGGTTTGGAGCAGTTCGACTATCTACTTGCCTGACGCGCCCTGCTACTGCAAATGCCGAAGGAAACCGACCCTCCAGCAGACGCACTTAGAGAGACGCTGTCTTTTCTCCTGCCGAGAAATCCAGCTCCAGTGTTTCCAAGCTACCCTTGCGTGTTGTTGGGAAATTGAGTCCCGAACCTTCTTCATTCCAAATCTAGGTACTGAGCTGATTAGACTCTTAGAGAAATCTTGGATAGATTCTTGGCAAAGAATATTACATTTATGCTACACCTCACTTACTTCTTCCCTCGTACTAAGCTTAGGTTAGGTAAATCGGGGTAGGCGTATTTTAGAAGCACCAGTTGAGTACTTTTAGCCTCTATGATTTATGTATGTATTTATCCATGGTCTAGGCACCATACAATGTTCTTACAGTATTATTTTATTCTACTCTTTTTACTGTATGCATTATTTTTTGCAACCAGTTTTAGGATTGTAGCAGTTCATTTCTTATGCTTGAGAAAGAAGACTGTTCAATAAATCCTTTTATTGAAAACGCCTGTCTATCTATTTCTTTGCACCACTGGTGAAACGAAGCATGCACGATTGACTGAGTGAAATATCTATCTATTGTTTCCACGACTCTGAAGATCAGTTTTATCTTGGGGAAACAAAGTTGTCATGTTTATGCAGTTGTCAGAAACTAAATCCCTTCTTGTGACCTCAAGAAAGTTTCTAGTGACCTCTGAGCTAGATGGGACTCACAATTAAGTCTAATATATTTCGATAGAGACCTAGTCTACATAAGTCCTACGTCACATCTATATATATTATTCCAATGCGCAGAGCCTATTGGGAATATAGGAACTACACTACACCGTAAGCGAGCGATGCGTTAAAACTTGCGGAAAGTCCTTAAAATCTTGGTTTCCAGCTTCCCAACATAGGTACAACTTCCAGAGGCATCACAACTGGCCCAAGCACTCTAGGAAGGACAGAAATCTCTCAGCAGAGTTCAGGGAAGCTGGGGGTGAAGTCCTTTTGTTCCTGGGACTTCTTAACAGGGAGCCAGCTCTTCTTCAGGCCCTTGGAGATTCCTTCAAGCAAGGGCACACAACACAAAGCAAAGTCCTTCCCCTCTCCTAGGCAGCAAAGCAACTGCAGGTCAGTCCAGCAAAGCAACAGCAGGACAGTCTTGCTTCTTCAGTCTTCCAGCTTTCTCCTTGGCAGAGGTTCCTTCTTGATTCCTGGATGATCTAATTGTCTGTAGTCTGGGGTCCTGTACTTATACCCCTAAAAGTTTTTGTTCCCTTTGTGCAGGACGGTTCTGAGCCCTGTCTGAATCAGTTCTGGGTGTTCCTTGAGCACTTTGTTTTCCTGGCCTCTCCTTTCTTTTCAGAGAGAGGGGCGGGATTGTCAGCCGCCCATCAGGAGGTGGAGCCAGCATTGTGGAAGGCAGGCACAGCCCTATTCAGGCCCAGGTGCTACCCCCTCCCACCACTCAAGATGCAGATACAGTCATTCAGCCTAAGGCTAACTCAACCAGCCTCCTGGGGGCTCCCCAGCCTCTGTCACTCACAAACCAGACAGTCAATTCACAAACAGGCCAAGGCACACAGAAAGGTTAGACAAGAGAACAGTCATTTTCTAAAAGTGCTGTTCTCAAGCACAGGATTTAAAAACTACCTTTCCTAAAAGATGTGTTATTAAATTCTGAGTTAAGGGATCCTAGGCGTTTATGTCCTATCTTGCTCCTATGGGAAGATATGCAGGTAGCCACTGTAGCCAGCATTCCCCATGATAGCCTATGGGCAAGATAGCCTTACAGTAGTGAAAAACGAAAAAGGCTGTAATTCACTAACAGAGCATGTCACCTGCACTAGTACATGCTCTACTTTTCACATACACGTCACCCTGCCCAGGGGGGTACCTTGGGCCTTCCATAGGGGTGTCCAATGTGTACAGAAAGGGAAGGGTTAGGCCTGGTCAGTGGGGACACTGACCAGGAGGACATGGCAGTTCACAGACTGCACACCGGCACTGCAGTGGCAGGCCTGAGACACCATTTTAGGGCTACTCATGTTGGTGGTTTCAATCATTAGTAGCCCCCCCACCCCCAGCGCCTTGAGACCCTCACGGGTGTGTAGCGTGCTTTACAAATGTAATTATTGATTGATTGATCGAATCAGTGCTGCAGGCCCACTAGTAGCATTTGTATCACCAGCCCTGGCACACTCACTGCACTTTACTAGGGACTTATTGGTGATACAAACATGCCAATCATGAATAACCAATTGCAATAACAATTTACACAGGGAGCACTTGCACTTTCACACTGATCAGCAGTGGCAAAGTGCCCAAAGCATCTAAACCAGCAAAAACGAAATCCAGCACAGCGTAAAAAATACAGGAGGCACAGGAAAAAAGACAGGGGAAACCACACCAAAGATGCCAGGTCTAACAAGGACCATCTGTTCCAAAAACAGAAATGCTGAATGATGCACAGGCCTAGAACTCAAGTCACAGACCTTCTTCTTAAGCCTTCAATTAGACATTGCATCAATCACAAAGACAAAATCCCCATTTCAGATTAGCAATCAATACACAGGTAACCAGGGTCAGACTGGGAACCTGCAACGGAAAACATTTTCAAACAAGCACCATATTGTACGTTGGAATCCTACCCCTTTCCAGAAGTTTTGGAGCAGGTTCTCCTACAAAGAAAAAATATGCACAACAGTTGCATATTTGCAAATACACAATATGTCATTTTATGTGATATTATATAACAGCACAAAGTATAAAATATATTGTCCTCAGATTTACAGGTAGGAAGAGGAACTATCATCAAGGCCTTCTGCAGAAATTAGGAGCAATATTTCTACAAGTCAGAAAAGAGTGTGTGCCTAGAATGAAACTCTGCGCCAGATAGAGAAACAACCAAGCAGAAGATATAGTAGCTACCTGATACAATGTGTCCCACAACTTTCATTTTTGTGGCATTATATAATGACTGTCTGTAGTCGTATCCTTTGTAAGATTCCATAAAATGTGTAGCTGATAACAGCATGCTAAAAATGGCATATGTAATGTGTGATCATTGAAGCTCAAAATGCCAGTGCTGCTCATTTTGATAGTTCTCTAGAACAAAAGGGGCAACCCAGTAACTCATGGACCTGGGCTGGACAGTAAACATCAAAAAGATGGTCCCCACGAGGGAAGTGTAGCCCTTGACTTCGATGGCAATAGTGTCTAAACAGAGATAGAAAAAAATCTATCAAAAGAGTATATTACAGTTATTCGTTTAGTGCATTCATTTTTTATCGATCTCTCAATCATGAATGTAAATCAATTATTGGTGGTTATTATGCATTACTAATAAGGAAGCTCATAAAAGGTGACTGCACAGTGAAAGTGGTCAATAGTGAAAAAAGTGCATATGTGATATGTACAGAAATACATACATGTGGCTGATAGCGATAAGAGAATGTTTGAAGTCAACACCTGTCAAGCGAGTGTTGATGTCAAACCTCAAATTCTTAAAAGCACAGTCCACATATGTTGTTTTGTCAACATTTCGACCCCTGGGCCATCTTCAGGACACAAAATATACCGGAAGCACCAGAAATTGTGACAGGAACACACACTGTCAAATGGAAATTCCAACTCCAGTAAGGCAAACAACTTCAAGAAAGGTATTTCCCACAAGATTCAGTTAAAAAACGGGTGCAATGCTGAATGCTGAAATCATCAAAAATTAAGCTCCTTCTTTAGATACATCTCATCCTTAGATTATGTATTCTTCAGTAGCACAGTTCCTTCTTGGCTTTCAGAATGCTCAGTGATGGGGCCACATCCCCAGCCATCTTTTTCACCCATCATGCCACCTTTGTTTGGAACCAGCCATATGCAAATTAGTCTTGAACCTGCGCCTCATGGGAACAGTACAGCCCAGTTCAGGTCCTCCCTGAACCTGAACCTGAACACCAGCAACCCAGGATTGGTGTCACTCCTGTTATGGGCTCTTCAGCCAGATTTAGCTTTGGTTCCAGTGGCATGGTAAGTCCAGGACCCATGTCTCCCCACTATATACTGAAGGTTTGAGCCTGGCGTTCTAAACTTGTAGGCTAATTAAAAGAATTATGGCAAAGAGCTCCATCATGGGACACATCTGGTGTGGAAAAGTAAATTTTGCCATGTTCTGTGTCCCTACGTGTCATCCATCATATGTTATGTGTGCATGATTAAATATGCATATGCATTCCCCATGTTCGATTAATGACGCAATTACAGTTGTGTCCACCTCTAGTATGCCAGTTTCCAGTCCTCGTGAATACTACGAATATCAGGCCTATGTAAAGCTACGTTGCCGCGTTTCTCAGTGTGCACGTTATTCCATTATAAAGTTCCCGTTTCTAGGCCTCAAAAGGGCCTGGACACCAGATTCAGCTCCTGTCTCCTGAAGCCTCGCTGAGGAGCGATACAGCCCCCACCTGTATCCTCGACCCTTCACTTACTTCCTGCCACGCAGTGCCCGGTCCAACCTGGCTCAGTCTCTGAGTCTGCCAAGAATATGTTATGATTCCAGTTATCAGTTCAGTCCTCCTTCTCTGCATTCCTAAACTACTGAATCGCATCAATAGTTTCCGTCATTGTCTAGCCTTCACGTCTCCACGTTAGAGAAATACTGCATTTAATGGTCATTTAATATTCTTCATTTCGCACTACATGTAGAATAATGCATGGTCCAGTCTTAGAATCAAGTTAGCCTTTCCCCTCCTAACTTCTAGTTTATATCAACATGTTCTCTAAACATCAGATACTAGATACTGTTTAGGTACATGTCGCTCCGACTCTCCAGACTTCAGTCTCTGCTCCTAGCACAGAGTTCATAGCCCCCAGCTTCTCCTAGTGATACGTCATTGCTAGTTTGCGCGCACCATCAGGTTAGAGGTCCCGGCTCCTTAGGTAGCCCCCTCCATGGTTTCCGCCCCATTCATGACATATCCTGTTACGTCTGCACCACATGTCTATGTGTACGCCCCGTTACACCACTTCTCGCCCTTATCTTTCGCGACTGCTACGCGTCACACCTTCTGCTCCACCCACTGCTACGCCTACTGCAATGTAATACTATGTGTTTGCGTTATGTATATATGCTCATGTATTGTTATTAAAAGTCGGCGCGCTCATCCCAGATCCAACCCCAGCAGCTGCTGGGCCCTGTCATCCTATTCCTATGCAGGTTGTCCTGTTCCTGTCCTTATGCTGTATTAAACCTGCAAAACTCCTACTACCTCGAATCTTGACTCTTATTTATTGAGCTATCTGTTATGATATATGTCTAGTCAAAAAGAGAGGTATTATTTATTTATTTACCACATAATGGCGCCCGAACAGTGACTTGCCCTTTCCCCACGCGTCGGTGAAGCCACGCCGACCCCCTGACCCTCTGCAGTCGTGACGGAACTCTTCTGTGCACCGGCAGATATTTCTGCTTCAAGTATCCCTCAGGCCCACGGAGGAGACGGAGGAGGCGGTCCAGCATCCAAGCGAGACGGTGGAGGAACGCGGCGAGTCCCGACCAGAGCCCAAGCCAAGAGCCCAAGGTCCGAGGTATCCGGAGGTCCACCCGTAACTGAAGTCCGAAGTTCGTCGTTCGTCGTCGTAGCAGTTCAGTCCGATCCGAGGCCTTCCGTTCTTGCTGCCCGGTGAGTACCATTACTGGGGTAGTATCTAGACAGGGTCAATCTAAATTGACTCTGGTCCGTGGGTTGGTGGTACACAGACTCACAAACGAAGTGTTCACCTAGGTGGATACGGGTCTTGATGCGTCCCTTTATGGGACCGGTATGTTCCGTACTGTTTCAGCAGTGCATCCAGTAACTCTAGTCTGTTCCGTTCTCGAGAAATTCTTGTGTTTCTGTTTTCAGTATTCCAGGTAATATTCTGTCCGAACTGTTATGTTATGATGTTGTTCAATGTATTTCCAATGTCGTGGTATGCCTGAATTGTTCTCCCAATTGTTATTGTTCCTCGTGTATTGTATGGTGTTCCGATTCAAGTTTACAATGTCTCTCTTTTCGAGACTACGTCAGCTAAAAACTAGAAAGGGTTTGTTAGAAGAAGCAGTTCCTGTTCCGCCGAGGGACAGTCCAGGTCATTTTATGTATCAGAAGCATGGCATAAGCGCCATATTGTATCTAGATTTATGGGTAGAGTATACCAAACAGTTAGAAGAAAAGTATAGATGGCCCGTATCGGGTACATGGGATGCCGAGTGCATCATGCGAGTAGAAGAAGCATTATGGAAAAAGAAAGCCAGACAGTCACAGAAAGATGCCATCGAGTTATGGCGCAAAGAAGCTCATAAAAGAACCGAAAAAGAAATCAGAAAGTCAGAATTAAGTAGAGAATCCTTAGAACGAGCACAAGAAAAAGAACTAATCGAGATAGGTGAACAAGTCAAAGCCGAACAGTCAGACAGACAGAGGCATGCCCTTATTAGGGGTATGTATCCTCTCCTTGCCGAGGGCTTGCCAAAAGCGACCCCAGAGGCATCTAGTAATTTCCCGCCACCATTAGTTCCGACCAAGCTACGTCACAAACAGACCGCAGCTGATATTTTTATTTCGTCCTATTTGGACGACACAGTCCCAGAATATGCAAATCCTGTTCGCGCTCCGCCAGTCCCTGTAAACCAGGCACTTCCCGCTTCTCCAGACACCGGAGTACCTGTTACGGTACCCCCAGTCCAGCCCGCCATACAAGTCCAGCCTACATTTCCATTTCCCACTCTGCCAGGACGAAGAGCCTCAGTAGACGATTCCAGTTTAGGGGCCGCAGGAGGAGGTCCTCCTCAAACCCCGCCGCCACACAAGCGTTTAACGACAGCCGAATTACATGCACAAGCGTCACAGCGTACGCCCAGACATCAGACTGTAGCAGAAATAAGAAAATCCCTTGCCGAATGCGGCTATGATCCAGTCCCAGGCGAGGATAATATGGTTTTATATTCATTCCGCGTAAGAAAGGTGGCCGAGTATCTAGTCACCTTACCGAATATGAAAGAAGATCTAGACAGAATATATCGTTTCATCCGTACAGGGGATGATCCAGAAAGTATTAGCGAGGCCATGTCTCAAAGGAAAGCCGAGATCCAGCTCATGATATTAAAGTTTCTGATCAATTGTCTAATAAGAGAACAAGATTATCCGTCTAAAGATCCAGCCGAAATGAGAACCCTGACAAGGTGGAGTGATAATATAGCCGAGGGTAAGCACAAGACCGTCGGTGCTGTGGAGAGTATGTACAAGAAAATCCGTAGAGAAATAATAAAGATACACGAACAACGTAAAGCAGCACAAGTAAGTGAGAAAGAAAGTAATTCTGATACTGAAGAGGTAGAGGACGAGAATCCCGCCAGAATAGCGTATGTAGGAAAATCTAGATTTCCAGATCGCCATTTACGCCTAGAACACAAGTCTATTTCTCATTCTCCAGCACCAGAACAAGGTTCCCTAGAACAAGTATTCCAAGCTACCGATCACATTCTGAAGTCACGAATCGGTTACAGTGAGTTAAGTACCATGCATGAACAAGAACTAGCCCGATCAGCAGTCCGATGGATTACTGATTCTACCACTTTTCCAGACGAAATAGTGGCACAAATGTTTCTGAAAATGCCCCCAGCCGAACAACGACTGGCGGGTATGTATATGATCCAGCACCTCATTACATTGTATGAGGGTCAACACTCTGATCCAGGCCCGTTACATGATGTCCTGAACGAGTTACTCCAGTATAGATGGAAAGGTCTAGGTACCGATTTAATTAGTGTCATTCTAGAACAGCGCCACAAATATAGAACGTTTCTGAACCCGCATTTTGTTCATGTCTCACCCCCAGAAAGTAAACCATTTTACATGGAGAGACAGAATCCGTTACGAGAAGTCCACCCAGTTAAAGGAACGGGTGGCGAACTAGAACGAGTGTTTGTTTACACTCCGATTACAAAGATGGAACTCCTCGAGATGAAGAAATTAATTCCCTGTCATGACAAAGATCCAGCAGGGTTCCATAGAGAATTAAAAGACATGCTCCGTATGGGAGAATACACGTATCCAGATATAATTAAAATGTTAAAGGTTCTGCTGCCCGCAGGGGTGTATGAAAAGCTCAAGGAAAAAGAATGGGAGGTGGGAGAGAAAAAGATCGATTGGGCAGTTCTAGAAGCTGAAGACAAGGCACGAGTACCAGGTACCGGTCTTGGAGATAAATGTAAAGAATTACCGGAATTATTAATACAAGTTTTACCCAGATTATTGACAACTAGAAAAGAAGACTGGGATGCAATCTCAGCCTGTAAACAGAAGCAAGATGAGGATATTAGTGATTTTTATTCTAGATTTGAAAAATGTTTTAGTATCAACAGTGGCCTCAAGACAAGTAGTGAGTCATACCCTCATCTTTTTGTTACTAAATTAGTCGAGAATTCAAGCCCACAAATTAAAAATCGAGTTCTGAAAGTCGAAAGTACCTGGCAAGCTAATACCCCGTCCCAGATGTTGCAAATGCTTCAATACCATCAGAATAGAATCAGAGAAGAGCAAGAACACGAGAGAAAACGTATGAAAGACACGAAAATGAAAGTACTAGTTGCACAATCTGTTCCTCAAGACAGTCAGAAGAGGGGTCCGAATCAAGCCAGTCATCCTGCAGCTCCCGTTAAAGGGAACTGCAATTATTGTAAACAGCCAGGTCATTTTATAAACGAGTGTGCAGTTCTGAAACACAACATAGCTACTGGTAAGACTAAAGAAAGACCACGTCCGCCTAGACAAGAACAAGTTTCACAGACTCCTCAGTCACAGAATGCACAACAGACAGTTCCAGCACCGCAGCCTATTGCTGCAACACAGCATGTTACATCGCAGATGTACCAGTATGCACAGTCTGAGTATCCAGAGTACCAGCAGTATTCATGAAACAGCCTAGAGAGGGAGGTAGGCTTGCCTCTCATCGAGATACCTGTAGATCAAGAAGGTCCCTATGTTCACAGTCAAGTATTAGGGAAAGACAGAAAGTTTTTGATCGATACAGGGGCAAGTAGGACCACAATTAGTCACGCCGAAGTTCCAGGGGCTCCGCTCTCAGGCTCAAGAAATGTTTCCCTTGGATTTTCAGGAAAGCCTATCGTAAATGAGATTTCAAAGCCAGTTACTCTAGAAGTAGGTCCATTGTCCCGCACTACTGATCTGTTACTTACTAAGTCATGTCCAGAAAATCTATTAGGCATTAAGACACTGAAAGAGTTAGGTGCAGTTATATGCTGTTCCCCAGAGGGAATACGATTGTTCCTACGTGACTTTAAGGGTCACTATGTATTACGAGATTTTGATTCAAGACTGTCTAATGTTCCGCAGCACTTATGGGCGCAAGGTCCAACTGATGTTGGTTATATGCAAATCACACCCTATCGTGTGACTCTCAAGCCAGGTGTAGTGTTACCACGAATCAGACAGTACAGATTGCCACCTGAGGCTGTAGCAGCCTTATCCAAAATTATTGACGAGCTTATTGCTCAAGGAGTGGTTGTAGAAACTGACTCCAATGTATGTAATTCTCCGATCATTCCAGTCATGAAACGTACTGATCCAAATGCACCCCCAGTATATCGATTAGTGATTGACCTACGAGAGCTTAATAAATGTATTATTCCTCAGTACCCAGTTGTCCCAGACATCTCTTCCCTATTAACGGCCATTGATTCCGAAGCCACGTTCTTCACTGTCATAGACCTCAAGAACGCATTTTTCAGTGTTCCTATTCATCCAGACAGCCAGTTCCTTTTCGGATTTTGTTTAAATGGAAGGAGCTATATGTTTACACGAGCTCCTCAAGGTTTCACAGAAAGTCCTAGTATTTACAGTCAAGCACTCAAGAGACAACTAGACAACATTCACATGCCAACTGACACTGCCCTGCTCCAGTATGTCGATGATCTACTGATCACAGCCCGTTCTGAACGTGCTTGCGAGCGAGCATCACTTACAGTTTTGTATTTCCTAGCCGAGATGGGGCACAAGGTGTCCCCTTCTAAGCTTCAATTCTGTGTTCAGCAAGTGGTATACTTAGGACACTTGCTGTCCAAGAGGGGTAGGCAGTTGACACCAGACCGTATCCAGTTAATAGCGAGTCTTCCTCAGCCCAAGACCCAGAAGGAGGTACGTGCTTTTATCGGCCTCACTTCTTACTGCAGACAATGGATTCCTCAGTATGCATTTCTAGCCAAGCCACTGATACAGTTAACGACACAGGAGGCAGCCGTAGCGACTGTCCTCCCTTGGACATCTGAACATACACTTAGTTTCAATGAGTTAAAGAAAGCCCTATGCCAAGCTCCAGTTCTAGCAACACCGAACTACAGTAAGTCTTTTACGCTTTTCGTTACTGAACGCGGAGGTACAGCATTATCTGTTCTCACACAAGATCAAGCAGGACAATACAAGCCCTGTGCTTATTTTTCGAGCACATTAGATCCTGTAGCCCAGGCTCTGCCTGCGTGCCTCAAGTCAGTTGCAGCCACAGCCCTAGCTATCAGACAAAGTGATTCCATAGTCTTAGGACATACCTTGACAGTACAAGTTCCACATTCTGTGGAAGTTCTTTTAAACCGAACACAAACTCAGCACTTGACAATTGCACGTTTAACAGGTTATGAATTGACACTGTTCCAGCCACACATAGAAATCAGACGCTGCAACATCCTGAATCCTGCTACACTATTACCATCAGTTAATTCGAATCCAGCCACACATGATTGCGTGGAAGTAATTAACATTACGACAAAGCCAAGACAAGATCTGACAGATATTCCGTTACCAGACCCCGACCTGACACTTTATGTGGATGGTTCATGTATGAGAACTAGTACAGGAGAACTAGTCGCCGCGTATGCAGTGACTACTGACACCGAAGTTATTGAAACACACCGTATTGATACCCTGTCCGCTCAAGCAGCAGAGCTAGTTGCTCTGACACAAGCCTGCATACACGCCAAGAACTTGAAAGTTAATGTTTACACAGATTCACGTTACGCATTCGGAGTCGTACACGACTTCGGAGTGCTCTGGCAGGAGAGAGGTTTCATGACTTCTCATGGAACCAAGATTCAGCATGGTCTCCTTATTCAAGCTCTGTTAGATGCCATACATTTACCGACATCTATCGCTATCATGAAGTGCAAAGCACATATGAAAGTTACTGACACCATTTCTCAAGGTAACGATCTAGCAGATCGCACAGCCAAGCTCACAGCACAGACTCCAGACATTCAAGTTAATCCGACACAGACACATACTCCAGATCCGACTACATGTATGACAGTTAAGGACCCTACACAAGATGTCATAGATATCCAGTTACATGCTACTCCCGAAGAAATCAAGAAATGGTCCGAACAAGGAGGGGTCCAGACAGATCAAGGATGGTTAACGAAGGGTAGAGCCACATGGTTTCTCCCCGACTCCATGGTTCAAGTCATTATCAATACCGCACATAGTCCAGCACATTTAGGAGAAAAAGCTATGTTAGACAGTATCCAGAACATTTGGTTCAACAAGCATTTACGAGCTGCAGCCAAACAGAAAGTCCGTACCTGTATGATATGTTGTCAGTTTAATCCAGGTAAAAGTGTCCCGGTGGAACAAGGTGGATTCCAGCCCCCTGACCACCCTTTTGAAGTCCTCCAGATGGATTATATTCAGATTGAGCGATGTCGAGGTTTCAAGTATGTCCTTGTAGTTGTATGCGCTTTGTCCAGGTGGACAGAAGCATATCCAGTCCCAGATTACACAGCCGCGACCACTGCTAAGCAGTTGGTTCGTGAATTCTTCCCTCGTTATGGACTCCCTAGAGTCGTATATTCTGACAACGGCCAGCCATTCTCATCTGAACTCATGAAGCATGTTTCCCTTTTGTTAGGGTACCAGTGGAAGTTTCATTGTGTACGCCATCCTGAAGCAGCCGGTCTCGTAGAGAGACATAACCAGACTCTAAAAATCCGTATTGCAAAAGTGTGTAAAGAAAAAGGTGTAGACTGGCTAGTAGCTCTGCCAGTCGCTTTATTTTATATGCGCATGGTCGCACATTCCAGATCAGGTCTGTCCCCGTACGAGGTCGTATTCGGCCGCCCCCCTAACATGTGGGGTACTCCTAGACCCCGAAGTATTACCGATGTTTCAAGTAATATGCTGACAGATTACCTAGCTTCCTTGATGTCTGCCCTCAACTCATGTCGTTCACAGGTTGCTGCCGCATTTCCAGACAATACCGAGGTGGCACCGCATGAAATCGTTCCAGGATCCATGGTGATGGTCCGCAACTTTGACAGATCAAGTCCGCTGGAGCCTCGTTGGAAAGAGCCCCGACAGGTCCTCCTCACCACCCGTACAGCCGTGAAGTTGGAAGGACGCAAAGGCTGGGTGCACCTTTCTCATATTAAACTTTTTAATGGACTGAAACCCGTCTTAAAGAACATTTCCCAGGATTTGAAGGATTGCCAAAGCATTGTTCTCAAGGACTGTCCCGCAAAAGACATTGCTACAACCCCTCCCCTGTTAGAGAAAACTCCGCAACAGGAGTATAAGCTAAAACTCCGGTCTAGTAAAATAAGTCAGTCAGTTTGATTGTCTAAGTCCTCCCCTAGGTGAAACGGTTAGACTGTTTCTGACATGTATAAAATAGACCCCCATAGTGAGAGAGTTAGTCACAACTCAATCCGATGTATCGTTTTTCTATGTTTCATATTGTTTCTCAGCCTTATGATTTCCTGCACCAGTTATGCATTTTTCTTGTATTTCCCAGTTCTTCATGTAAATAAGTCTGCTAATGCTACAGTAGAGCACACGTTTAGTGATCTGCCTCCTCATGAACTCTCTTACCGCCTCGCTATGCGAAATAACTCTTTTATCCGCATGTTACATTACTCACACCACACCAGCAATGCCACTAATTGTTGGGTGTGTGGTCGACTCCCCCCTTTCCAGACACCGAAGGGAGTTCTGCCACTTTTTCCTTATCCATTCTCACATAATGGTTCGTGTGGAGCATGGTCCACGTTAACGTCATCCTCAACAGATATGTCTTTCCTTAACAATACATGTTTTCCAGACAAGCAAGGTCTTCCCCACAGAACAGGGTTAGATCTAGAAAATGAAGTGTATAATTTAGGTAATTATTCGTCGAATTTCATGGTCCTGAATGTTCAGTCTGATACTACTCCAGACTTACCTGCTATTTCAGTACTACCAGTCAAAGGTGAATCATGTGTCCGAAATTATGGTTCTGTACATGTAGGACACAGTGATTGTACTACTATTGTCAAGTATAGTGACAGTGGGAAATCTATCTTCAAAGCTTCACGTCATTCTTATTTTATTTGTGGTCAAACCGCATATGTTCGTCTGCCCCTCGATTGGGAGGGAACCTGTTACATTGCCTTCCTACTGCCACCTGTTTTCCTAGCCCCACCTGATTATCATAGAAACACACATCTAGTACACATTAGACACAGAAGGGAGTCCCCAATTGTCGATTATACTGAAACTGCTCTAGAACAGTATACAGATTTCAACAGAGGTTTCTTTTTCTTTATAGGACCTATCCAGAATAGTAAACTGATCCGTAGGTTAACCAGAACCCTTGAAGCTGTAGTAAATGAGACTGCCTCTGCTCTAGGTAACTTAACCGAAGAGCAATCTGCTATGAGATTTGTCGTTTTACAGAATCGTCTCGTCCTTGACGTCATACTGGCCGATAGGGGCGGGGCCTGTAGAGTCATCGGATCTAGTTGCTGCATTTTCATTCCAAATAACGCGCCGTCTGTTTATTCAGCTATAACCAGACTCCATAAAATTGCCCATCGGATACACCAAGACCCAGGCACCTGGACATGGTCCGGTTGGTTCTGGAATATAATTTCCGCATGGGGATGGAAAATATTGTCCTTTCTAGGTATTGCAGTAGCGATCATATTCAGCTGCTGCCTCTGTATACAATGTGGCCCTGCGATTTGCGGCATTTGTGCTACCTCTTGTATTCCTAGTCCCAAACCCCGTTCTAAATCCCGTTCCAGGATAATTCGAGACGAGCAAATGATACTGTATGAAATGATAGATGGTATCATGAATATTGATGTTTCCTGATGGAAACGTAGTGACAAGGAGGGAATGTGGAAAAGTAAATTTTGCCATGTTCTGTGTCCCTACGTGTCATCCATCATATGTTATGTGTGCATGATTAAATATGCATATGCATTCCCCATGTTCGATTAATGATGCAATTACAGTTGTGTCCACCTCTAGTATGCCAGTTTCCAGTCCTCGTGAATACTACGAATATCAGGCCTATGTAAAGCTACGTTGCCGCGTTTCTCAGTGTGCACGTTATTCCATTATAAAGTTCCAGTTTCTAGGCCTCAAAAGGGCCTGGACACCAGATTCAGCTCCTGTCTCCTGAAGCCTCGCTGAGGAGCGATACAGCCCCCACCTGTATCCTCGACCCTTCACTTACTTCCTGCCACGCAGTGCCCGGTCCAACCTGGCTCAGTCTCTGAGTCTGCCAAGAATATGTTATGATTCCAGTTATCAGTTCAGTCCTCCTTCTCTGCATTCCTAAACTACTGAATCGCATCAATAGTTTCCGTCATTGTCTAGCCTTCACGTCTCCACGTTAGAGAAATACTGCATTTAATGGTCATTTAATATTCTTCATTTCGCACTACATGTAGAATAATGCATGGTCCAGTCTTAGAATCAAGTTAGCCTTTCCCCTCCTAACTTCTAGTTTATATCAACATGTTCTCTAAACATCAGATACTAGATACTGTTTAGGTACATGTCGCTCCGACTCTCCAGACTTCAGTCTCTGCTCCTAGCACAGAGTTCATAGCCCCCAGCTTCTCCTAGTGATACGTCATTGCTAGTTTGCGCGCACCATCAGGTTAGAGGTCCCGGCTCCTTAGGTAGCCCCCTCCATGGTTTCCGCCCCATTCATGACATATCCTGTTACGTCTGCACCACATGTCTATGTGTACGCCCCGTTACACCTCTTCTCGCCCTTATCTTTCGCGACTGCTACGCGTCACACCTTCTGCTCCACCCACTGCTACGCCTACTGCAATGTAATGCTATGTGTTTGCGTTATGTATATATGCTCATGTATTGTTATTAAAAGTCGGCGCGCTCATCCCAGATCCAACCCCAGCAGCTGCTGGGCCCTGTCATCCTATTCCTATGCAGGTTGTCCTGTTCCTGTCCTTATGCTGTATTAAACCTGCAAAACTGCTACTACCTCGAATCTTGACTCTTATTTATTGAGCTATCTGTTATGATATATGTCTAGTCAAAAAGAGAGGTATTATTTATTTATTTACCACACTGGCACTGTGAGCGCAATGAAGAGCACAGTCCGGTGATGAAGCAGGCCACTAATTAGTGGGTGAAGGCTCATGCTTCCTAAAAAGGATGTCATTAATGACTTCAACTGGTCCAATTACCCAAAGTAGACTGAATGGACCTTCATGACAGAAGTGCACACCTACTTATAGATATGTATTATTAGGGGGGATGTGCAGTGGACCAGAACTCCTCTCCTTCCCTCATTTTGTATGAGAATTATGAATACATACCTGTTCTTTGTCAACTGGGGGATGGCATTGATGGTGGTTCTAACATTTCTTGATACTCTAAGATAAAGACCTTGCAATCTTCCGGAGCAGCCGTTGTCTCTGCTTATTAACAGGAAATGTTGTATTGTGTCTTTTTGTTGACTTTGTCCCAAGGGTAGAGTTGCATTCCCAACAGTGTTGGAGTCAAATATGGTAGATTTCCTAAGCCCCTTATGGAAGCTATGACCTTTCATAGAAAAGAAAAAAACTGTAAGGTATGCCTCACCTCTTACTTCGAGATTTGCTCTTCTAAGGAAGGAGTCAAAAAATCATGTCCAAGAATCTATTATCTGAAGATCAATAGCCCCGCCCCAAACCAGCACAAACAGCTGTTTATAATTTACAACAAACGAATACATTTATTATGTACTATTCTACTACAAATACCGCATAAATTATAGGTGTGATGGTAGTGGTTTATTACTTTTTATGAATTAAGGACAATATCCATTTTCATACTATGGTTTTTAGATTGTAATTTGTGCTCGTTTTATTTTGTGTGACCCCTTTTCGATTTGTGACTAGTGGAGCGACATACTGTTTTCCCTCATTTGAAGGAACCTTACTTTAGGTTTGGTCTTTCCCTGGACTGTTGCTCCTTTACCATAGCGATTATAGACTGTTTGCTGGACTGAATCCAACAATTCAATATTCTGTAGATTTACAGTTGCGTGGTCTTAATGCATGAACTAGAAACAAATATTGGTCTTATGTTACTTTTTTTATATTGTGAATCGTGTTCTTCTCTTATTTTGTGATCTTTTAAAGGCATGTTCTGGTATTCATTTGTACCTCTTTCCCTCATTTGGCAACTTTAGGTAATAATATTTTCATTGTGCAGGTATTTGTGCATGTATGTAGGAGGCTGGCATAGTATATGGTGCACTCTTATTTAAGTGAAGCACCTTACCCTAATGCAGACAACCTTTATGGTGATTTCAGTTGTGTTGGACAACCATAGAATGTTCTCTACGTGGTTGGTGTGGAGAGCATCCTTCAGGCTTAGTCCAGAAGGAGTGACAAGCAGCTTGTTTCACCAGAACAAATCATAAAGTGTAGTTTAAACGAAAGAGAACCACACAGTGTAGTTATAAAAATAAGTATATTTATTATACACACTCACTATCACATTGGTATATCTCCTACCCTGAGATATAAACTCAATACACACATAATGTAAAATGGAAACAGGTAAGTAAGTACCAATACATAGGTGGTCTTCAGGGGGTGACCAAACCAAATACTAAAGAATTGGAATGCAAACTGCGACCATAGTCGAGACTTGGACCAGAAGACTCAGAAAAGCTAGGGACACAAGGAACCACCCAAGGTAAGTACCCAGGGACAGAGGCTGTGTGCAGAGTGGAAACACAACTGTGTACTCAATGCAAGTCAATGGGCTGCATTTTTTAAGAAGAAGGACTCTTCCCACTGGACCCTGAAGAAACGCCTGGAAGATTGAATGTTGGAGAGTCATCTCATCCATGGATACTTCAGAAACCAGGATAGCAACATCAGGGAAGCCAGGTGCATAGGTGTAATGTGACATTGGAATCTGCTGTAGACCACATTAGAGGATTTCTGTGAAGATGTCTCTGGCAAAGTAGATGAAAAAATCCAGTGGATACTTCAGAAACCAGGATAGCAACATCAGGGAAGCCAGGTGCATAGGTGTAATGTGACATTGGAATCTGCTGTAGACCACATTAGAGGATTTCTGTGAAGATGTCTCTGGCAAAGTAGATGAAAAAATCCAGTGGAATCTTTCGATAGATTCTTGAAGAGGAGCACCTGCAAGCAGAAGGGACTGAGTCTATGCCACTCAGGAGTAACCAGGAGCCAGGGAAGATCAATGACCACCGATGATGGAAGATGCAGGAATTTGAATTTGAATTTGAATTTGAATTTTAAAGTCTTTATAGAGCGCACGACTACCAAGCGGTTTCTTGGCGCTAGGGATGGAAATCCGTGGTCAGAGCAGGAAGTAGGCCGCTAAGGGGGGAAGGCTTGAGTAAAAAGGAAGGTTTTGAGAGCTTTTCGGAACTCTAGATAATGAAGGGAAGACCTAAGGGAAAGAGGAAGAGTGTTCCAGAAAACAGGGGCAAGAATGGAGAATTTCATACCTCCCAGTTTCTTTTTCCTAAATCGAGGGATCACGAGAAGGTGTTGAGAGGAAGAGCGCAACTCTGTACAAGGGATATAGGGCTCAATTTCAGAATTAATAAATGCAGGGGCCGTCCCTGCCCGGGCCTGAAAGGTGATACAGCCCATCTTAAAGAGGGAACGTTCCCGAATAGGAAGCCAGTGTAAGGCTTTAAGTAACGGGGTGACGTGATGGAATTTAGGGAGGTTATATACAAGTTGGGCGGCCTAGTTCTGAACCAGCTGAAGTCGCCGTAACTCATAAACAGGGATACCAGAATAAAGAGCATTGCCATAGTCAATACGGGAGATGGCCATGGCTAAGAGAATGATTTTGAGGGCAGAGAGGGAGAAAAAGCGAGGAATTTTTTGGATGGTGCGAAGAGTCATGAAGCAGGAGGAAACAACAGAACTAATCTGGGAGTGCAAGTTGAGATGGTTGTTCAATTTCATCCCTAAAGTCTTGACTGAGGGGGAGGGGACAGGAGGAGAACGTAGGGAAGAAGGCCAGAATGTAGGGTTCCAGGGACTGGAGCAACCACCTGTAAGAACCAGCTCGGTTTTATCTGGGTTTAACTTCAGGTGGTTGTGACTCATCCAGTCCCTAATGAAAATCATAATGGATTGAAAATTGTGAGTGGAATCTGGGGAAGGGGACAAATTAAAAATAAGCTGGAGGTCATCGGCGTAATTGTACACCGTGACCTCCATCTGCTGTAGTGCAAAAACAAGAGGGAAAATGTACAAATTAAACAACAAGGGGGACAGGGAGGAGCCTTGCGGTACACCGCAGTGGACCTTACGGGAGGGTGCAGAAATATCGGCCAGATGGACGGCCTGAGTACGGTCCCTCAGGAAGGAGGAGAGCCAGACCGAAGCTGATCCCCTGATGCAGGCTGCCTTGACACGGGTTAGCAAGATGGAATGGTCTACCGTGTCTAAGGCGGCGGATAGATCAAGAAGGACCAAGGCCTGGGGCAGCTTGGTGTCCATTCCCTCTCTGAGGTTGTCCATGATGGAAAGGACTACCGACTCCGTAGAATGCCTAGGGCGAAAGCCTGCCTGGCACGGGGCTAACCTGCCTGTTTCCTCCACAAAGGCACTCAGCACTTGGGTGACATGTCGCTACAGTATTTTGCCTAAAAAGGAGAGGAGGGAGATGGGGCGATAGTTTGTCAAGGAGGTAGGGTCTGCACCAGGTTTCTTTAGGATGGGAATTATAGTGGCAGATTTGTGAAGTTGTGGAACGATGCCCCGAGCAAGGGAACCGTTGAGAAAGAAAAGAGGGGGCAAAGGACATGTCAGGTAAATTTGACTGAGAATTCGTGCAGGGCAGATGTCCGAAGGAGATCCGGACTTGACCCTCAAGAGTAGAGACAAGAACGACTCCCTGGACAGAGGAGGAATGAAATCAATAAATGATTGATTGAGCGGAGGCTGAGGGTCAGAGAAGGAGGGAGAGGGGGGTAAGATGTTGGACTTGATAGTAGTAATTTTCTCAATAAAGAAATTATTGAGCGAATCGCAGAGGGCCTGGGAAGGGAAGGGTTTGAGGGTAGCTCTGTCGGAGAAAGCTAAATCCTGCACAATTGAAAATATTTCCCTAGGAGAGCTGACGGTGACCTTGACGCTGCAGCTGTGAGGACCAGGCGATGCTGTGGAAGACCAGGAGCTGTTCATGAGCTGGCTCACATCAGACGTCAAGAAACAAAGGGTCGGTGTCCAGCAGGAACACCAACAAACCTTGGAAGCAGCAGTAGACAGGGTAAACGTAGAAGGTGCAATGTCGGGACCGAATGCAGGAGAGTCAGACCAGGCCCCGAACAGGCAGGTGAGCCCACTGAAACCAAAGAAGACCATCAAGAGGACCCACAGGCCGAAGGCAGAGGAGTCGCAAGAGGACCTGGAGCAGCTCACCAAAATGCAGACCCATGGTGCAGAGGATGAGATGAGGGTGAAGATTTTGGCAGGAAGAGATGCTGGAGGCTGGAGCTTCTTGTAGCCCAAAGATTTCCGGAGGACAGAGTCAACAAGCCTTGGCAACTGCAAGTCATTGAGATTCACAGAGGTTCTGTTCCAGCAGTTCCGAAGAGCGATACTGTCCTGAAAATTGCTGACAAGACAGTGCAGACCTCTTGGGAATCGCATAACCACCACCTGTGTTGCTGAGCCTTTCGGAGTCCGTGGGACCTTGGGAGAAGCAGACCGGTGAGCTTCATAGTGGTGCCTGTGGATGAAGGGGAGTGACTCCTTCACTCCAAGGGAGCCTTATTTGGGTGTCTTTGATGCCCATGGGCCCGGAGAAGAACTTAGATGAAGTACAGATGATGCAAAACACTGGCAGGACAACAAGACCAGGAGCAGCAGGAGTCTTCCTTGATGCAGTCTTGGTTCCAGGCGAAGTCCTACGAAGTCCAAGGTGCCCAGATGGTTGAATTTGAAGTGGTTTTGGATCTGAATCTTGTCCTTCAATGAATCTGAAGAGCCAACCACAGGTAAGCCTTAAGTACCCTAGGGAAAGGGTTGGGATGATTTAGGGATCCCTCCCAGAGGAGGGGCTGGACAGAGGAGAGGATAAGTCCATGGTCTTTCCTCAGCTTCATGCCAGAGCGGCAGCCAACAGCTTCCTGAACAGGTTACAACTGTAGTATGCAAGGAGGGCACTAAATGTGCCCTTCAAAGCAGTCTGGTGGCGCTGGCAGTCACCCCACCCCAGACCAATACACTAAGTCCTTTCTGGGAGGTGGTCACACCTCCCTGTGACAGGAAAACTATTGTTCTACATTTCCTTGCTTAAGCTCAGCTCAGCAGCAGGAGAGCAGAATCGTGTCTACGGTTGGCAACAACACTTGCTTGCTGTTAGACTCTGAAAGGCTGGAACCGGGAGTACAGGGGGGCTCCCTAGGAGAGCCCCCTAGTTCATGGGATCCTACATTCAACACTGGAATAGGTGTTGGGGTAGGATTCCAACATGTTTGATACCAATCATGACTGGTTTTGGTGCAGCCAATATATAGTTTAGCTATCTCATAATTGACTTATGTTCACTATATGTATTAAATGGCTTACTGCACTTACAATGCCTGGAGAATCGACTCTGGGGTTTGTAGGAGGTGTCCTGCTCGTGCAGGGCACCCTCACACTTATAACCTAGCACCCTGCCTTCAGGATTGAAAGGCCTGCCTTAGTGGTGACTTATAGGTTTTAAGTGTAGTTACCTCAGATGTAAGGAAACATATCTGTTGTGAGTGGTGCTAGCACCAGTTCACACAGGCTGCAATGGCAGGACTGTAGTCACAGTTTGAGTGGTCTCCCATGGGGGTGGCATAATGCATGCTGCAGCCCTTGGGAGAACCCTGATGTACCTATGCCCTGGGTACCTTAGTACCATATACTAAGGACTTAGAAGGGTGTACCAGTAGCCAATTGGGAATGTACCAAAGTACTTACCATAGTGAATTTAGGGAGAGAGCTCAGTGTCTGTGATTCTGATTAGCAGGATCCCAGTCAGACTAGTCAGAAAACAGAATAACACCAGCAAAAACCGGGTGTAACCATGAACGTAGATACTACTTTCCTGCAATGTCAATATGTTTTTGTGCCACTACAAAGACAAGGTTGTATGTCTCTTGTTTTCACCAAATAAGCTGCTTTATACTTTTCTGATACTCCTTCTTCGGGTAGTATTGAGATAGTGCCAGTGTCTGGGCAGCATTTGACCTTTGGAAGCGGTCAAATACCTCTCCTTTTAAAATAATCTCAGCAGAGTTAACAGGGACCGTCCTTTCATTTGATTTGAAAGCTTTTACTCAGGAATTACCTTCTTATATACTAATTAGTATTAGACTTTGATGCCATAATAATGGGATGTGACTTATGGTTCTTCTTTTTTTCAGTCATTATCGCTACACTTGGATTGCTTCAACGCTAGTCGCAGTATGATTTTTTATATAGTGCACTGAAACAAGGTGTTTCCATCATTTACCTTAATTATGAAGTCAGTATGCTCTCTTCACATGCACTTTCCAGGACTTATGTAGCGTATTTGCAGATTAAATCATATGTTATGCTAGCTGTTTTGGTATGGCCTATGTTTGGCACCGATTTTGTTTTCAACACTGTGTTAGGGTGACATTGGTAATGGCGATGTACTATCCTTTTTCTTCAAATTGTTTTGGTTTTGATTCTTCTGTATTGTCTTTTTATTAAAATAGATAGCGATGCAATGGATATTTACATATTGGTCTTATTTCCTTTACTGCCCTGAGGAAGTCCAGTAGACGAAACACGTGTTGGCTGTACTTTGGGATCAGACATCACATGGGAAAGGATTAATTTCTTCTCTCTGTATTTCCCATCATTTGTCTGAACCATCTTAAGTAAAACTGACCGAAGTTTTCTTTTTTGAATTGTTTCTGCAACATCATGGTTGTTCTCTATTTTTTATGTTAAGTTGTGTGTTTGCAACTAAAAAATGTAAATGGCATTAGTCACTTCACAATAACATTTTGTTTAATTTTCTTTGTTTGCGATTTGCTTATGTTGGAGTGCTCCAAAATATTATGTAAAAGAACAAACTAATATGTAATATGTACTATTCTACTACAAAAAGTGTTCAAATTATTTCCATGATTATTAGAAATGTAACAAACAAAATCAATAAAAGGTTGAACCCTAAATACACCCACTAAAATTATAACACCTACCTAGCTGATTTAGATCTTAGTTTATTTTAGAATATATATGCTGAGTGAGGTACAACTCCATATACCTTTATACTATAAGTCCTAAAGTTGGGGATTCCCTCTAGCAATCGGTCTCATCTGCGTTGCCCACCCCTATAGAATATTTCATAGCTTTTTCGTACATAATAGTCAGTGGAGTTAAATGTTCTCTAATGCTCAACTCTTGTTTCTGTTATACTGAAAGGAAAATATAGCTTTCCTCTGACAGAACTGTGCAAAGCAGTTTTCAGATTGCAGAACATCTCCAAGGCAATCTACTACAGAGAGTGGAAAAATCCTTCTCTGGATCATTCACATGAGCAATAGAAAATATGTTATAAGTACTCATAATTTAACAGCTGCAAGGCTCAAATTAGTGTTGAACCGGTTTGACTTTTGTGCCTAAACCTTTGCCATGCACCTCAAACCTTTGTTGTCACAAACAATTGGCATCTTTACATTCATCAAGGTCTGTACTGTATGTAATACCACATAACCATTGAATTATAGTTCTGCCACACGCAATACTGCTCTTCACAGAGACATCGTGTTTTGCATGATTTTGTTTTTAGATGTCACATTTTATATTTAAAATGTGTTTATGCGATCGTTGTCACTCCCTTCACATCAGGTGTGTGTTTTTATGATTATAAACTGATTCATTTATAAAAAATTTATGCTGATGCACAAAGTTCTGCTCAGAAACCAAGGGCCGGTGCTTTTAAATGTTGGCATGTCAAATAGTACTGCGCAGTACCTCACTCCTCTTTAATCCACTACCAGACACTAATGCCCCTTAGTCAATCTCTTGCCGGACCCTGCTTTTTGCCTTTGTGCCTGTTTTCCAGTCTTTCTCTTCCTCCCTTCCCATATGTGTGTTTTACCACCCTTGATCATGATTAAATATATGATGAGGAAAGGTAAGTGTCAGTCCCCAGAAAATAGTCCCGATGGGCCCTACCAGCAGTCATTGTTTCAAATTAGGCGCTGATTATAATCACTGTCCCTAGAAACAAAGAGAGGAGTACCACCAAAGAGAAATCACAGATTCCTAATGGGGTGTGTAGTTGGACAAAAGTGAGAAGTTCTCCTTTTGTTAAAAAAACCCTCACTCATCACCTAGTGATGACATGCTTCATCATCGGGGTCCACCCTAACGACCTAGCGTCATCAGGGTGTGCTACAACACCTGTTTACAGTGGAGCAGGTTGTGAGTGAAGGTGCGTGAAAAGAAAAGGTAAGTGTGTAAAAAATTGTCCTGGTTTGAACTTGAGAAAAATAAAACTTTTATTTGCAAGCAACTGGACACCAGGTTTTCTTCAGGACCAAAAAACCAGTGGAGTGTTTTTTTGGTCCTGAAGAAAACCTGGTTAAATCCAAACCTTTATGGTTGAAACATGTAGACCAGACACATACAGAGATACACAGGTTCATAATTACCCTCACTCTATCTCGCCACGATTTTAACATTGTCCAGTTGCTTGCAAATAAAAGTTTTATTTTTCTCAAGTTCAAACCAGGACAATTTTTAACACACTTACCTTTTCTTTTCACGCACCTTCACTCACAACCTGCTCCACTGTAAACAGGTGTTGTAGCACACCCTGATGATGCTAGGTCATTAGGGTGGACCCCGATGATGAAGCATGTCATCACTAGGTGATGAGTGAGGGGTTTTTTAACAAAAGGAGAACTTCTCACTTTTGTCCAACTACACACCCCATTAGGAATCTGTGATTTCTCTTTGGTGGTACTCCTCTCTTTGTTTCTAGTGATATACCCAGGGGTACAGGAGTACTCCCCGTTCACCTATGTGAACATCAACCCTTGCTCTCCCTCTTGTTTTTTTATAATCACTGTCCTACATTCAAGTCTGCTCTAAGGTTTCTCTTGTTCATTTTAGACACAGAGAAAAGTTAATGTTATGTATGTATGTTGTTTTCCAGTAGGTGGAGTGATAAACTCCACTCTGCCGGAGGAGTTCGCAGAGTTTTGCCCACTCTGCGTTACACTTGTAACGTGAAGTTCAGGCTTACCAACTTTAGTTGGCTAGTGCAAGCAAGAATTTGCATCCCATAGGGCATGTTATGGGCGCTTGAATGCTTCCAGTGAGATTTTCAAAACGCAGCAGTTGCAGCAGGTTGCAACCGCTTATGTTGAGAAAGCTGCTGCTCAAGTAGAAAGTCTACTTGAGTGGTCTACTTGAGTGGCAGAAAGAAGCAGTGCCCTCTGGTGCCGTGTGTGGTGCCGTTTGTTCTGATTTTACAGTGCAGAACAAGCTCTTGTGACAAAAAACCAGCATGAGTAGTTCAACTTGCTGAATTCCGCCAACTCACGGAGCTCTGCAGAATCTCACAGAGTTTCTATGCAACTCCACGGATTTCTGCGGTGTGAAACTCCCAGAGGTCCACCCACCCCTACTTTCCAGAATACTTTGTTACAGGGCATTATCAGTGAATGTATGCTCATGCATTGCATTTTTCTGTGGTAGTACATATTTTGCAGTTCTGTTAAGGCCAGGTGTTGTACTGATGTTAAAAGAATCTTTTTTAGAAGCATTTCAGTGTTGGGTTTTGTAATTATATATTCACATATCCTTATTACACAAATTACTCTATCAGTCTCTACATCTTTGTAGGCTTCAGTTGCACATTATCACTTCAAAGATGGCCCTGAAATCTCCTGACATGCTGCAGTGTAACCACTGTGAGTACGTTAAACATGTCTGCTGTAGACCACATAGACGTCTGGTATTTCGTGATCTGCCACTGAGCAAGCCTTTGTGGACTGGGCAACATAGTCCTACAAGCATCACTGAGTGCTGTACAAAAGCCTGCTCTCACCATTGGTCATCATTCAGAAGAATGGAAATCCGACATTGCTGACTTTTAATCTCTTTGGAGACCCCTCCTCCTTGAAAAGCCATACCACTGAAAAGGAAACTAAAACTCAAAATGTGGACATGGTGACAATGGGTGCAGCACTCATAAATCTCAGGAGAATAGCAGGCCGTTACAAAAGGCAACAAGCAAAGAAGTGGCAAACTCTCTTTCACATAAAATCTGGGTGCAGTACACATATCCTTTCGAAACATGTACATTATACGGACAGTTTTATTGGCCTTTCTTTTAAGTACCATACATTTCTAAGAACACATTTGCACTCTTATCAAGTTCATGGAACTTTTCCATTCCCAAATAACAATAGTCACTGTATTATGAAATAAAAGGATAGTCTTATCTCCTAAGGCTCTCAAGGCTATTCGCAAAACATTATCTTGGTGGTAGCGATAAGCTATCAGTTGTAACTGAACTAGGCTCACGCTCAGGTCCTACTTTGTCCCCTGCAGTTGGTTTACGTGTTGTGTCCTGCACTATAGAAAATACAGCTACATGTTTTGGCAGCTCAGAGTTGGGTATGATTTGAATCCAATGTGTATAAAACAGCCATTAAATAACAGCGATCAGTATAAACACAATACTCGAATTTCACTTCAAATGTGTGGCAAAAGAGGACTCTTAACATATCATAGACATTTGCAAAGGAGAAGGAAACATTGCAAAAATATGCGGAGTTGCAAACCAGATATTTAAGAAAGGTAGGCCGCACTAAAGAATATCTGATCATTATACGGCACCAGTTCTGCACTAAGGCTAAAGACAGAAAGCATGCTGGCAGAGCTGTTGAGCCGTCAACCTCTCGCCAACAGCAGCATTACAGTAATTCAGATGTTTTGAGGGTGGCCCTAGTAATGCCTAAGGAGGTCAAACATGATTTGTATCGTAATTTTTGTTTTTACAGAAGATGAAAATGTGCTATGAAAGTAAATGAGGATTTTAAAACAAAATTGCTGGTCCTCTTTTGACTACTATGAGAAGTCCCTCATGAAAACCATAGATGCCACGAATTGATTTTCAGTTATCTAAAACAAGTGCATTTCTACATTTAGATATCTACCTATCTACATTTCATTTACATTTAAATGTCTTTAGATGACAACACGACCCAGTCTAGAGCCTCAGCAATGGAGTGTGAATGAATGAATGAATGAATGAATGAATGAATGAATGAAATTATTTATAGAGCGCACGGTGGCCAAACGGCTTCCTGGCGCTGAGAGCTCTAGGGAACAGAACAAACAGGGCCAAGGAGATTTAACAGGGGTAGGCCAGGGCAGTGTGCTTACAATCTGACTGTCATCTTTACTCATGCAAGCAAGCATCCCTATAGAATGTGACAAAAATCGCCAACGAGGTCAAGGACCAGTGAACAACAAAAGCAGTTACATGATGTCCCTTGCCTCTTTCTGGGATTCGAATACTAGATTCTCATTCTCGTGGTGTATAATTTATTTAGACATTCTTCCACCGAACAGTATCTGGTCCCACACAAAGGCCTGGTCCAGCCTCCTTAATTCCTTTTTGATCTCCATCCATGGGCAACTATTATCGGGAAATAGATAAATCATGAGCCCTGATTCGAGCCGAAACGTTATGGCGACTAGCACGCATTTAATTATCAAATAAAATCGCACTGGAGTCCAGGTCTGTGTCTGTGTTGTTTGGGGCAGGCGATACCAGCTGGCTGCTATAACGATTACACGGAGTTTCAGGACATATATACATATATTACCTACTGGCGGTCGCCAGTAGGTATATATAGTTAGGATTTTTTCTCTATGGGATTTTTGAAAATTCTATGTCTAATAACTTTGGCGTTTGTGGACGGAATTGGCTGAAATTTTCAGGAAAATGGAACATTATGTTTCTGAGCAGCCCCTGAAAATTTGGGGGGGTTTTGTCAAGGGGGGGCCGAGAAAAAAGGGGGGTCCCAAAACGTGTTTTTAACATTGAGTTTTCCATAGGGCGGTTGGCATCACTTTTAGCCCGAACGGCTGAATGGATTTGCACGAAACTTGGCAAAATTGTAGGGACTGGTAGCCCAATGTGCCTTTGCTAGGTCTCAATATATGTGCTCCAGTGGATTTTGAGAAATTAACGTTCAAAAAAAGATATATATCTGTAACAGCGGACCAGGCAGCGCTCCAGTTCGCGTACTTTTCGCGTTACGGAGCTTTGTGAAGCGAAGCTGATTGGTTCTCCGGCGTCTGTAAACATTCCAAACAGTCCGTAGCGGCCGCCATCTTGTCTCTCGGTAGGATCGAGAGACAAGAGGAGGCCAAAGCGAAGGGGCAAATGACCATAAGGGGGCATAGTAGATCCTCCCTGACCCTCTAGGTTTGATGTGGAGGTTTTAAAAGGGCCCCGCGGGGCAAAAAAAATAAAAATAATAATAATCGAACGGCTGAATGGATTTGCACGAAACTTGGCAAAATTGTAGGGACTGGTAGCCCGATGTGCCTTTGCTAGGTCTCAATATATGTGCTCCAGTGGATTTTGAGAAATTAACGTTCAAAAAAAGATATATATCTGTAACAGCGCTCCGCTTCGCGTACTTTTCGCGTAACGGAGCTTTGCGAAGCTGATTGGTTCTCCGGCGTCTGTAAACATTGCAAACAGTCCGTAGCGGCCGCCATCTTGTCTCTCGGTAGGATCGAGAGACAAGAGGAGGCCAAAGCGAAGGGGCAAATGACCATAAGGGGGCATAGTAGATCCTCCCTGACCTCTTAGGTTTGATGTACCATTTTGCCAAGTTTGGTGTAATTCCGTTCAGCCATTCAGGCTGTAGACGTATCTAAATGTCCTGTGGAAAATTGCATGGGGAAAACACATTTGAAAGTGTTGAAATTTAGAACCAATTAAAATGTTACTTTGGTTTTGTATTTGTGTGTGATGAAAGTTAATTGGTTATGTATATATCTAAAATGAGAGGAAACCACAGCCATTTTGTGATACTACTGTCTGAGGTACATTTGTGAGGAATTTTTGGTGCTCAATTTCTGGTGTTTGGTTTACACAGTACTAACACTTCTCCTACTTTTAAAAAGGTGAGTTGTTAATTTGTAAGGGGAACTATGTTGTACACTTTAAGATAATTTGAAAAATGTTTTCTGTTATTTATTAACAGTCCTTCTGTTATACTAAATACTTGATAAAGTTAGTTTTATATTATGTATTACTAAAAACGATAAATGAAAGTGATTATTTTTTTCTGCAATTTACAGCAAGCAATTTCAAAATAAAATGGCTCACAATGAAGAGACCGTGGCAATTTCTTTTGAATTATCCACTACATTTATTGAAATTGACAGCACCAATAATGAAGTATTCTCACAAGGAGGAGATGACTTGAATGATTTTTTGGATCAATCTCTTGATGGCGAATTTATCGAATGTTTGGAGACCATAGAGTTGCAAGAATCATCATTGCAGACTTTTCATGAGGAGATTCCTGATGAGATGATTGAAGAGGAAATTCCTGATGAGGACATGTTACTAGTTCTTTCAAATTTTGAAAATTCAGAAGAATAAATTTATATTTAGAAATCAAAAATTGGTTGAGACATTATTCATTTTTATTTTTAATTTATGAGGTTGTAGCGAAGTGATTGTAGTATAAAATGAGACTTATAGTATAGAGTGCAACATTTTTATGTTACATGGTAAGTTTACTCATATTTACTTCCCTTCTTCCACTATATTATCTCCAATGTGTATTTGACATCTCTTCTTCATCTCCGGCCTCCTTTCTCTCACTGTCTGTCTCTGATGCATCTTATCGCTGCCATTTTGTGTAATTACAGAAGAGAGTAAAATAAAATAGTTCGGAACGTGAAAAGGGGGCAAAGTAGAGTACCCCTCACCCCCTAGGCCTTCTCAGGCGGTCCCAAAAGGATCAGTTTCTGCTTTCCTGAGAGATTATGGTATGAGTTCCATATACCACAATAACTTGCATTACAACATGCAAGATATCTATCTCCTATTACCAACTTTTGGAGATATTCGCGCTAAGCGCGAATATCTCCAAAAACTAACACCTGCCCTGAGCAGTTCTTAGCCATGTTATCCAATGGGAGGTGGATAACATGGCTAAGAGCATTAGCTCGGTAATGCATGAATATCGCTGACTTTTTAGCGATATTCATGCATTGCGGCCGTTTTTTATCGCATTTGCGATAAACCTTGATAATAGCAAGGTTTATCTTCGATAATTTCTGACGATGCTTAGCGGTAAAAAAATTCGTTGCTAAGCATCGTTAGCGATAAATATCGCTTAAATTTGGCAATATGCACCAACGTCTGTTAACGTTCGATTCGAAGGAAATGAGGAAGTGTTGAAAAACATTGTCTGCGCCATCTTGCCTTTTTTGAAATGCCACACTTTTGTTGTGCACGGCAGCCATTTTAGATGCCTTGACCAGACCCACTCTCTGCACGCTGTCGATTCGTAGCATGGCTCCCCACCCTCGCAAGCATCTTCCCCAGGCACTGCTCACCCCCGCTCTCTGTCTTATGCATGGGCAATAAACCTTCCCCCATCTGCGCTGCTCTTCCCTGAGAATCACACTCTGTGCCCGCCCGACACCTCCCTTTCGCCCTATTCACTACCGCACCCTCTGACACTCCTCTTCTTCTATGTCCGATTGTCCAGGCCGGTCCTAGGCTATCAGCTAGCCCTGCAGATGTAGTTTATGGCCCCAGCTGTAAAGAATCACCCCTCTTCAAAGGAGTTATAGTAGATCAAGGCCCACACCCGATGAGATCCGTCACACCACACGTGTTCATACTATCTGAAAACTATCCTGTATTGTGATTGGGGAGGGGACCGAGCCTGAAGCGGAAGATTCCAGGGATGACTCTTTGTACATCAAAGTTTTTACAATTATGTGTCACATTAAAAATATATAGCACTCCAACACAGTAGTAGGAATATAAAACTTTAATAACTTATAAATATATACAACAAAACAAAAACAGTAAAAACATTTAAACAATGAAGAGACCGTGGCAATTTCTTTTGAATTATCCACTACATTTAATGAAATTGACAGCACCAATAATGAAATATTCTCACAAGGAGGAGATGACTTGAATGATTTTTTTGATCAATCTCTTGATGGCGAATTTATCGAATGTTTGGAGACCATAGAGTTACAAGAATCATCATTGCAGACTTTTCATGAGGAGATTCCTGATGAGATGATTGAAGAGGAAATTCCTGATGAGGACATGTTACTAGTTCTTTCAAATTATGAAAATTCAGAAGATGTTGCCTGGGGGTGGGTCGTCAGTAGCAGTCTGTTGTGCGAATAGTTCCAAGGCAGCAGAACGCGCTGAAATCTAGATGGCACGAAGGTGATGTCTAGTAAGTTGCCGCCCAGCAAATAACGGCGTGGGGCGCCGCGGGGGGGGGGGGGAGGCAGTCCAAAGTTCCGTTAAAAGGGCAAAGGAAAGGATCGGTGGTTTGAACCATAAGTCAAAAAGGGGAGGGGGTGCAACAATTTTTCCTACCGGGTCACACTGTGCTTTCACCGGAACTGAGGTCTGCAGGATTCTAGTCATTCAAACTGAGGCTGGCGCCAGCATGGGAGCGCCGACGTCCCGCGGCTACAGTTTCGTCACTCCACGGGCGATCATGGCAGTCATTCCCCATCGGGGGTGTCTGCGGGGGTCGGGGACTCCCGCGGCTCCTCTAGAATCTTCAAGGTCGTGGAGGACTACGGTGGTGGAGTCAACCAGTGACCGGGCCATTTCTTTATGCTGGGCCCGCTCTTGCCAGGTCGACCGCCATTTTGAGAGTTCGGTAGCTACTGGCGATCGCGGGGTCAAATGAGCGGACGGGCTCCACCCTGCCGGGCGAGACGTTGCAGCATCGCCACAGTGGAAGAACCCTTTTCCGGGCGCCTGGAGCGCTGAGGGTGCAGGTGGGAAGCCTCCACCTGGGGAGGCGGGAGAGGCCTGTTCGCACCGTCTCTCCCTCCCAGTGCACCCCACGGCGTCTCGCTTGAGATTTGTTATGGCCGGACCAGGCGATGAGGACGAGAGGGGGGGGGGGGGGTCGGAGGCATGTGCAAGACATCCCCCCCCCCAGGGTTGTTGCAGCAATTATTCAAGAAAGAAGAAATGTCCCGTCCGTCTTTGGGCCGGACCTCCGGTGGATGGCGGCCGGACGCCCTTTGCTCTGGCCCCATGAACGGGTTCCTTGGCTCATCGGCTGCAGCCGGATCCCGTCGGCCCCAGCCCCCGGCCGTTGGTGGCCGGACCGGGAGAGAGTGTGGAGGGACAACCTGCAACTCTCAAGGGCCACCGCGGCCGGACTGGGAGAGAGAGGGGAGGGTCGAGGACACGGATATTCCCCCCCCCTAAAACTCTCCAGTGTTGTCAATCCCCCTGGCCGGGTCCCGCTGGCCTCGGCCTCTCCTCCGGCTACACCCTACGTGATGATCTCCTGGCCGAGGCGTGGCAGCAGGACCCGCTTTATATGTGTTGCTTCCGGCTGGGCGTAGCCGAAAACCTGTTGCCCTTTGGAAGTTTCTAGAATGGGGCGGATGTCTGCTGACTTCTATCTTTCCCAGTTTGCTGTTATTTGGCCGTGGCAGGCGGTGGGACAGACACGTTTTGGGGCAGTGAGGGGCGATGTTTTCAGGTTTCTTTTTACGGGCTTACTTCTAACGTTTCTTGTTTCTAGGACAATAATAGGTTTTATCATTACGTATTGTTATCGTTTCTTTGTTTGTTATTTAATAAAAAGTTCATCAGTGGCCTACTGATTTTCGTTTTCCTATTCTTTTCTTTCCAGGTTGTTTCATGCTAAAGTTTCTGTTAACAGGATACAGTGATCACTTCGTTATTATTGCATATGTCCTTTTCACTAGGGGTGCTCTCTTGTCGGGCCAGATGACCTATCTCTCGTAAATGGTCCGGGTGAAACAGGTGCATCAATCAATGGGGAGTAGATAGGCATGACAGATTACAACGGGGGAGAAAGGTCCGCATTACGTACCCTTTCACTACTTGCAAAGATTTTCCTACGTTTATTTGCAAACAGGGAATACCTCCAAAAAGAACTAATTCCCAAACAGTCAATGTTCGGACAATCAATCAATCAATGAGGAATGAAATAGGTACGACGTGTTAAAGGCTTGCGTTACCTACCCTTCACTATCTGCAAAGGGAGAGAGAATATTCCTATTCTTCCTCGTTTGCAGGCAGAGAAGATCCTTAAGAGAACCAACTTCGAACAATTCAATGCTCGATTCAAACAATCAACAAGGGGTACTGTGAACACAAATGAACGCCGCTTATGTACATACACATTGCTATTTTCAACAGGTTGTTCCTAATGTTTCTATTTTAGCGAGGTCAAAAAGAGATCCCATTAGTGGCCTACTGATTTTGCTCGATTTCTTTTGTTTTTTTACACGATTTTTCGCTATCTGCAAAGACTAAACAGAGTATTGCGACTCTGTGCTTGTTTGTAAATAGAGAATGAACCAAAGAGAACAATCAATCAAATGGAGAGAGAAGCAGGCACGACGGATTACAACGGGGGCAAAGGCCTGCGTTAACTACCCTTCACTATCTGCAAAGAGAGAGTACTCCTAATAGAAATGAGGGGTGGGGGGCAGCATTCAAAGCAGATCAGTGTGCATAAACACGAAAATGTTTTTACTTACCACGTACTTGACATTCGACAGCTTATGATATTTGCTATTAAAAAACCATTGAAATTCACTGAAAAAACCATAGGTTATAGACCATATATAGTTAGGAATTAGCATTTACAAAACCTTGAAAATTCACTGAAAAAACCATAGGTTATAGACCATATATCGTTAGGAATTAGCATTTAAAAAACCTTATTTTACTCACACAAAACCATTGAAATTCCATATATAGTTAGTTGCACTAACTATATATCGCGCACCCGCAATCCACTGCTGATGATGTCACATATTATATCATTCATGACATGGTCAGTGACATCACTGATGACATCACTGATGACATCTCAAATGACATCACTGATGACATCTCAAATGACATCACTGATGACATCACTGATGACATCTCATTTGACATTACTGATCACATCACTGATGACATCATTCATGTGATAATACGATGAACCTCTTCAGACTCTAATATAACCTTAGATACACTCACTGTAAACATACACTCACAGACTGTCACTCATCCATGGAGTTACTCAGACACCTAGTCAGTCATGCAAAGAATCAATCACACCTCCATTTTCTCAACTATACAGTTATACACACCTTACTTATTCAAACATATACTAAAACATATTTACTCTCTTATACAATCCTGGATACAAGTTCACAATGATGCATACAGCCACTCACACATTCACTGGCTCCTATGCACAGTTATTTATATATGTCAACTCTCACATGTACTGTATTTTACATATGTACTTACTTTGACATGTAGCACTGAGATATCCATTCACTCACCAATACACTCATGCACACAGTCAACCGCCCAGACAGCTGTTTCCACATGCACTTTTGAACCCATACATCTAGTGAATCAACTGCTCACACATATATGCACAGAGTCATACACCTCCCAGCCACCCACACACACACTCAGTCTCCCATACAAATGCTTGGGCAACCAATCAATAACCCATATAGTTACTCATATAGCTACTGATCAACACATGCAGCAGTTTACAGAACAACAGACATAATGATGCACAAATTAAGACAGTTTAGTCACTAACCCATGCATTCAGTGAGACACATTTAATCACTCACTCATACAGTCAGTCACGCACCTACTAAATCCTTCATCCAGACACTTCTACATCTACTCATTCTTCAATATGTAAAACATATTTAAACTTTACAGAAACACACAGTCACTGGATGATGTCATCAGTGATGTCATCAGTGATGTCATTTGAGATGTCATCAGTGATGTCATTTGAGATGTCATCAGTGATGTCATCAGTGATGTCACTGACCATGTCATGAATGATGTAATATGTGACATCATCAGCAGTGGATTGCGGGTGCGCGATATATAGTTAGTGCAACTAACTATATATGGAATTTCAATGGTTTTGTGTGAGTAAAATAAGGTTTTTTAAATGCTAATTCCTAACGATATATGGTCTATAACCTATGGTTTTTTCAGTGAATATATATATATATATATATATATATATATGTATATATATATATATATATACATCTATATATATATACATATACATATATATATACATATATATATATATATATATATATATATATATATATATATATATATATACTTCGTCACCCTCTGAGGAAGAAGGCAGACGCCTTCGAAACGCGTCAGGGTTATTGGACGATACAGATTTTGAAATGAACTCTCCCCACTTGTCAAGCTATCCAAGCTTCTTTGTGGAAGGAATAAAGCCCTGTTAAAGAAGCCCCGCGAGTGAGACATGTGTTCTTTGACACGCGAGCCTACACATTTTGGACGGTCCCATCACCTTCCCAGCCGCACCCGCCTTGAAGAGTGCTAGCGCCTTGGTGGGGAAAGGAGCGCCGCAGGGTTACTGCATCACGCCAAGCACCGCCAGGCATCGTCAAGATAAGAGCCCTGAAAGGACGAACATACAGCTCGTTGGTTTCGCGGTATATACCGATTTCCAGCTCTTCAAACGAGACGCCGCCTGGCAGGCGAGGGGCTTCCGCACGAGACTTTGCCTCCACAGTTGACAAAGGGGGAGATTGACGCATCATGCGACATTAATTACTTGCAGGACTACTAGGACCATGAGGCACTGCGGCATCAGCACAGCCCATCCAGGGGCGTGCCATCATTATGTAATAGGCCTGTCCTGCTGCCCACCTGTTAATTACTTCGTCACCCTCTGAGGAAGAAGGCAGACGCCTTTGAAACGCGTCAGGGTTATTGGACGATACAGATTTTGAAATGAACTCTCCCCACTTGTCAAGCTATCCAAGCTTCTTTGTGGAAGGAATAAAGCCCTGTTAAAGAAGCCCCGCGAGTGAGACATGTGTTCTTTGACACGCGAGCCTACACATTTTGGACGGACCCATCACCTTCCCAGCCGCACCCGCCTTGAAGAGTGCTAGCGCCTTGGTGGGGAAAGGAGCGCCGCAGGGTTACTGCATCACGCCAAGCACCGCCAGGCATCGTCGAGGGAAGAGCCCTGAAAGGACGAACATACAGCTCGTTGGTTTCGCGGTATATACCGATTTCCAGCTCTTCAAACGAGACGCCGCCTGGCAGGCGAGGGGCTTCCGCACGAGACTTTGCCTCCACAGTTGACAACGGGGGAGATTGACGCATCATGCGACATTAATTACTTGCAGGACTACTAGGACCATGAGGCACTGCGGCATCAGCACAGCCCATCCAGGGGCGTGCCATCATTATGTAATAGGCCCGTCCTGCTGCCCACCTGTTAATTACTTCGTCACCCTCTGAGGAAGAAGGCAGACGCCTTTGAAACGCGTCAGGGTTATTGGACGATACAGATTTTGAAATGAACTCTCCCCACTTGTCAAGCTATCCAAGCTTCTTTGTGGAAGGAATAAAGCCCTGTTAAAGAAGCCCCGCGAGTGAGACATGTGTTCTTTGACACGCGAGCCTACACATTTTGGACGGTCCAATCACCTTCCCAGCCGCACCCGCCTTGAAGAGTGCTAGCGCCTTGGTGGGGAAAGGAGCGCCGCAGGGTTACTGCATCACGCCAAGCACCGCCAGGCATCGTCGAGGGAAGAGCCCTGAAAGGACGAACATACAGCTCGTTGGATTCGCGGTATATACCGATTTCCAGCTCTTCAAACGAGACGCCGCCTGGCAGGCGAGGGGCTTCCGCACGAGACTTTGCCTCCACAGTTGACAAAGGGGGAGATTGACGCATCATGCGACATTAATTACTTGCAGGACTACTAGGACCATGAGGCACTGCGGCATCAGCACAGCCCATCCAGGGGCGTGCCATCATTATGTAATAGGCCCGTCCTGCTGCCCACCTGTTAATTACTTCGTCACCCTCTGAGGAAGAAGGCAGACGCCTTCGAAACGCATCAGGGTTATTGGACGATACAGATTTTGAAATGAACTCTCCCCACTTGTCAAGCTATCCAAGCTTCTTTGTGGAAGGAATAAAGCCCTGTTAAAGAAGCCCCGCGAGTGAGACATGTGTTCTTTGACACGCGAGCCTACACATTTTGGACGGTCCCATCACCTTCCCAGCCGCTCCCGCCTTGACGAGTGCTAGCGCCTTGGTGGGGAAAGGAGAGCCGCAGGGTTACTGCATCACGCCAAGCACCGCCAGGCATCATCGAGGGAAGAGCCCTGAAAGGACGAACATACAGCTCGTTGGTTTCGCGGTATATACCGATTTCCAGCTCTTCAAACGAGACGCCGCCTGGCAGGCGAGGGGCTTCCGCACGAGACTTTGCCTCCACAGTTGAAAAAGGGGGAGATTGACGCATCATGCGACATTAATTACTTGCAGGACTACAAGGACCATGAGGCACTGCGGCATCAGCACAGCCCATCCAGGGGCGTGCCATCATTATGTAATAGGCCCGTCCTGCTGCCCACCTGTCAATTACTTCGTCACCCTCTGAGGAAGAAGGCAGACGCCTTCGAAACGCGTCAGGGTTATTGGACGATACAGATTTTGAAATGAACTCTCCCCACTTGTCAAGCTATCCAAGCTTCTTTGTGGAAGGAATAAAGCCCTGTTAAAGAAGCCCCGCGAGTGAGACATGTGTTCTTTGACACGCGAGCCTACACATTTTGGACGGTCCCATCACCTTCCCAGCCGCACCCGCCTTGAAGAGTGCTAGCGCCTTGGTGGGGAAAGGAGCGCCGCAGGGTTACTGCATCACGCCAAGCACCGCCAGGCATCGTCGAGGGAAGAGCCCTGAAAGGACGAACATACAGCTCGTTGGTTTCGCGGTATATACCGATTTCCAGCTCTTCAAACGAGACGCCGCCTGGCAGGCGAGGGGCTTCCGCACGAGACTTTGCCTCCACAGTTGACAAAGGGGGAGATTGATGCATCATGCGACATTAATTACTTGCAGGACTACTAGGACCATGAGGCACTGCGGCATCAGCACAGCCCATCCAGGGGCGTGCCATCATTATGTAATAGGCCCGTCCTGCTGCCCACCTGTTAATTACTTCGTCACCCTCTGAGGAAGAAGGCAGACGCCTTCGAAACGCGTCAGGGTTATTGGACGATACAGATTTTGAAATGAACTCTCCCCACTTGTCAAGCTATCCAAGCTTCTTTGTGGAAGGAATATAGCCCTGTTAAAGAAGCCCCGCGAGTGAGACATGTGTTCTTTGACACGCGAGCCTACACATTTTGGACGGTCCCATCACCTTCCCAGCCGCACCCGCCTTGAAGAGTGCTAGCGCCTTGGTGGGGAAAGGAGCGCCGCAGGGTTACTGCATCACGCCAAGCACCGCCAGGCATCGTCGAGGGAAGAGCCCTGAAAGGACGAACATACAGCTCGTTGGTTTCGCGGTATACACCGATTTCCAGCTCTTCAAACGAGACGCCGCCTGGCAGGCGAGGGGCTTCCGCACGAGACTTTGCCTCCACAGTTGACAAAGGGGGAGATTGACGCATCATGCGACATTAATTACTTGCAGGACTACTAGGACCATGAGGCACTGCGGCATCAGCACAGCCCATCCAGGGGCGTGCCATCATTATGTAATAGGCCCGTCCTGCTGCCCACCTGTTAATTACTTCGTCACCCTCTGAGGAAGAAGGCAGACGCCTTCGAAACGCGTCAGGGTTATTGGACGATACAGATTTTGAAATGAACTCTCCCCACTTGTCAAGCTATCCAAGCTTCTTTGTGGAAGGAATATAGCCCTGTTAAAGAAGCCCCGCGAGTGAGACATGTGTTCTTTGACACGCGAGCCTACACATTTTGGACGGTCCCATCACCTTCCCAGCCGCTCCCGCCTTGAAGAGTGCTAGCGCCTTGGTGGGGAAAGGAGAGCCGCAGGGTTACTGCATCACGCCAAGCACCGCCAGGCATCATCGAGGGAAGAGCCCTGAAAGGACGAACATACAGCTCGTTGGTTTCGCGGTATATACCGATTTCCAGCTCTTCAAACGAGACGCCGCCTGGCAGGCGAGGGGCTTCCGCACGAGACTTTGCCTCCACAGTTGAAAAAGGGGGAGATTGACGCATCATGCGACATTAATTACTTGCAGGACTACAAGGACCATGAGGCACTGCGGCATCAGCACAGCCCATCCAGGGGCGTGCCATCATTATGTAATAGGCCCGTCCTGCTGCCCACCTGTTAATTACTTCGTCACCCTCTGAGGAAGAAGGCAGACGCCTTCGAAACGCGTCAGGGTTATTGGACGATACAGATTTTGAAATGAACTCTCCCCACTTGTCAAGCTATCCAAGCTTCTTTGTGGAAGGAATAAAGCCCTGTTAAAGAAGCCCCGCGAGTGAGACATGTGTTCTTTGACACGCGAGCCTACACATTTTGGACGGTCCCATCACCTTCCCAGCCGCACCCGCCTTGAAGAGTGCTAGCGCCTTGGTGGGGAAAGGAGCGCCGCAGGGTTACTGCATCACGCCAAGCACCGCCAGGCATCGTCGAGGGAAGAGCCCTGAAAGGACGAACATACAGCTCGTTGGTTTCGCGGTATATACCGATTTCCAGCTCTTCAAACGAGACGCCGCCTGGCAGGCGAGGGGCTTCCGCACGAGACTTTGCCTCCACAGTTGACAAAGGGGGAGATTGATGCATCATGCGACATTAATTACTTGCAGGACTACTAGGACCATGAGGCACTGCGGCATCAGCACAGCCCATCCAGGGGCGTGCCATCATTATGTAATAGGCCCGTCCTGCTGCCCACCTGTTAATTACTTCGTCACCCTCTGAGGAAGAAGGCAGACGCCTTCGAAACGCGTCAGGGTTATTGGACGATACAGATTTTGAAATGAACTCTCCCCACTTGTCAAGCTATCCAAGCTTCTTTGTGGAAGGAATATAGCCCTGTTAAAGAAGCCCCGCGAGTGAGACATGTGTTCTTTGACACGCGAGCCTACACATTTTGGACGGTCCCATCACCTTCCCAGCCGCACCCGCCTTGAAGAGTGCTAGCGCCTTGGTGGGGAAAGGAGCGCCGCAGGGTTACTGCATCACGCCAAGCACCGCCAGGAATCGTCGAGGGAAGAGCCCTGAAAGGACGAACATACAGCTCGTTGGTTTCGCGGTATATACCGATTTCCAGCTCTTCAAACGAGACGCCGCCTGGCAGGCGAGGGGCTTCCGCACGAGACTTTGCCTCCACAGTTGACAAAGGGGGAGATTGACGCATCATGCGACATTAATTACTTGCAGGACTACTAGGACCATGAGGCACTGCGGCATCAGCACAGCCCATCCAGGGGCGTGCCATCATTATGTAATAGGCCCGTCCTGCTGCCCACCTGTTAATTACTTCGTCACCCTCTGAGGAAGAAGGCAGACGCCTTCGAAACGCGTCAGGGTTATTGGACGATACAGATTTTGAAATGAACTCTCCCCACTTGTCAAGCTATCCAAGCTTCTTTGTGGAAGGAATAAAGCCCTGTTAAAGAAGCCCCGCGAGTGAGACATGTGTTCTTTGACACGCGAGCCTACACATTTTGGACGGTCCCATCACCTTCCCAGCCGCACCCGCCTTGAAGAGTGCTAGCGCCTTGGTGGGGAAAGGAGCGCCGCAGGGTTACTGCATCACGCCAAGCACCGCCAGGCATCGTCGAGGGAAGAGCCCTGAAAGGACGAACATACAGCTCGTTGGTTTCGCGATATATACCGATTTCCAGCTCTTCAAACGAGACGCCGCCTGGCAGGCGAGGGGCTTCCGCACGAGACTTTGCCTCCACAGTTGACAAAGGGGGAGATTGACGCATCATGCGACATTAATTACTTGCAGGACTACTAGGACCATGAGGCACTGCGGCATCAGCACAGCCCATCCAGGGGCGTGCCATCATTATGTAATAGGCCCGTCCTGCTGCCCACCTGTTAATTACTTCGTCACCCTCTGAGGAAGAAGGCAGACGCCTTCGAAACGCGTCAGGGTTATTGGACGATACAGATTTTGAAATGAACTCTCCCCACTTGTCAAGCTATCCAAGCTTCTTTGTGGAAGGAATAAAGCCCTGTTAAAGAAGCCCCGCGAGTGAGACATGTGTTCTTTGACACGCGAGCCTACACATTTTGGACGGTCCCATCACCTTCCCAGCCGCACCCGCCTTGAAGAGTGCTAGCGCCTTGGTGGGGAAAGGAGCGCCGCAGGGTTACTGCATCACGCCAAGCACCGCCAGGCATCGTCGAGGGAAGAGCCCTGAAAGGACGAACATACAGCTCGTTGGTTTCGCGGTATATACCGATTTCCAGCTCTTCAAACGAGACGCCGCCTGGCAGGCGAGGGGCTTCCGCACGAGACTTTGCCTCCACAGTTGACAAAGGGGGAGATTGACGCATCATGCGACATTAATTACTTGCAGGACTACTAGGACCATGAGGCACTGCGGCATCAGCACAGCCCATCCAGGGGCGTGCCATCATTATGTAATAGGCCCGTCCTGCTGCCCACCTGTTAATTACTTCGTCACCCTCTGAGGAAGAAGGCAGATGCCTTCGAAACGCGTCAGGGTTATTGGACGATACAGATTTTGAAATGAACTCTCCCCACTTGTCAAGCTATCCAAGCTTCTTTGTGGAAGGAATAAAGCCCTGTTAAAGAAGCCCCGCGAGTGAGACATGTGTTCTTTGACACGCGAGCCTACACATATATATATATATATATAGGCCCCTAGAAAATCTATCGAGATATATAGACTATTTTTTACAGGCTCACATGAAATCCCTGAACTCATATGTCCAAGACACTAGTGATTTCCTGCGAAAGATCGAAGAGATTGAGTGGAAATCGGACTTTCTTCTAGTAACATTGGATGTGAGTTCATTGTATACCTGCATTAAACATATGGACGGCCTACGGGCATGTGAATATTATCTAAGCAGCAGGCCAATGGAACTAACCCACCATACTAAAATGCTTCTTGAAATGCTTTCTTTCTGCCTAGAGAACAATTTTTTCATGTTTAAGGGTCAATTGTTCCAACAAATCCAGGGTGTAGCCATGGGGGCCAGTTTCTCCCCAAGCTATGCCTGCCTCTTTATGGGGTGGTGGGAGGAACTGGTCCTCAGGCGTAAATACATGCACTCCTGTACATCCAATATAATATCATGGCTTCGTTTTATTGATGACCTTTTGGCATGGAACTGAAGAAAGTGTTTTAAAATGTATACAGGAAATCAATGTGAATGATCTTAATTAGAATTTTACTTCTAGTATTAGTAGGGAATCGGTGAAATTTTTAGATGTGCAGGTTTTTTGAGCTAATAATGTTCTTAGTACTACCCTTTTTAGAAAACCGACGGCGGGTAACACTCTTTTACATGCAACGAGTGCCCATCCACAACACCTGATAAAGTCAATCCCATCCGCCGTATATGTAGCAATGATGAGGATATGAAGGATATGAAGGTGAAGATATGAAGGTGAAGCAAAATGAAAGCCTGTCTAGATTTGTGGATAGAGGTTATGGTACCAGATTAGTAGAAACCGCCATCAGAAAGTCACGAGAAAGAGCTAGAAGTGATCTCCTAAAATACAGCCCAAAAGTGAGTCAAACCCAGAGTGTAGATACTAACTCAGTTCGGTTAGTACTGACATACTCTAAACAAGAAAAAGAGCTGAGGAGTATAGTCAGACGAAATTGGCATTTTGTACAGGATGATCCAATTATTGGAGAACTGATGCCCGCCAATCCATCAATAACCTATCGTAAAGGATTGAGTGTGGGCACAATTCTAACCAAGAAGAGTCAGGAATGCCTCGGTAAAGAACCCTGGAGACCCATCAGCAAAGGGTTCTACAAATGTTTTACATGTAAGGCATGTCAGTATGGTGTGAACACCAAAAAATATACTAAAGTCATCCCAAATACAACTAGGGAGATTAAACAACACCTGACTTGTAAAACAGAATATTGTATATACATCCTGGAATGCGAATGCCGGTTGAAATATGTGGGCAGCTCTAAGCTGCCGGTTCATAAAAGAATCCTGCAGCACATACGGGCGATAACCAACAAAGATCAAAGCTACCCAGTTGCGAGGCATTTTGAGGCATGTCACAATAGTAAGCCTCAATGTCTAAAATACTACGCAATTGAATCTATCCCGGTAACAAAACGAGGAGGGGATAGGGAGGCCCACATGCGCAAAACTGAAACCAACTACATTCTGGAATTTGACTCTAAGTGGCCTGGGGGATTGAATACTACAGAAGACCTTCACACATACTTGTAAACGACCATCAAGTAAAGTTATATGTGAGGTCTTCAGTAGAAATATGGGTTGGGAAGTCAAACAACACAATCATTTAATATAGAATATGGTATAATAGGTAAAATTGGAATACCAACTTACTAGATTTGTACAATTTTTGTACTAACAATATTTAATTCTTTTAAACTATTATAGGTTTTTAGATAAAGTACATGTGTAGGATAATTATTAGCAGTGGCCCACAATCAACTCTGGCTGTGTTCTTTTAGATATCAGGGTAGGTTTTATCCAGGTGTCTGTTAGATAGTTGGTTTTAATTGTGTCACCGATATCCTTTTTTACCAATGAATTATGTGTATTAATGTGTTTTAACTTAACTACAACCCCGTAAATCAGGGTGTTATATCTTAGCAACAAACTAAATATACTGCCAATCACATGAAGTACTGTATAATTATTTTTGAACTTGATTGTGAAAAGAGCATCATATTTATGAATTCTCTCCCCCCTAAATATATCCTATGTTATACTAAACTATGAACTAAACTTATACCATTATGAATTGATGATTGATAAGGTTTATGTGGTTTGATTAATTTTGTAAGCATGAGTCACTTTAGCAGATCTGCACTTTTGCACGAAGGCACTTTAGCAATATCATAAGAGGGGACCCTCCTATGTAAGTTAGACAATTATGTGTTAAAGTAAATAAGTATATATATACTTTCTTATATACTGCTAAGAATGACTTGTCAATAATGTTTAGTGACTCGAAGCACACTTTCATAGTTAACTCCTGTGGATTCTTATTGCTTATTATATTTTAGGATTTTTTCAAAGTTTTCTTTATAATGATTTATAGTTTGTGCACGACAGGGTGAGCACGTGTTATAATTAATAGACATGGCAAATGGATACTGTTTTTGTGAATGATGACTTGGATTATGGAATAGGCATTTATGCTATTAGTTCTAAATTGATCTTTGGCAGAAAACTGACTGTGTCAGAAATAGAAGACATTCACAAACTAAGCAGGTGATTAATTGTCTTTTTGATGTATACATATTCATGCGGAGATAAAAGAGACAATATACCTGGGATTTACTAATGTATTCAAACAGGAAGTATTTCTTTTATTTTCATTTGCTCATGTGATGCATTTGCACTTTAAATGGGGCTTAGAAATGGCATTGTCATGTGATCAAGGCCGCAGGGACGGCCGAAACGCGTCATGACTAGCTGTTGGGGTGAATAAATTATATGCTTCAAAAGTTGGTCCATGCCTTGTTTTTCACCTAAATAGGTGGAGCGCCACGAGGTATTGCGGATATATATATATATATATATATATATATATATATATATATACATTCACTATAAAAAAAACGTTGCAAGGACGTTATAGTTAGGAAATATAATTTTTTTTTTAAACTAGAAATTCACTGAAAAAAACATAGGCTACAGGGACTGTTAGACCTGGCATTTATTGAAGTGGTTTCCCCTGCCTTTTTACTTCTGGCCCTCTGTTTTTGACTACATACGGAACTTCCTTGTTGCTGCTTTTAGGACCCTCAGCACTCTACCACTGCTAACCAGTGCTAAAGTGAATCTGATATGTGTCTAAAATGAAATGGCATTTGGTTTCTCCATGATTGGCATATTTGATTTACTAATAACGTCCTACTATCATGTACTGTGTGTGCCCAGAGTCTGTAATTTAAATGCTACTAGTGGGCCTGCTATATAGACAGAAAAAATGGTTCCTGTGGACAATGTAATTGGTATCAATGAAAATATACAAAATGACAATAGAGACAGGGCTACGGGGATGTCCAATTGAGAAGAAGAGACTATATTCCACACAATGTTGATATTCAATACAGTTTTTATATGCAAAACATCTATTATGTTTCCAACAAAAAGTGCATTGTGTCCCCAGTGAGCGTGGAACCAACGTAAAAATGTGACTTATTGTGACATCGAAGAAAAATGGTTTCCAACAGTAATAAAGTCGAACATTCAATTGATATACAATAAATACAGCCTTCTACGAAAATATTAGAGACTGATAAATGGTTCGCTTTAAGTTTTGTCGACGGTGTTGCGGACCACAAAAACAATAAGGGGTCTCTTCAGGACCTAACGATCTAGGGACATCTGAAAATCAATAGAAAAAATGACAGCATCATTGTCATGGCGAGCAACAACCGTATATCTTTAGGTGAAATAAGGAATAGTATGGGCAGGTACCTGAGAAAGAGGATATTCCTCTTTCTCAGGTACCTGCCCATACTATTCCTTATTTCACCTAAAGATATACGGTTGTTGCTCGCCATGACAATGATGTCAAACTGAGTTTGCCTAAAGATATACGGTTGTTGTTGGCCATGACAATGATGCTGTCATTTTTTCCATTGATTCAGATGTTACCAACACAAAACTATATAAATTCAACAGTTATTGTTATCTCAAGTAACTATAACTTGTGCCCTAAGGTAAATATAACTTGTGCATTTGTTAACAGCCTACTGGCAAAGTGGATCAATGCTTTAAGAGGGGTTAGGCATGACTTTGGAAGTCAAGTAAGTAAGGCTTTACCGGCCCTATTCAATGTGTGAGATCACCAGCTCTTAAACATAAGTCTTGAACATTTGGGGTGGAAAAAAGGTTTGATATTTCTCAGTAATTTCAATTGATTTCTGGCACATTTGCCAATTTCCCTAATAAGTACATTGAGATAAAGACATTTATCAGAGAAAAGCCTAGCAATGTATCTGTGGTCACAATCTTAAGGGGGTGTTAAGGTCTTATTGAGACTCCTTAGTGTGTTCTTAGGAGTTGTTTTGGAAAATAAACTTTCCATTTTGAGCACTGGTTTTGCATTCAGTCTGGGAAACAAAACAGCTTCTGTTAACTAATAAGGCCACATTCCAGTTCACCCATGATCAAATCATACTTGGTCATGCTTGAAAAGAAATAGTGCAGCATGAATTGCCACCCTGCTCGAAATTGCTGTTCTTCATATGTGGCAATTCTATTACCACACAAATAAGATGAAAGAAATGTAAGGATTGTATTGTATTGTATTGTATTGCATTGTATTGCTTTGCAACTGGATTCATACAGTGCGTACTACCCATGACAAGGTATTGAAGTGCTTTACGTCAGGCAGGATGTTGCTCTGGAACCCAAGATTAGTAGTTGGTTTAATGCTTATTGGGATTAGTATTGTACTCCCAAGAGAACAATTCCATGCATTCACTTGGTTTCTTTATGGTGAATTAAATTATTAGGAATTAGGCGTGATCAATAGTGTAGCAGCAGGGGTGATATTTGTTCATGCACATAGTTGGTGGGAATGATAGATGAGATTAGGTATTGGTAGGGTGCAGATATCACTTTCAAAGGAGAGTGCAATTATTTTTTAATGTGGAACTAAATGAAGGTAATTTGCAAAAAATAAAGATTAAGGCAAATGTGCTTTAGACATAAAGTTGGTTGTCTAGGAGAGAAGAGCCATGCAGAGAATGGAAAGTAAAAAGAGGGTCATTCGAAAGAAAGAGAGAGGGGAGTTTTCATGCAGTGATTTGGGAATACAGACACAGCTTTTTCAGCTTGCATGCAATTTAAGGTTGCAAGACTTTAGAAAAAAACACATTATTTGCATGTGAAATAATGGTATTTTGGGTACTTTGATAGGACATAGAATAGGCAAACCGTCTGTCTGCTGCTAGGCTAACACTATACCAACAAAGGGCAGCTAATCAGCCCAGAGGTTGGAATCATAAAGTAATGGCTAGAAACGTATGCAAAACTATCGGAAGCCATGGGCTGCGCTCGAAGGAAGCCGTAACCTTATGATCATAGCAACATGAGAGAACATAAAGGGTAAATATGCAAACACCGAAAGGATATTCTGCAAATGCTAGAACTAACAGGATGCAGGAAGATGTATAAGTATCTTGCTTTAATGATATACCTGTTCTCCAATTTATATATCTTGTACTTTATGTAATTGCTCAAGTTGAGGTTTTCTTTTACATTAGTCAGCCAGACCCACAATCATTACTGATGAATAGTTTTGATCACTTTCTTTGTGATAGACAAGCAAAAATGAAGCTCAAGGAAGTAGCGATCAATAAGTGTGGCTGTTTTCACTTTTATGGGTGGGTTAGGGGTAAAAATAAAAACGGCAAAATATGCTGAGTTTTTTTTGCACCTGCACAGGAAAACCGTGGTTGTACAGCAGACAAAAAAAACAGATCCCAAACCCAACACATAGGATTGCCACCTAGCTGGATTTTATCAGGCCTGGCTTGTATTTTAAAATACATGCAGCAAAGAAAAGTGGTAACCGTACCAAAACACTTTTTGGAGCACTGTCTGGTGCCGGGCAAGGTAATTTCTTTAATGGTAATTGCAGTAAGATAATTGCACTGCCTGGTCAGTGACAGTGCTCCAGAAAGTGACTTCTCCAGCATGTGAATCTGTGTGCAGCACCTAATCATGGAATGTCAGTCCTATGAAGGTTTGACTTTATGTTCTACCACAGTATCAAGTTTTAAACATCATCCTGCCATATATCGCATCCAGACCGTCGACTATCACAAAAACGTAAAGTCAAGTATATGAAGGGAAGTATAGAGTTAATATTTCTAACTTCATATCTACGTAACGTGAAGACATACAAAAACGCAAGGTATGTTGCTGTGAAGTTAGGAAGAGCAAGTTTAAACTTACTTTCACACTATTGTAGTAGTCAATATGTCAATAACTCAATGTAATATTACAACATAATTTTGTCACTCAATATTTCCTCCGGACTCTGATATGTGCAGGTCCACACATATGGATCTTGGTCCTCACAGTGACAAATGCACACTCACTTCACAGTTCTCACAGACAGATCTAATAAGTATGTGTGCTGGGGGACCTTTGCTCGCATTCTACTTTTTTTTGTTTAATCTGGGGCAGGTGGAAAACCAACAAAAATGTGCTTAATCTTGATAAACTATGGGGGCGGTTTATGGAAGAAGCCTCCCCGTAGATTAAAAGGCAAACTGTTAAAATTAGAATGGAAGCTGTCCAGACCCGTTCTTTGTATTTATGTCATTCAAGAGTTTAAATGCAGTTTGCCTTCTGGGTTGTTTCGATGATGAAATATGTTTCGTATATGTATTTATTGCTGGTGCATGAATATCATGAATTGATGTATTTTATCGCAATTTTGGGATCTCCATAAAAAATAAAAAATAAATAAAAAATTGCTTAGCCACCATCTAATTGCTGCATGATCCTATCATTTTTAAATGATGGAAACAAATGACACAAACACATGTATCATTGTATTGTTTACTACAGTACTGGCCCTATGTGACAGATGTGTAAAGGGATCAAGGGTAACCTTGAAAAGAGGCCATACATATACTCAGTGTCCCAGTCACTCCTCCTGCTGCATTTGAGTTTACCTATAGAAGAGCAGATTTTCTTAGATTAAATATGTGGTCTGGATGAATCTCTCATTAATTTTCTTTGAGCAGTACTTGGTCCGTACCAAACATATCCAGTATTATTTCAATCACCTACAGAATTTCCATAATTTCCTATCCGTCTAGCTTTGACTCAAATAATGATTCAATTATGAGATAATACAATCAAATTCTGCCACTCACAGTATCAGGAGAGCCCCATTTGAGTCTCCCATTGCTACTTTATATTGCAACAATATCAAAGTGAAGTCAGTTAAAGCCAAAGGCTCAACTATAATGTTTCTTTGAATCACATATAAAATATTGTAGCAGTACCGTCCTGTTAATTGAGTGTTAACGTGTGCTTTGACTCTTCATACACAGTTAAACATTTTTACATTTTCGTCATTACCAGAGTGATCCATTACTCGGAAACTGGAGCAAAAACACAGTAAAGCTTTGAATAAATGTGTTCTATGATTAGAAGCAATGCCACACTCTACGAATTAAATCCTCCTGGAAATAAACTTCGTGCAATGCCAAAATAAGCATAGAGCAGTTAAATAACTTACGTCATCATCCATGGCCTATCCTTTACCCTTTCCTCTGTACACACGGGACTTGCATCATCAATACCGAAGGACAAGGCTAAATGCTTCTTATATCTGTACTTTACCCAGTAGAAGGTGAGCTTCAAAATCTCATAATTAGTAATGTTTCATACAAGCGCACAACTAATTAGCACAACCACATTGGAACCAGATTCATCATCAGTTAATGTCATGCTTATATCTATATCTCTCTGTATTGTTTTTTTTAGGATGAGGGATTCCCTCAGAGCAACTAATGTGTGTCCAGCTGAAACTTTGCGGGACGCCAGTCCAATATACCCTACCCATTACTTGCATACTTCTTTTTGTTCAAATGTAGTTAAGCATTTGGCAATAATGTTGGTAATATTTTGCATATTCCCTGTGCGTAAAAGTAAGTACAGTAAATTCTAACTTTTATGTAAGAGTAAGAAAAGAGAAACAGTGGGGATAAGTTTGGACTCTGTTAATACTACTCCTTTTTGCTCTCAGCTATCAGAAGGAGGAGGGGTTCACCTGCGGCCACGTCTGTTATGCTGCTTTTTACACTTGCTGTGTAGGATACAGTTGAACTGTGTTTGGTGGTGGGAGGTGGGCAAGCAGATCGCAACACCCATACTCCATTTTGTTCTTTGGTATCAGGAGGAGGAGAACTCACCAGCGGCAATGCCTCCTAAAGTGCTTTCTACTTCTGCCGCATGGGACGCATGTGTAGCGCGCCTAGGCATTGCCCGGGTAAAGACAAGGCCAAGAGCGGCGGAGAGTGAGCACGGCCACCCCCTTGACCTTGGCGTTCGAATACTTGCAGGTACGTTTTAGACAAGTGAGAGCATGGGAACATTTGCTTCACACGCATCTAATTTGAATTATATTTTGACTAACTTTATCACTAATTTCCTAACAAAAGTAATTGGGGTATAATCAATTAAATCATGAATGCTGAAGATAGGCTGGATGTGACACAAAGGTTGTTTCTGAAACAATAGCCATGGCTCTGGATCCTCCTTCAGCTACCTGTGTAAGCACCTGTATAGGCACTTTAAACCAGCTGTACCCCTAAAACGACTCACCTTTCTGGTCACCTTGCAAATTCATGTATCTACACTGAAAATTGACCCAGTGACTCAGTCTCCTCTTGCCCTCTTCTCATACACTCCAGGCAAAGAATATAAAGCCTGCATCAAGAACTAGCAAGCAAACAAAAACTACAGTTAACACTGTAAAATATATTTGTAACTGTAATTGTGGGTAGGGGCGGGGCTCAGGGGCCTTCAAGTTTAACTAATTTTACGGGTCTGAAACAGTCCGTATTAGACGCAATTTTTAATTGTCAAAAGTTTTAAAAGAGTCACTCAAGTCTATGCTAGACCTGCTCTTTTTGCGGTTATATGGGGTTGGAGGGTCATTATCAGTATTGGCAGACTCAGTCAATAATGTGAATGTATGTTCACTAGGGACTCTCTTCGTATGACTGAGTTGACAGTTCTTTCCCAATCACATAGGAATCGTAGTCCGACAAGTACTGAGGTTGTGGAGAAAAGTAACTCGGGCTGAAAAGATTGACCTCAGAGTTGCAGCAGGGGGTAGAGGAGGCAGCGTTACTAGCCCAGGTAGTGCCTTTATATGTTACAACTTCTATTCAAGCAAAAAGGCTGATTGCAACTGCACAACTCTACTGTTGTATGGCGTTTTAGGATTCAAGCGACATTTACCGGTTCATGCCCTTATATAGATACAATTCACATTGCCCTTATGTAGGCATATAAATCATAACCATATTTAGACATAGCCCATGCAGTCCAAATACAGGCATGGCTACTTCCACTCATTCCAAAAAGCCACGACGATTTCTTGGAAAACTCGGCTTCTGCGGTCAGGGACATCCCCTTGCTTGAATATTGATTTGTCCAAGAACTCATGGAGTTTTCAAAGAACTACCATTCCCTTGTGATTCTTTATGACGTTATTATGCCCGACTTTACGTCAAACTAGGCACCTTGAAGGTATAAATATGCCTACACTTGCCCTAGCAAACACACGGTGGTTCGAAGCAGCTCGACTATCTACTTGCCCGACGCAGCTCGCTACAGCAAGTGCCGAAGGAAGCCGACCCTCCAGCTGACGCACTTATCGAGAGGCTGCATTTCTCCCGGAGAGAATCCAGCTCCAGTGTTTCCAAGCTCCCCTCGCGGGGTGTTGGGAAATCGAGTCCGGAGACAGAGATACCAGACCTCCTTCATTTCTAAAACCAAGGTACGGAGCTGATTAGACCCTAAGAGAAATCTTGGATAGATTCTTGACAAAGAAAAACTAAACCTATGCTACACCACACTTACTTGTTCCCTCGTACTAGACTTAGGTTAGGTACATTGGGGTAGGAGTATTTTAGAAGCACCAGTTGAGTACTTTTTAGCCTCTGTAATTATGTATGTATTTATCTATGGTTTAGAAACCATACAATGCTTTTACAGTATTATTTTATAATACTCTTCTTACTGTATGTAGTATACTTTGCAACCAGTATTACGATTGTAGCAGTTCACTTTACTTGCATGAGAAAGAAGACTGTTCAATAAATCCTTATATTGAAAACGCCCGTCTCTCTCTATTTTCTCTGCACCTTTGATGAAACGAAGCATGCAGGATTGACTGAGTAAAATATCTATCTATTGTTTCCACAACTCTGAAGATACGTTTATTCTTGGGGAAACAAAGTTGTCATGTTTATGCGGTTGTCAGAAACTAATCCCTTCTTGTTTATTCAAGAAAGATTCTACTGACCTCTGAGCTAGCTGGCACTCACAATTAAGTCTAATATATTCGATAGAGACCTAGTCGACCTCAGTCCTACGTCTAATCCATAGAATATATTATTCCAATGCGCAGAGTTTATTGGGAATATAGGAACTACACTACACTACAGCTTCTGCCCGATGCAACTCCCTATGTTATTATTTTAAAGAATGACCCCCAACTCCAACAAACTCAATCAGAGGATTTCTTTGAATTATAAAATGCAGTGGTGCATTGGTTAGCAAAATGGGTAGGGAATATTAACCTCCTATGAATGTCATTAACATGGTGACTAGAGTAGTCTGGGTTGACAGTGGCCACAATAATTGCAGTGAACTCTTGGCTCAGCATGTAGTTGGTCTTCTATTAGCTGTATTCAAAGGCACATGGTTTGGTAAAAGCACAGTTGAACCAGGACCGTCAGCACTTTTCTAAGCCTGGGCGGTGAACTCCGCTGCGTTCGCAGAGTTAGTTGAGTTTTTCGCCCTCCGCGCTACTTGGAGCACGTGCAGTTCCAAGAACCGCAGCTCAACATTACAGAGTTTTATCCTCGCTCACCAACGATAAGTTGGAGAGCACGTGCGAGGAAAAGCCAATGCTAGACCACTTCCTGAGCGATTCCTCAATGCGGGTGGTCGCGGACGGTGGCTACCAATCTAGTTGAGAAACCTTTTGTTTTCGTTGAGGAAGCTGCTACACGAGTAGAACTTCTACTCGAGCAGCAGAAAGAAGCAGCACCCTCTTGCTGTGTGCGAGATGCCGTTTGCACTGATTTTACAGCGCGGGCCAAGCACACGCCATTAAAAATCAATGCAAACAGCGTGAGGAGTTGCATGTGGAGTTTTTTTTTTGTGGAGTTGCATGTAGCGGAAATCTGCAAACTCCACCCAGGCTTACCCTCTTATATAAACCCAAATATCTGAAAAGAATTCTGCACTGTACACAGCAGGGGACACATAGAGGGGATCTCAACACTTATTTCACACTGCTGACAGTTAATAGCTTTACTCCTCTTGGCAGGGAGTTTGGAGAGAACGATTGAGCCACATCATGAATTAAGTATTGACTTAACTGGTTATACTCTGAATCCTAATGGGAGTAAATCTAATTTACCTCTGTGGCCGAATCTAGTTACATTCCACCTGCTTTAGCCCCCACGTGACCTATTTCAGACTAATTTCATGTTTTTGTATCATGGAATGTGGTTAGGGATCGAATAAAATTGCAAAAAAGTCAGATTGAATCTCTTTTATAAATAATTTTAATGTAATATGTTTACAGGAGACCTGGGATTCCAAACTTTTTGAATGGGTACATGACCATTCATACATGTGCACTTCCCCCAAAGCGAGATGATGTAATGGTGGACTTGACACCTTAGTCTCAGCTTCCTTTCCTGGCAAATTTCTTAGGTCAAATTTGAACTCCCAGCATTATCACCTTATATTGCTTGCCCCTATTGGTGGACTGGAATTGTTATAATAAATTACGATAACAATTTGTTCTCTTCTGCTCAGTCATTGTGAATAATCTAGAGTTTCTTTTGACTTCACTCCCCACCACAAATTAGTGCCCTAGTGATATAATATAGGCATGTGATTTCAATATCCATTGCATAACCTCCCAGCAAAGTGGAAATGTGGGCTGACAGATTGTAGGGGGGATGGCCTACCTCATTTTACCCACACTAAATATGGAACAACTTTTAATAACCTGATGATGAAATCTAACTGGTCTCCATCAGCCAGTGACTATGTTCCACTACTACCCACCATTTCCTGCAGAGGGACCTCTATCAGAGTTGATTGCATTCTCATGTTGGATAATGTGTGTTCTCTGGCTTTTTATTTTAATGTAACTGCAAATTGCCTGAGTGATCATAAACACTGATTGTTAATTTTGTATTATCAGTACGGGACCGTAGTTTGTTTATGGACATAATCGAGAGATGGCAACGAATGTTCTCGAAGCCGATGGAGAGGTGTTAATAATGATGTGATGTTAAAAAACTGATTGAGTTAGACCCCCTCTGATTTTATGGCCTGTCTAAGTGTTAATACTGATGTTAGAGAGATTCTGAATGCATGTAATGCTATCTCCAGATTTATTAAGATATCCTACCAGTTTAGAATCACTCCAATATACGATGTTCCTCAGGGTGCTTTGACCATGTATGTACCATAGAGAATAGGAACTTAAGGATAGCTTTGAAAAGATACTACAATACCAGTATGCCGTACGTTGAGCACGCTTTAATGATAAATAGGCACTGGTTCAGAACAAATCTGAGATTCCAGGTCAGGCCTTTGATTCACTGCTATAGGCAAGTCACAAAAGGGATAACACAGCCTAATCTTGGTGATAAATAAGCCATACTTCAAAGAACATGCTCCATCTGTCATTGAATTGAATGTGCCGCTTGATAGCTGAATCAGGCATTTAGAATCTATCATGTCCTGTAAGAGATCTAACCACCTGGCCATCTACTAAAAACAGTTGAAGTATAATTCATGAGCGGCCTTAATGATGCTTGTTTAGCTCTGAAAAGTCCCAGGCTCTGATGGCATCCTCTTGATTTATTTAAAAATTATGTAGATATGTGGGCCCAATTTTAACAAATGTTTTTGTGGTTAAATGTGGTTTACCGATCACTTGGTCAGAATCTATAATTGCCCCTACCTTTATAAAGGACTGTAGAGATTACCCTTATTCGTACATTTCTATTTCACTCATAAACTCCTGGTGAAGGTTGTGGGACTTATTCTATTTGGAAAACTGGAATGTTGGGCAGAGTGCAATCCAGTTTTGACAGACATCCAATATGGTTTTAGGAAAGAAAATGGTATTGAAGAACATTCACTCAATTTGCACTTGATGATTGGCCAATAAATGGTGGCCAAACAAGACATAATCCATCTGCCCTTTATGGACTTGACTGGGGCATTTGATTGTATATCCCATTGCAAGATTTGCCTTATTGTGTTAAGACAAGGGGTTGATTTGGTAATTGTCAACTTTTATTGTGGCAATTGTATGTAAATGTCTCACCAAGAGTACGATTCAGACTGAATGGAGAATGTACCCACCCCTTCAAGGTGGAAAGGGGTGTAAGACAAGGTTGTGTGTTGGCTCCCCTGTTTTTTATATTACTGATTTAGAATTACACCTACTTTAAAAGGGCCTAGATGTGCCTAAGGTAAATACAACCACTTTGTCCCGATCCCACTTGATGCAGATGATGCAGTTTTAATGTCTGGGACCGCAAATGGTCTATACAGCATTTTGGATGCCTTGCCTCATATATGAATGGCCAGATTTAAAAACAAACCTGGATAATCCATTAGTAATTAAATTAGGCCGGCGGCCTACCACAAATGGTGGCATGACTATCAAGAAAGCATGCTACTTTTCATATTTGGTTATACAGTTTGATTCAGACAGGTCCAGGGTTCACTAAAGAATTGTAAAGAAATCACAATTTGAGAACTAGGTTGAAACAGTTTTTAGGTTAGCGCATGAATTAGATCAAAATCATTGAAAGAAATACGTTTACAAATTAAAATGTGCACCTGTGGCATCCTATGGAGTGTTATTTGTTATTTGTTATCTGGGTTTTATATCGCGCCAAATCACCGTCGGGTCTCACCTTCGAGTGTGTGGGTGGTCTTTTTTTGAAGACAGTTCTTGCACTTCCATTTAGTTCTTCCAATTGTGTAGCCCATAGAGAAGTGGAAACTAGTTGACTTGATCAAAATGATGAAATGACATTCATTATAGTGCGGCTGGCGCAGGTTTACAGGCATCCTACCTCACATGTTAGTGAAACTCCCAAAAAGTATATTATGGGGAAAATCTGAATCTCCACCTGTATTTGTACGCTTTTGGTTGGTAAACAGAGCTCAAACAATGTATCCATTTGCACATTCATGGGCTATAATTGCCCATAGGTACAGGTTTGTTGAACTTTATGTAATCAATTTATTTTGCTGCTGTTGGGAGCAATTTCATGGCCACGGGTGGTCACACCAGGTTTGATGTCCCAAAAGGTTCAACTGAAATCTATGTCTTGTCTTAAACAAAAAGTAACACTGATTAAGGATACACACAGTAGGCAAAGTGAAGGTTTGAACCTAACGGATGTTCATGCTGTCTACTTATAGCAGCAGCCGATGTATATATTTTATTTTTCATTGTCTTGAAATGGTGTGAGTGCTGCAGATGAGTAAAACGTTAGGATGGCTTTATAATATGACCTATCTTAATTTTAATCATCCAGTTGTATTTAAGTGCTGTGACAGGAGCCAATAAGGAACTAGATTATGAGCATGTCTAACTTTCCTGTTTTCTTTATTGGATTATAACAACAGTTATATGCAGTTCAAATGCATATACAGAAAGTCGATGCCAAGCAACTAGCCCCTAGCTGCTGGACTGGTTTCTCTGATGAGTTGCACACCATAATAAAACAACATAACAAGGTCTGAGCTGGATTATAATATCGATCATCGCTGCCATGTGTGGGGTTATCTCTCTACATGTGTATATAGTGTGATTTCACATTTTATGTTGCTCACTTCCAGGAGATAGATGAGGATTACTATTGGAAATATTCTGGATTAGATGAGCATATCTCTTAGAGCTTGCCTGTCTGCCTCACTTCCCCTCAATCCTCTAAGTATGGAAGTATGGCATAGGGTCAGAGGGAATATCTTGGTATACTGCCTGGATGAGGGAGGGGAGCAGGGATCTTCAGCACTAGAGTATATCAGAATTCTTGAAGACGTAAGAAAGGCCCACAGATATCATCAAATAAGAGCAATTGTTCTTTAAATGCATCATAGGTGGCAAGACGGTACAAGTCAAAGAATCGCTCTTAATGTGTGGGCACCTGTGAGGAGCGCCAGTGTCTTAAAATGCATATCTTGGCCACCATGAAAGCTGCTGATATCTATCCATGCCATTGAGAAGTTGCATTGTCAATGTCAGTGAAGTCATGTAAAAAGGCCAATTTGGCTTTGTGCCTGAAGGGTATAAAACTAGTATTGTGGAGTGAACTCCATATTGAACATTAGTAGGGTTTAAGGCAGGGTGTGGCAGTACCATAGTATATGGTAATGGTCAGAACCACCGCTATTGCTCTGCCAATAGGCATTATTTGGGATAAGGTGGGCTGCATGCAACATATAAGGGGACCAATTCCAATTAAGCAGTATCTTTTTTGTAATCTCAATTCTTTATTGATTTTTCATCTACAATCAGCATATAACAGGTTTGAAAGAATGCCAATTCAGCAGAGTCCAAGATACAGTGTAAATAAGAACTTCTAGGAAGACTTTAACAACAGGAAAAACAATATTTATTTATTTATTTTATAGTTTTATGGAGCGCTAACCAGACCCGTGAGGGTATCAGAGCCCTTTACAGTATTACGGGTGGTGTACAAAATGATGGAAAGGGAGGGATCAATTGGGTAAAATAGGGGATACATAATGCAAGAAAACACGTAGTCTAAACCCGGCTACATGTGGGAAAGAAATTAAAACAGGTAGATACATTGTACAAGAAGGCACATAGTCTCTACTCTTGGGGGAATGCCCAGGAGTGCAGGAATAGGTATCGTCCATAGAAAGATAATAATGTAACGTGTTCATTAGGCGAGGTATTTACCCATTAAGAAGGTTTTGGTCTCCTTCTTAAAGTGTGCCAAGGACGGAAGTCTTCTGATGGCGGGTGGGAGAGAGTACCAAATCCTTGGCGCAGCCCTAGTGAAAGCCCGATTGTAGTTTGTTTTTTTCCGGAAGTATGCTGGTTGCAGCAGTAGGTCTTTGGCAGAACAGGAGTTTCTGGGTCCTCCTGATATCACGAGTTTTTGTGCCAGGAATGTAGGGGAGTTGTTATAAAGAGCTTTGTGAGTAATGCAGGCCAGTTTAAATTGGATTCTGGCCTCTAGGGGAAGCCAGTTCAGCGCTTTGAGATGGGGAGAGATGTGGTGGAATTTCTTTGAGCCGGTTAGTAGTCTGGTGGCAGTGTTGAGGCAGGCTTTCATTGGGGCCAGAGATTTCTTGGGTAGCCATGCAAGAGTATAGCTTCCGTATTCTCATCTGGAAATGACTAGTGCCTGTACTGCCATTTTAAGGTCAGACACATCGAGGAAGGGTTTTAGGTTTCTTAGGTAACTCAGGTGGAATCTAGCCATTCTGGTCATCGAGTTTATATGGCCACGCATGTTCAGAATGCTGTCCAGGGTTGCACCGAGTCAACAATGGTAGGAGGGCAGTTTAGTGCTGAGATAGTCTTGATCCATTCCTGGATGTCTGGATTAGGTTTGGGTGGAGAGATCAGTAGAAATTCAGTTTTATTTGTGTTGACTTTAAGCTGGTTGGTGGTGAGCCAGTGAACTGTCAGCTTCAAGGCCTCATTCAGGGATCAAATGTCCTCAGGGGAAGAGATTTTTATGGAGATTTGTGGATCATCGGCCTACATATGGTAGGAGATATTGGCGGCACGTAGAACCTCGTTGAGAGGTTCAAGGTAAAGGTTGAAGAGGGTAGGGGAGAGGGTTGAACCTTGGGGGACTCCAACCATAACCGGACAGGGGGCGGATAGATTACCGTTGATGAGGACTCTCTGTGAGCGGTTTTGGAGGAAGGATTTAAACCATTCAAGGATGGTGCCCTCCAACCCCATCCTGAGTTTAAGGCGTTCAAGGAGAAATTGATGGTTAACCGTGTCGAAGACAGAGGAAAGGTCTAGGAGGATTAGGAGACAGGTTTTGCCTTGGTCGAGGGCTTGGAGAGCATCATCTACAATGTGGAGGAGGATGGTTTCCGTGCTGTGTCCCGATCTGAACCCGGATTGGAAGTCATCTAACAGGTGAAATTTGTTGATGTGTAGGCTCAGTTGCTGTTGCACACATTTTACCAGAACTTTGGCTAGGAGTGGGATGTTAGATATGGGGCTATAGTTCTCAGCAGATGCAGGGTCCAGCGTGGGTTTTTGTAGGATGGGGACAACTTGGCCAGCCTTGAGCGAATCAGGAATTGAGCCCTGGAGGAGGGAGGCGTTAATTATTGAGGTTCAGGAAGGGATGATAGCCTGAGAGGCTGTAGTTAGACAGTTAGATGGGAGAGGATCATTGAAGTGATTGGGTTTAAGGAGGCAAGAATTTTCGAGATAGAGTGTTTGTCATAGATTTTAAAATTGGACCAGTGCTCTAGGTTTTTGGGTGAGGTTTGGGAGGACAACGCGGAGAGAAGAGGTAGAGCTGGCAGATTTTGATTTTGGTGTTGAGTACATTTCACAACAGCTCCAGATATTGTTGATGCGGCCCAGAAAATACCTCGGATCAGCGGGGAAGGATGATGAGGGGGAACAAAAGGGGAAGGTACAAGGGAACACAACAAAGAAGTTGGGGTGCCAGGCTCCCTGCCACCTCCCCCAAGAACCCAACTCTCATACTGGAAGTAGCCAAGGGCACAGAGGATGGAGTATGAAGCCAGAGCAATTGGTGCCAGCATCTTCAACTACCTACATAGGAAGGGACCCCAAAAATCCTCAAACTTCTGTAGTTGGTCAATGAGCTTATTAATCCGTTTTTCATAAGTGGCTATGTTGTGCATGTCGGTCATCAAGGTATCCCAAGCGGAGCCCCAATGATGCAAAAGTACCATATGGCCCCACAGGACATGCACAATGTCATAGTCCAGTACACCACACCTCCAGCTCCTCCAAAAGGTTCTGTCAGTCCTGCTCAGAGTGTGGGAGGCCTAGCCTCTGCTACCACCAGTAACATACATTGTAGGTGGTGGGGCGTGAAATAAGGCAGTCCATCAAGGTAACATATAATCCCGCCCTAGTGTCCCTGCATCCTTTCCACTTCAAGATATCATGAAACAGCGGGTTAGTCTCAAGATTGCAAGGGGGAGCAGTCAACGCGTGTCGCAGGCTACACATGAGCTCTTGTATGCAGTATCGTAAAATAGGGGCATTTCAAGAGTGCTTCTCGTAGCAAGCGGTCATGGTATTCCATGATCTCCTTCCAGCCTTCCAGCCTCCATCTGAATGGGCTATCCCCAAGTTGTCCTGCCAGTAAGTTTTAGATGCCACCAGTGTGCTATGGGAGTATGCATTGTCAATGAGGATCATGTATAGGTTTGAGGGAGTCCCCCTAGAGAGTCCCCACTTCCTAAAACATTCTACAATGGGCGATATGGGAAGAACAATGGGATCATGCCCTAGTCTATCACCCAGTCAGTGTCACATTTGCCAATACCATCACTGTTGTTTTTGGGATAGTGTGATATCCTAAAAAATAGTGTAAAATGGATGGATCGTAGAACATCTGTAAGAGAGCTAGAACATGTTCCTGTTACTAAATAGCACCATCTTCTAGAACTCAACAATCACCTCTATGTGATTCTAGGTGGGCAAGAAGGAAAAAGGGTAAATACACCACTTGCTTAGTACTGGCAAATATAGATGCTACACTATTTTGAATTGCAGGTTGATATCCTTGCACTAGTACATACATTACTGATAGAATGCATTTGTTTAATACGGATACAATGTAAGCCTCCTAAACAAAACATGTAAATTAAAATTAAAACTTTTAGGATGGATTCACAAAAACATGTCACCTATTATACATATAAAATTTGAATCCACAAGGAAAAGTGTGCCTGATGCCGGTTTCCATGTGGATTTAGAGGGAAATCATATGATCTCCTAGTTGAGAAAGCATTTCATCCATACGGATCTCTCCTAGTAAAAATAAAAAAGCTGATTTTTTTATCTAAGGGAAGGGTATTTATTTGGCACTTGACTGAAATAAATATATGATTCTTTCCAGACTCCAAATAAGAATTGTAGTATGTGAATGCCCACAGAAGCACTTGTTTCCAGATGTTCACAGTATTTCAAGACTAACTATTCCATGGAACACCCAGGAATCTTTAAGCCAGTTTTTGAAATGCAGAATCTCTGAAACTGTAAAAAAGGCCTTTGCCTTTTGTGATAGACTTCACTGAGTTAAATTCGGCCATAAACTTAAGATGTGTCAGGAGTTACTTTTGAGAATAGGTACCTGAGTGTGTAAATTACGCATATTGACTTTTCTATAGCAAGTGTGAGGAATTCACTTATATTGAAAACTGCCATATTTCCCCAAACGTCCAAGCTTTTCATTTAGCATGCATGCGTATGATTATCAAAAGTGCCCAACTCATAAATTGTTTTAAAACATATTTTACCCCTCAATACAATAATCAATTTGCATTTTATTCCCTTGATTACACCTCCTACCTATCTGGGGAAATTCCTAATACGGTTATCTAAATTTGTGCTTGTATCTGTGTACATTCAGTATGAGCTATTACACACAGCACATTCTAAGAACCCTTCAAAACACACGTGAGTTGCATCACGAGGGTGGGTCAGTCACTAATGGCATTAATATCCTATTTGCCTTGCAACTTCCCCCTAGTCACATTAAGTTACCATATACATACTTATTTGTTGTATTTCCTTGGTCGTTCATATGACAAGTTTCTCTTTGTAGTGTTCTGATATTCGTCTGGGTCTAGTTCATGATAAAGAAAATAACAAAGTTAATGAACAAATAAATACACCGTTTAATATTCTGCAATTTGGGATAAAATTGCAGAAATTTAATTTACCCCGGAGTATGTCAGGAAATGTCTTGCATTACCATTATGAGTTTCATAGTTTGATATACTTTTTTCTTTATCCAAGTAGTTAGTTCAGGGGGATTTTATGGTTGAATGTGGTAACATTTTCCGGGACAATAGCATCATTGGATCACGCAGTTTGTTATTACGCAGACGTCAGCAGTACCAGCACATGTAAGTGCATCCAGGACGCGAAAGCACATGAAGTTCATCCAGGGCACGAACTTCCAACTGCACCCCTGCTTCACTTCTGTAGAACGGTCTATCGTATCACTGCTGTGACCCCCACCAAAGCAGATGAAGTCAATAGGTCTCATCTATACAAGACCTATCGACATTATCAATGTGATTCAGCCATAGTGTACACCAAGCGTGGCTGCTGTTCAGCATGGCTAACAGTTAGAGCTGTACAGGAGAGCGCCAAGGAGTGGAGTGTCATAGAGTGAAGTGACATAAAGTATGGAAGAGTGCTGTAGAGTGGAGTGGTGTGGAGTAGAGCGGAGTGTCATGAAGTAGAGTGAAGTGTTGTGACGTAGAGTGGCTTGTTGTGGAGTAGAGTGGAATGTGAAGGAGTAGATTGCAGTAGAGTGGTTTAGAGTAGAGTGAAGTGGTGTAGAGTAGAGTAGAACGGAGTAGAGTGGAGTGGCGTAGAGTGGAGGAGTGGAGAGTGGAGAGACATAGAGTCGAGTACAAATTTGTTGAGTGGAGTGGAATATAGTGTCATAGACTTGGGAGACGTGGAGTGGTGTAAAGTGGTCAGTGGCCGGTCCTCGGGATCTATGCATAGTTCCTAAAGGCCTATCTCCAACCAGCTCCATCTCAGTATGCTTTTATAGCACTGAGTATTAGAATGGCCAGACAGGGAAAGGGTGTGGTATGGGAACAGCGGGGAAGGAGGTCTGTAAAGGAAAAAGTTAAACATACAAAGCTATCATAAACAAAACGTGACTTTGAAGTATCCGTAGTTTTAAATCTAGTGCGTTGTTTTCCCTCTCTGATAAAGACTCACAGTTATGACTAAACACACTTGTGCTCTGCTCTCTCAACAGTGTACTATTGTGTTCACTCACACTACACACATATTCTTGATTTGTGCCATATGTTCTGCATTGGTTCATGCGTACAATTCAGTACGGATGTATGACATCACAACGCATACTTTCACAACGCATGCCATTACGACGCAACTTTTACAACGCATACCATTACAACGCATAGTGCTTTGGGGCGCTGGTTAGTGAATAGTTTAATTTACTATTCCAACTCCAGTCCCCGTGGATAGTAGGGAAGGTGTTGGATAGTAAATTAAACCTATTCCCTATCCTAGAGTGCCCCCCAGCACAATGCGTTGTAATGGTTTGAGTTGTAAAAGTTGCGTCATAATGGCACTGCGTAGTAAAAGTTGCGTTGTAAAGGTTGTCTCCCATTCAGTACTCTGATCCTTTATTCTAAAGGATGAAAAGAAACAAAGTGAGCCCCAAGCTGAGACAAACAATCTCCAACAATGCTAAGTTATGCGTCAAATAAGAATGATCTAATTTACTGCTTCAGTGATAGCGAGTAAATAGTTAATGAGCTGTTGCATATACATGTTGTTTTTTGCAATTGCCGCCCTAAGTGCGCTGGGGATGCCCAGACGTGGGTCCCAGGCACTCCACACCACTTGGAGTCAAGCTAGCCGGGCTGAAGAGAGGTGTTACCTCGAAACCGGTCCGGTCCTCGGATGCTTGATTCCGGTCTGGGAAAGATATGGCTGTTGTAGTTCGGACTGGACTGTTCCCATGGGGCAACAGGGTCAGAGCTGATTTGCATAAAGCCATTATCTGACCCAGGGTGGTGTGGAGTGCAAAAAAACGATGGATTTGGGCCCAGATCTTTTGACTGGGGGAGTGTGTGACATTGATCCACATTCAGTCCATCACATGTTGTTTTTTGCAGTTGCATATACACAGCACGCTCTCACAAAGAATACGGATTGTGGAGACTGCTTTCCGGCTTACGGCTCAGAGCACGGCCACTCTGTGCTTTACGGTATTTGTAGCAAGAGCCGGACTTTCATACTGCAATGATAGGGACAGGACACGCTCCCCAGTGCGTTGCTGTTGAAACTGCCAAGCTGCTAGGGGGAACAGCTGAGTCCGTGGAAAACAGACTGAGATTCTGGTTTCGGCAAAGGCATCAGAATAGTGTGCAGCTTCCACAATGAGTGGCTTCCACAGGGTAGAGTGGCATTGCACAGAGTGGAGTAGAGTGTCATAGAGTTGAGAAGTGTGTCGTGGAGTGGCATAGAGTGCAGTGTTGTGATGCAGAGTGGAGTGGCACAGAGTGCAGTGTTGTGGCGAAGACTGGAGTGTCGTAGAGTGAAGAATTGTAAAGTGGAGCGTTGTAGAGTAGAATGTCATAAAGTCAAGTGGTTTAGAGTAGAGCGGCATAGAGTGGAGCGTTGTAGAGTGAAGTAGAGTAGGGTGGCGAAAAAAGTGCCATTGAGGGCAGTAAAATGGCATAGAGTTGAGACGAATATAGTAGAGGGGCATAGAATAGAGGAGCATAGAGTTCCTGGCGCAGAGTGTAGTACAGTCAAATGGTATGTAGTGGAGAAGGGTGTCATTAGAGTGAAACGTAGTGTCGTGGAGTGTCATAGAATGAATTTGCATAGGGTGTGGCAGTGCAGAGGGTCATAGAGCTGAAGTGTCGTAGAGTGGATGGGCGTAGATTGTCGTAGATTGGAGTACAGTGGAGTATCGTAGAGAAGAATGGAGTGTTGTAGAGTGGAGTGGCATAGAGTAGATTGTAGTTGAGTGGTGTAGAGTGTAGTAGAGTGGAGTAGAAAGGAGTGGAGTGACGAAGAGAGGAGTATAGTGAAGTTGAGTGGGGGAGAGCAAAGTAGAGTGTCCTAGAGGTGCATGCAGCTTCATAGAATGGTGTACAGTATAGTGGCTTAGAGTGTTGTGGAGTGTTGTAGAGTGGCATGGAGTGGCATGGAGTAGAGGGAAATATAGTGGAGGGGTGTAGAGTCGAGGGGCATATTGTTGAGTGGAGTAAAGTTTCACAGAGTAGAGGGGCGTAGAGTGTTATTGGGTGGAATAGAGTGTTGTAGAGTAGAGGGGTATAGAGTCTCATAGAGTAGAGTATCATTGAGAAAAGTGGCGTAGAGTAGAGTGGCATAGAGTGGAGGGTTGTAGAGTGGCATAAAGTGGAGTGAAGTAAGGTAGGGTGGCAAAAAGTGGTGTAGAGCAGAGTAGAGTGGCATAGACTTCAGGAGTGTAGAGTAGATGGCCATAGAATGGAGGGCGTAGAGTGGAGGGGCATAGAGTGTCCTGGAATAGAGTGAAGTAGAGCATTGTACAGTCAAATGGTATGGATTGGAGTAGGGTGCCATAGAGTGGAAAGTAGTAGAGTGGGGTGTGGTGTCATAGAGTGGAGTAGCGTGGAATGGGATAACGTGGAATGTCATGGAGTGGAGTGTTGTAGAGTGTATTATCATAAAGTGGAGTGAGGTGGAGTGGCATAGAGTGGAATGGCATAGAGTTGAGTAGAGTGGGGTGGCACAAAGTATAGTGGAATAAAGTGCCGAAGATTGAGGTAAAGTGTCATAGAGCAGAGTGGCCTGGCGTATAGTGGCATAGAGTGGATTGACGTAGAGTGTTGTGGAGTATCATAGAATGAATTTGCATAGAGTGTGGCAGAGTGGTGGGGCATAGAGTTGAAGAGTCGTAGAGTGGAGGGACATCGATTGTCGTAGATTGGAGTATAGTGGAGTATCTTAGAGAAGAATGGAGTGTCGCAGAGTGGAGTGGCATAGAGTTGATTGCAGTAGAGTGGCTTAGAGTGTAGTCGAGTGGGGTAGAGTGAAGTAGAGCATGCTAGAAGGGCATGCAGGGTCATAGAGTGGTGTACAGTATAGGGGCTTAGAGTGTTGTGGAGTGTTGTGGAGTGTTGTGGAGTGGCACAGAGTGGCATAGAGTAGAGGGCCGCAGAGTGGAAGGGTTTAAAGTGGAGGGGTGCATAGGTGTGGGGCGTTTTGTGGAGTGGAGTAAAGTTTCATAGAGTAGAGGGCCATGGAGTGTCATTGAATGGAAAAGAGTGTAGTAGAGTGGAGGGGCTTATAGTGTTGTAGAGTGGAGTGTTGTAGAGTGGAGCATCAAAGAGGCAGAGGGTCAAAGAGCAGAAGGACATAGAGTGGAGTGACGCAGATTGTCATAGAGTGGCCTATAATGTGGTCGCGTAGAGTGTTGAAGAGTGCTGTAGAGTGGAGTGGCATAGAGGGGAGTGGAGTAGAATGTCATAGAGTGTAATGATGAATAGTGGATGGGCATAGAGTGGTATAGCGCACAGTGTCTTTATTCCAATAAAGTGGAATGGTGTACAGTGGAGAGCCATAGAGAGGAGTGGAGCAGATGGGAGTAAAGTGTCATAGAGTGGAGTGGTGTGGCATGGAGTGGCACAGATTGGAGTAAAGTGGTGTGGACTGTAGTAGATTGCAGTGGCATAGAGTGTCGTAGAGAGGCATGAAGTGTTGAAGAGTGGAGTATTGTGGAGTGGCATACAGTGGAGGATCATAGCGAAGAGTAGAGTGAACTAGATTGAAGTGGCATAGAGTGTCATAAAGTAGAATGGCGTATAGTGGATTGGCTTAGATTGGCGTTGAGTAGAATGGAGTAGCGCAAAGTGGAGTAGGATAGAGTTAAGTGTCATATAGTGGGGTTGAGTGGCCTAGATTGGTGTATAGGGAAGTGGCATAGAGTGGAGTAAAGTGTCGTGAAGTGTCGTGGAGTGGAGTAGAGTGTTGTAGAGTGATAGAGAGTGAAGTAGAGTAGAGTGGAATAGAGTAGGGTAGAGTGTTGTGGGGTGGAGTACAGTGGCATAGTGCAGAGTGGCGCTGAGTGGAGAGGTGTAGAGTGGATGGGCATAAAGCGGAGTCGAGTGTCTTAGAGTCGAGTGACAGAGTAGAGTATGCATGGTGTGGTAGTGCACTGCCATTAAAGATGACACATTTTCAAATGAAATGACCATTACATTTGCGCAGACATACAGTTTTATTGCTAAAACAATACAGCTCAAAAATAATAATGTGTGGAAATGGCATCACCTACTGTTATTTATTTGTTTTGATCGTTTTCAAATATTTGTTTACAGCACACTTCAGAATTAGAAAAAAATTGCTTTATTTGTGCTTTTATATACTGAAATATTTGCACAGTACATTTACAAACATTTACATGTTGCTGTGTATAAGTAAGTAAGTGAAAAAAATCTGTAGGGCGCACAGTACCCAAAGGTGTCACGGGGCTCGAGAAACCCAGAAGCTGCCACAGATACAGGGACAGAAAATGAAAAAGAAAACCCTACACAGAATCAGAAAGGGAAAAAGCCCCCCACGTTCACACACCCACATTGGCAGAGAATGTCTCTCACTTTGAAGTAAGGAAAAGAAGGCTAAACACCAAGATCCCTCGGTAGACAGAGCCTGACATTTGACCTCTGTCTTTGAATGCACAGTAAATGTGACTAAATAAGAACAAAATGAAAAGGCCTGTTTACTGAAAGTGAGCACCAAGGAATAATACAGTTTACAGGCTATGCTCCACGAGATGGACTAACTCAAGTTGGAGAGTCTAAAACAAATAAAGCCAGCAAATAGAAAGTAATCAAATGTGAGTTACAAACCACAAAGCCAATGGTAAGCAATGGGTGGAATTCATTCCTACGTCAGCTTTCCGAATGTTTCCAAAATGTCTTTAGCAAACCAGGCACTGCACTATCTGGCAGGCTTCGACCTAAAAAGTGTCTCACCCTTTGCAAATCAGGCCAGTTTTTAACTTATAATGACATGATGTATGGGCATTTTAGAAAGTATGGGGGACATCATCAAATATTGTGGTAATTGGGAAATCAAAAGTGAAAACAGGCCCAAACAGCCTTAAAACACAGCCACAAACTGCTAAATAAAACTGGCCCACACACTGATCTATCTGACTAGCCCATAGGGCACTGCCTGGTTGCCCTATAGGCCCGTCTGAACCTGTCAACCCCTGAAAGCCCTTCTCCCCATGCGCAAGATTTATTCTTAGATTACTTTGGCAGAATCTTACATCTACCAAGTTACCCTGTTGGCTGAACACCTCAGTAACATTTCCATGTGGTGCGCATGGATTTGTATTAGTTGTCAAACTGAAAACATTTTACAGTCCAGAATATGACCTAACTCTATTCTTTTGACAGACACTGAAAAAATCGAACGAGAGCAATTCCTGTAGCATATATATTTGCATAGCTTTTCAGCAAGAGCTCTATTACGACTTACCCAGCCAGCGAAGCATTACAGTGCTAAATGACTCCCTCCTTTATTTACATATTTTTAATAGGCCCATGATGAATCTCCTTCCGCTTGACTCCTATTTTGAGCTGTGATATTTTAATCTCCCCCTCTTGCTGCACGTTACCGAGATGAATGTGCTGTGAGACAGAGCTCGGAGGAAGTAGTATAAATAAAGCAAAGTGGAGCTAGGACATGTCCCATTTTATGGCTTTTTTATTACAGCATAAGCATAAACAGAGTACAGCTGTGTTATAGTTACTGGTTTGAGCACTCCCTGTATCCGTCCCACCTACTGTTCTTAAAGTGACAGCATTCCACATGGTCTATGTGGATGTATCAGTCAGCCCCAGTAATTACAGACACAGATCATATAATTCTCTCCTGTCTGATTCTTTTATAACATTATTTTATCCGAATATTACATCCCAAAGCAAATATCTTTCTCGTCATTTATTTATTTTACTTGCCCACGTGCATCTTACAAGTGTTGGGGCCAGAGCAATGTGAATTCTCAAGCATGATAAGTGAGATGCTAAAGTGATGGGGAACACGGGAGAACTGAAATGACCAGTAGGGACACCATTTTTTTGTCAATTCAATTTATTTATTATGGTTTAGAATTCCGAAGAATTCCACATAAAATACATAATTAAAACACAATTCCACACACCAAAAAATTCAAATAAAATTACAGATTCTCATTTTCATTTAAAAAGACATGAGCTTTAGGTAATAAAGTTGCAGTATATGGATTATTACAAATGTATACAGATTGTTTAAGCTAATTCTGTTCTAAAAGCATTCAATTAAAAAGAACAATATTTTTATTCACTAAACTTGAAGTACTGGGTTTTTAAGAACCCAGCGGTGCCAGGGAACACACCCAAAGACTTCGAGTTCTCCTGTCTCAGACTACAGAAACGCAGAGACTTCTTGGTGACTTCAAAGATCAACTGTATTGGCTGCAGCCAGTAACAGGTATCCTAGAAGTACAACACGGTGTATATTCTCAGGAGACTGCTCAAACTTACAAAGCCAGCCATCCCTTTTTATACAAAATATTATGCTTTAGGCAAACATTCCTTATTTTACAGTTGACCGTTCACATACTTCTACGACAAAGAAAAAGCAGATTCATGATGACAAGCCCATTTTCAGTTTGTTCAGCCCACAATCAATTACCCGGCAAGGCCCAACACTTTTCATCAGATATCGGACGGACCCCTAATAAAATCGGGCACCTCCTCATCGTAAAGCAGGCCATAAAGAAAGGAACAGAGACAGGTGTGAGTAAGATTAGGCATAGTTGTGTGCGATGAAGGGTTTATGGCATGCGACACCTTGATCCTAATCTCGGTCGGCCACTGGGAAAGGAACCGGCCGAACAGGTTTGGCTTCAGGCAGTGGAGTCAGCTTGCCCAGGTCACACAAAAGTCAGCTAAAGGTGTACGTGTCCCAAAAGACTCATTTCGGCCTTAGTCATCGGCCTATGTGAGGGCAACCACAAAATGGCTGCCATGCACAAAATGGAACCCGAGGGTTCAGGACGGAATCCCTGATTTAAGGGTGGTCTCGCCACTCGAATACGACGAAAATGCTTGTATATAGTATACTCGTCATTCTCGGTCTGCTGATACCAAAATCGTCATGATACGGCGATGTTTATGACACGGGTCGAGAATTTCAGTACCACAAACTATACTCGGCGGTGGTCAACTTAATTACAATGCAGATGATCTTTCAACATATACATGCTTATTTCAAATCCAGCACACTATAGTTTATCGGTAAAACCTGATTAAGTAAGGTACGCAGAAAAGTTAATATAAGGTTATAATCTAAAAATAAATATCAAACAACACACAACATTTGGAAAGATGTACATGTTTGGTTGTAAACATTAGAACCTAAACTTGAGGGCTGAAGTCAGAAACAAGTGCAAGTGCTCTGTGCATCTTCTTTTGGAAAAAGCTATCCCAATTAATACTAGCAGCAAAAAGTTTTTATAAGGTGCGCAATAAAGTGCTAATGCTCTAAGCATCCTCTATGGAACACTCTTTACCAACAATTAACTAGCAGCAAAAAGTATCTTATAGAGTGCACGTAAGACTTGAACAAGACTACTAACACGTCGAAAAAAGTGCAAGTGCTCTGTGCAACTTTTTGGGAAAATATTTCCCAACCACCCCTAGCAACAGGGTGTTTTTATAAAATACGCAATAAAGTGCAAGTGCTCTGTGCATCCACATAGAATGGTCATTACCAACAATAACTAGCGCCATACAGTTTCTTAAAAAATGCTCATGCATAGTTGTAAATTTAACTAACCGTACAGAATAGGCAATGACGGGAGAATACAAGTGTTATAGACATTCAAATCACAAGAAATTTTTACAATCTTAATAAATATTTAAAAATTCTTTAAAAAAGCGAAACATTTTAAAACACATCAGTTCGGATGGAGGGGACAGAAGGCAGTTACGGGCCTGTTCTGCTGTGGAAATGTTATACTTTAAAAAACCAATCCTTAAATGTCTACGTCGTACTGAGTGGAGTGCAGGGCACACAAACAAAACATGATTCAAATCTTGTATACCAGAATTACATAACTGACAATACCTTTAATTTTTTGGAATACCCTCCCAGGAACCTATTACAATTTTTACGGTAATAAATACAATCTTAATAACAGGATCACCCTACGTACTCCATGTTTCAGGTTTCATAAGACTTAAGACATAAGGTTGCTAAAGTGATGGGGAACACAGGAGAACTGAAATGACCAGTAGGGACACTCTGGCCGCATGACAACACGAACATTGTCTATTGAAATGTTATGACAATAAGGAACACACCGGTGGAGGGGAGGGGGAGGGGGGCGGAGGGAGGGAGTTATCATTTGTTTATTTGAATAAGATATGGAATGCAAACTGTGTTAACTATATGCCCATGATGCTTACGACTAGGAGATATAGAGTAGATATGTATAGTGTTGAAGAGAGCACAAGGGAGATGGTCAATATTCTGCCAACCGATAACTGATTACGGGGGGTGGAGAACGCTAGGATGAATATATTGATGGCAATGCGGTTGTTGTAAAGAAAATCAATAAAATGTGTTTACAAAAAAAAATAATAAGTGAGATGCTCCCATCAGTCCTATACTGCTCTTTCTCTGCTACAGACCAGCTAACTTGCACTGTGCAGGGAAGATGTCATTTTCACTCATCCCTCTGCCATCCACTGAAGACACAGTGTCACACAGTGAACACTTACATGAGATAGAAGCCCTTACACAGAGGAGGCTTTTGGTTTGTGTTTGGGGGCTTCGCACTTTTACTATTCATTGCTGGTGTTACAACCTCCATTGGCGAATTTACAGGGTGCCTTTGTTGTTTTTCGGATAGGGAGTGTAGTGTGGCCGCTGTTCAGGCAGTGCTGGAGACAGTAGTGCCATCTCCATGCACAACCACCTCCAAGACCCACGATCCTTATTTCTCATAGCATCACACATGGCTGTTAATACAAGTTTGGCAGGTCTGCTATCAGTACTCAGTTCGGTATTGAGTCAAATTCTAACCTGTTTCACCTGACATTCATCTTTCAATTTTAACTTCTTCTACAGTGCCAAGAAGCAACAAGCCTTTGCAGTGCAATAGGTCTCGCATTTATGAGAGTTTTCGCTATTGGCATTGTAAATGACAATGCCTTTTATTTATGTGTTGTTTTTAAAACAGATAAATAAAAAGCATTGTCAATTACAATGCCAATAGCTTAAACTCCCGCAAATGCAAGACCTATTTAATTGCAAATACGTTCCTGCTACAATTTTTTTTAAAAGCCTTAAGAGAGACCCTGTCCTGCCTGTAACAGCAGGCCGGACAAAGCTATTTGAGAAAATAGTGCTCTGAGGCTGCAATTAAAGCCTGCCAAGTACCAACACATGTAACAGGAGGTGTCGCCATGGGAGGTTAAAAAATGAGATAAGGCAGTACTAAGGAGGAACTTCAAGTCCCTACCTGAATACAGCATGCCCCGCAGAGCAGAGCATGCGCTGCCCAGGCTTGGCCTGAAAAAGTATAAGGTGGAATGCTTGAATTGATATCAGCCAGTAGTATCTATTCTGGGATGCATTCTAGGCCATCATTTTTTGCTCACTATGCCACTCTAAAAGGGAGCAACCAATTTGGGGTTGCTTGTATTTCAATCTAGGGGACCTGGCTTAGCAGTTTGGGCTAGACAGTTCGGCAAAATTACATTCTCTATGCTTAGATGTGTTGGTATGTCACATATGAGCTCTGCCATGCCACTTCCTACAAAGATATATGACTTGAGGTGATGAAACCAATATTGATTATTCCTAGAGACGCTCTCCCCCGAAAAGTGTTGTCACACAATTACTATAGACTGAGAAAAATGTATGTCTTTGCATGCCACAGCAGTTCCCCGTCCAAATGACGCCCAAGAATTGAATTGAAACATTGTGACCTCTGCTCATTTTTGCACAAGAAAACTTTGAACTTTGTATCCTGACGAAGACCAGAAGTTATTTTTAAAGGGCTGACATGGGTTAACAATTTTGAGAGGCGTTTTATGGAAACATTCAATACTTCAAAAATAGACCATGAGAAAGATAAATGGTTGTATCTATTTTTTGACAAACTTTCTAACCTACTAGCAATTTATAATACAGGACTTTTAATATGATGCTTTTTGTGAAGGAAGCAAGGACTTTCCATTTTTTTATTTTTAAGTAACAAGAAACTTTCACACATCAATAATGATGTATAATAACTATATTTGTATTGACTGTTGAATGAGATAATAAAAATGTCCATTTAAATGTGTCTGGTATATGCCTATTAGTAAATTCAACGAAAATGTAGTGCATGTGGAAGCGGTGTTGCGCCGTGGCTAGGGCGACTGACTCCGGAATCGGGGGAACATGGTTCGATGCCTGGCACCGGCGGCAGATTAGCCCATCACCATGTGACTCTGGGCAGTAGCTTGCTTAATCTTCCCGACGGCCCCCAGCGCCTAGAGACCCTTGCGGGTGATTGCGCGCTTTACAAATGTGGATTATAGGAGAACAATGACTAAGAACCTGATTTAGAGTTCGGTGGACAGTTACTCTGTCACAAATATGATTTATATCCCACCCACCTTATTACAAGCGCCCAAGGAGAGATTATGACATAATGCACTTCTAGTAAGATGGATGAGATTTCCATCAAGTTTGTAACAGAGTAGCCTATCTACCAAACTCTAAATCCGACCCTCAGTCAGGATTGCTTTCTTAAAAGCTCTTCATTAAATCATTTTCCCTATGGGAACACCTATCTCTATTTACAAATAACGTTCAGGCCCAGGTTACCAGGTACTCACTTATTCGATCCTATTGGTTAGGTCTTTGGACAGACCTTTTTCAGACATATATCTAAAAGGAAACACTATAAAGACTGCACACAGTCTTCAAAATGCATAATAGTTCATCAACAATTTCTTATATTTCGTGCAGTGCACTCTCACAAGACGGTACATGCCAACAAAATATTTTCTTGCTTTACCCTGTAGTGGTTTATTACTTACTGGTAATTGATATTAATTTAAGGCTTAGTGCAATTTATCCCTGGCCTGATGGGCTTTACCTCGGAGCCTGAATTAACTTCCCTGCATGGCCCAGCAGCCTTTGCACGTCCATTATAGTTGGTGCCATTTGACGCTGTGTTGCAATGTGTACGGTAATAGCCTTCGAGTTTCTTGTTATGTCCATCCTATGACCTCATTCATCAGTGTCTCAATCTCCAGGGAATTTAGGGCAGGCCCGGAGTTTACTATGCTGCCCTTGCTGTAGGTGCTCTGGGGCCAGTGTACCCATTATTCACCAAACCACTACAGTTCAACAGGTGACGCAGATCACTAGTTTCATAATCATGTCACCACAGACACACAACACAATGACTACTCTTTGTAACCTATCATTGTTTTAATTCGTTAAACTCAATAATTTCCAAGCATCATGTTACGTGTAATTTTATACTGCTTTTACAAATTATCTATTTCTATCAACATTATCTAGTGACATCTTTGTGACTTTGACCTCCAAGTGAATGCTCCCATGATACACGCATGATGTAAATCCAAGTTTTTACATAAGGTAAGTAAGCTCCGCCTTTCCTAAATGCAGCACAAACATAAGTATCACAGAGGGTCTAATAAGCTAAGCACATCAGAATGAGAGTACTGACTGTTACATCTATATGCTGTTATCAAATCTGTAATCCCCCGCCTGTCAATCAATCAATCAAACAAAAAAGCTTTATTTGGTTACATACAAATAACCATAAAAGCACACAATAAAAACATATTCAAAATATACATGGCAGATATCAATATGTACACCAATTAACAATTAAGACCCTTTTTAATACACAGCAAAATTTCATTGTCATAATTGTCACATCATAATCGATTTCCTATATCTAAAAACATTTTTTTAAAAGGCGGAAACAGAGACTACAACACATATTGTGTCTAATTGTTGGAGAGCCACTAAAGCTGGGCGACACAACCTCATACCAAGTGTTTTTAAGACTGGAACAATCCACCTTTTCCTCTGTACAGAGTAGAATTTACAGAAAAATAAAACATGTATGGTGGACTGATCAGGAATATCGTCACACAGGCATTTACATAGCTGTTTTGACCAGTCATTAATAGTTGGAAAACTTAAGGATCTGTACAGAGTCCCAATGCGGAAACGCATCAATAAAAATTGATCGTAATCACTAGTTACAAGGCATAAGTATGGCTGGATTTTAAAAGTTGTTAATGTAAGGTTGTGTACTTGTACCATTGTAAAACCTGGGTCGGGGACAATCGATATTTGCCCGGCGGTATTGCCTCTGTGACCCACAAATTATTAATCAATGAAGAGGCAGGCGCTGGAGACTGGAAAGCAGGAAACAAGGTTTTTATTCTCTCCGGAGGAGAACACAGCAAAACAGACAGCAGGTATCGTTCTGAGGTGCTCTAACTTATTTCTGAGGCCTGGCCCCTTATATTCAGCCTTTTGCGGTTTTATTACAGTTTACATACTCATGGCAATGCTTTGATGTACGGAAAGACATTCCCGGAATCCCCCCTTTGGGCCCGTTCCCACACATATTTACAGTAGAAGTCCCCACCCTGGTCACAACAGGTGATGACTATCGCGCAGCTGGATATTCCGCCAATTCATGGAATGCGGGGTTCGATCGGATCTCATGGGGTGGGGGCTTTGATCAACTCGGGGGTCCTTTGATGAGGGAAGCTTTCTATTGTACGGGGAGGGGCAAGGAATAGTATCGGCAGAGCTGGGTGTCGGCCTGTAAACGAGGAAGACAAACGGGCACACGGGGAAAAAGGGTTTTGCATCAAAGGGCCGGGGACCAGGAAAGGGAAGAAGGGAGGTGTCGCGCTGGGAACAGGATGAGGTTCTGAGGCAGAGCCGCGCTGAAGAGGGGTTTATGATTCAAGGCAGGTGCGAGCAGGGGGGGTTGGTCAGCGTGCAGGCTTGGTGTGGGCGAAGGGCTATGTCGGGGGCCAGTGACATGCAAAAAGGGATGGTCCTGATCGAGGCACCTAAAATGGCGGGCGCGCACGACAAAAGTGTGGCATCAGGGAAAAGGCAAGATGGCGCAGATAATGTTCACCAAACCGTACTAATTTTCCACAGTCCTCCCTTTAACATATTCAAGACATCTTGCTGGTTCATTTTCTACTCAGTTCTATTATGGTGGGCATAAGAAGAAGCAGTAGGAACCCTAGGCGAAGGAGTCGTAAACATTTCGTTTAAGATCTCTAGTTTTAGGAGGCGGACCTATTGATAAACTTTGATAAACTTGTTTAGCAGGAAAGTCATAGTAATGCAATACAAAAATGATTCGAAGTGCGAGCAGTGAGTACATTTCATAAGGTGAACTGATGGATTGTTACATAATTAATACAATGTTGGCTGGGAGAGAAACGAGACGTAGCCGAAATGATAGTGAAGGAATGTTCGAAGTTTAGTAAGTTTTCAGCAATTTTCTCGTCTTCTGTTGGCACTGTGGAGCACCGGCGGTGGAGCTACGAGTCCAGCTCTATTCTAAGTTCCGTGTTGCAGGGCACGACCTTTTCCTCGCGTTTCTGGTCAAAAAAAGGTCTTTTTCGCCCTGCGTCCTTTGGGATCAATAGTCAATAAGTTCGGGTGGAAGAAGAGTGTGCAAATAGTCCATAGGGTAGGTCGGAGAAAAAAGGGGATGGAGCAAGGCCAGATCGGGAACAAACTAGGGGAACGAGAGATTTCAGATAGGCAGGCTCATGACCGAGTCAAGAGAGCGGGGACCTTTCGGCACACATTCGAACATGGAGCAGGGGCATCAGGTTAGCCCTTTCCTCTCCTTTTGTTGGAGATAGTGCCTCGTCCTGTAGCTCTGTTCTGTCGCGGTCTCGCTTTGGCCCATGTCGCAGACGTTCCATAGTCCGTAGTCAGGCCACGTGCTCCCACATCCGGTCCTTCTTTCCTCCGGCAGCCGTACCCTTGAAGGAGTTTGAAAAAGACAGTCTTTAGAGAATTGGTAGAGGAAAGTAACCACATAAGTCTATTTCTCTCCCAGCCCCAGGTAAATGAGAATAGAAACGTCCGTTATGTTAGGGTTCACAACTGACATATAAATGATCGATGGTGAGCCTGCTGGATTTACTATGACTTTCCTTCACGATTGTTTAATATAATCACGACAGTTCATCTGATGGGGACCCACCTTTGTAATACAAGCCTGACAATGCTATACCGTTCTCTAGGGGTCTATATTTACAAAAAGGGTGTTGTGAGCTATCAGCATGGTACTAACAGGCATCTCGCTGTGGGACGAACATAGGCTAAACATTTTTCATATTATCAATGCCTCCTGCCTTTTACCTAAACATTTTCGCTTTTCGACAATGTTCATTGTAATGGTTCTCTTTGCTTCGGTCTAATCTTTGACTTTGTAAAACATCATTCTGGTTCCTATGCAGCCTCTCACGGCCTAATTACAAAATTAGAAAAGACAGGGGTCTCATGGGAAAACAACTAGGGACATAGAAAACGGTGGTGGGGGAGGGCATCGTCTTATTTTGGGTTATAATGGCATTATCGGCAAAAGGCCACAGTTCAGTTGGTGAGCGTTCAGTGACACTTCCCAAACTCTGAAATTTGCTTATCAAAAATCGCTTCTAGGAACCACAGCTGGCCTGCGTTAGTTGTAAGTCGGCTCATCTTTTACAATCGGGGGTGGGGGATAGTTAAAAACTCTTATCGGGGGGGCAACTGAACGCAATACTGGGCGCGTCCTGGGAAGATGGGGAGGTTTCGATTACCTTTACGGTTTGGGTATCGCGACAATTCGGAACGGGGAAGGTCGCGCTATCTGGGGCACTCTATTCCATCAGGGGAGCCGCTGACGTAGTTCCCTTATGACGGGTCAGATTAGGGAACCTCAGTCGTCTTACCCGTCCTTTCCCTTATGGCCAATTCAAAATAGTTTTCGGAAAGGAGAGGTAGTGGCACAGCGTTAGGGCGATTGCATTAAAGACAAGTTTTGAGCAAATACTGGCGGTATTTGAAGCCAATTGGGTGGTGTGCTAGGGGTGGTAGTCTGCCAATTTCGGAGCTAATCGCTCGGAAGAGTGGGAGTGTGAAGGAGAGAGAGAGAGAGAGAGAGAGAGAGAGAGAGAGAGAGAGTGCAACGGCAGGCTAAATAGTACACGTGCGACAGGAGGGTGGCAGTGTATTCGAGAAAGGCTATTTAGTGCATTACACAGCAAAGGACAGTTATGGGTCTGCGTTAGAATCTTGAAAGCATGCAGTTTGAGGCGGACGAGCATTAGACAGGGTAGAGGGGGCATGCTTTGAGGAAAAGGAAAAAGGAGGTACCATTGTGTCGCACTTTCTTGCACTCTTGGTCCTTCGACCAGTTGAGTCAACGCTTCAGTCACACACACACATTCTCTCATAGTATCGAATCATACGTGACATGGGTTCATTCGTGCAGCCTGGTTTAAGGGTGATCATTTTTCATCAGATCATACTAATTTTACGGGCTTGTTTGCTACGTGAGTAGTTTGTAGGCGTGCTTAGGCGCCACCTTGCAGCGCTAGTCTGCTTCGTGTATCAGACATGGCAAGGCTTCAGATCTTCGCCACACCTAGGCTGTAATCTCTGATGTAACCTGCAGAGGGAGGGAAAAGAGGGGAAGGGAGGGGGACAACATTCGCGTATATCAAATACATGAATTCGAGAGTTCTTTACTTACCTCATACTCGTTTTTCCTCCTCGGGGTAGAGTCCTCGGGGATATGGTTTCTGGAGTCGGGGGGGGGGGCAGTGTGTCCTTATAGGTCGTGTGCGGGGAAGCGTAAAAAGGGAACCAGAGGTGCCTAGTGCGAGATATCTAGTTAGTAGATGTATCTCACTATCGGGGTCCTTAAATCTCCTTCAACGCTGTGACATTCTAGGGTTCTTCGGTCCTCGGGTCAGCTCTGTTCCCTAATACCTTTGAACGTCGTACTTTATAACATTTACATCGTTTTATTTTACCCTTCTTTTACATTCCCTCATTTATACCGTTCGTTTTACCCATCCTTGGAAGCCGAGGTCCTCCTCCCTGCGAGAGTTCATGAGTCAGTCGCGTACCTTGAAGGCAGAGTATCGTGTCGTAGATCCGATCCGTCCTCCAGGGCCGGGCAACCATCTTCTAATAACCTTAAAGAGAGAGCAGAGTAGGGTGCACAGAAAAGAACTCTCCCGCCCATCCCATATTTCAAATAAAGCATGCAATACCCGTTCATTATTTCGAAGACCTTTATTTTTGCAAAATCATAGCACGTGGATTTAAGAGGGTGCAGTCGTATTTGGCCGGACACGGCAATGGCTATAGTGCGTACAGTGGGGGGTGTCGTTCTGCAGCAATAAAAACGTTAGAAAAGGGTTATCAATTCACTTGTAGCAAACTAAAACGTCTATCAGTTGGCTGGGGGGCTCGGGGGCGTTTATTTCATAATTTAGAAGCATAGTCAGACTAGTTGCAATCAGATTTCTTATATGCATACCGTGTGCGTGCGTCATAAGCGAGGTTATACATCAGCTATATATATAAAAAACATAATACATTGTACATTTGTAATCATCATTTTCAACGGGATTCTTTTACATTGTTCGTTGAGTGAGCTCCCCTTTCTTCTTGTCAAGTGTACAAAGGGTCATATATGTCGCAGAACATTAAGTTTGTATAGTAAAAAGGGACACCACGAGGTGTTCGTAAGTTCCTATTAATACCGGCGCCATTTTGGGCGGGGCCGGGTTAGTCCGGAAGTAGCATCAAGGAAAATGTTTCCTACAACCGGCAGTTGGACCAGAGTCCTTTTCGGCAGTTCTAGAATTCATGCTAACAGAAGGAGTGGCAATGTCATGTTTATTTCGTTGGCGATCAAGGCAGTTGTCCCTTACCGGAGGCCTGCAGTGGCCGAGGGTTCCTCCGGGGACCTTTGTAGAATCTTCAAGGCTGTGGAGATGTTGTCGGAGGTGGGGGCTCGTGCTCCGGTGGGCGAGCGACCGAGTTACATTGCTGTTCAAAGTTACTCTAGTGGCCGAGGCCCGCCTTCCAGCGGACCCAGACGCCATTTTTAGGCCCTGCAGCAGTCCCCTCTCATCGAGTCTGTAAGAGTGGAAAAGACCTTTCTGGGGACAAAAATAGAGAGTGGAACTCCGTGTTGTGGAAGTGGGATATTCGGCTGGGGTGCGGCTGTGATGCCCCCACCTGGGGGGTGGGGGGCGAGGGAGACTCGTTCGCGCCGTCTCCTTCTCCCGGTGCACTCCAGGCCGCTCTCTTCCATGGGCATGCACGATGGTCTCTCCACACCCTGTGCTCCACAAGGCCCATGCTCGATGCTGTGGAAGTATGGCCACCTGTGGCGCACATTCGGTGCTGCGCAAGTATTGGTGCAGTCATTGCATATTCGGTGCTCCGAAAATATGGGCACCATTGCACGTTCGGTGCTGCGCAAGTATTGGGGCACCATCACCTGGCTGGGGGTGCTCGGTGTTGGGCCGGGGGCTGGGAGACCTCCTATCCGTGGAGGTGGGAGAGGCTCGTCCGCGTCGCCTCTCCCTCCCAGCCCAACTTGGACAAATTGTTGTGGAGGTACGTGCAGGACATCCCGCCGCCAGGAGCTGCTGCGGCTGTTACGGAGGGGAAAAGAAAGAGGTGCCTCGTTCTTCTCTGGACCGGGCTTCCTTAGGTTATCGGCTGCAGCCGGACTCAGTTGGCCCCGGTCCCTGGCCATTGGTGGCCGGACCGGGTGGACATGTGGCGGGACTACCTGAAACTATCCAGGCCCGTTGCGGCTGGGCCGAGGAGGTATGTGGCGGGACTACCGGCAACTACCTAGGGCCGCTGCGGCTGGACTCCGCTGGCCCCTGCCTCTCCTCCGGCTCCCCCATACGTTAAGATTTCCTGACCAAGTGTTGGCAGCAGGGCCCGCCTTATATGGGTTGCCGCCGGTTGGGCGTAGCCGTAACCCTGCCCTGCTTTGGAAGGTTCCAGAATGAGGGGGGGGGGGCGAATGTTCTGTTGACTTTCATGTTCTACAGTTTACCGTTCTTGTTTTTCTAGCGTTATTGTGTTTTTCTTTGTTTGTTATGTAAAAATAAAAGTTCGTGTTTATCAGTGGCTTACGGATTTCGTTTCCCATTTCTTTCTTTCCAGGTTGTTTCATGCTAAAATTTCTATTAACATAGTTTATGTAACATGGAAGCACGTGCAGGGGGATGACGCAGATTCATATATTACGTACACACAAGCTCAGACGGGGGGGACAGTAAAAGTATGACACACAAGATCCAGAGACAAACATAAAAACTGTTATTGGCCATAATTATCTTTTTCGTCCGTTAATTTAGAGCTAGGCTGGGTTCCCGTCTCAACGTTGTCCGACCTAGGAAAATTCGAACATGTCGCTGAAATCGTTCTGGCGAAATCTGTGCCATCGGGCATAATCAAACGAGGTGGTTCTATCTGGTCTGTTCATGTGAGTCTGATTCTTCTTTGTCTCGCGCTTTTTCTCATTCTGCCGGCCTGTCGTTCCTGTCGGCCCTCTGCCCCTACTCACGCTCAGTAGAGTCGGGCATTGGGCTTTCCAGTGTCCGACATATCTACAAAAAGCGCATTGGTCTTGCCCTAAGTCTGGCCGTCTTTTGCGTAGTGTCGGGGGATAACTTTTGGGTCGTGGTGCCCCGGGGTTGTCCTGTCGATATATTTCTCTACCTGATTTGTCCTCGTCTTTTCTCTGTCGTTGCATAGCCTCTCTGCGCCACATACCGAGACTGTCGAGCATAATAGGCGTTGTCTTATTATTGCGAAGGGCTATTTCCAACGTTTCTATTTTATCAAGGTCAAAGGATCCTACCAGTGGCCACTGTTTGTCTTGACTTTCTTTGGTATACCTGTGCCACAATTTATTATAGGCTATGGTAACTAATCCATAGTTTATGAACATGTCCTTATTAGGGGTGCCTTCCAGTGGAGCTATATGGTCCACCTCTAATACACGGTCCGGGCTGAACCAATTATCAATCAGTGGGGAGAAGACAGACATGACGGCTCGCAACGAGGGACAAAAAGTCAGCACTGCCTATCTTATCACTGTGCGCAAAGACTAGACAGAATACTTCTATTCTACGTTGTTTGCAGGCAGTGAATACCTCATGAACAAAATAACAAAGAGTAACCAATAACGAGGAACAATCAATAATAAATAAGATAGAGTAGAATCAATGGGGAGAGTAAGTAGGGCGCAAAAGTCTGCGTCCTCTACCCTTTCACTATCCGCAAAGAGGAATCTGTTATTTCCGGTTTGCAGACAGAGAATCTCCAGAAGACAATCTGCGAACAGTAGTTCGGGGTCAAAGAACCCAGTTAATCAGTGAGGGAGAGGGAATCTCCCAAAAACCGTTAATAAATAATAGAGTCAGTGGGGGAGAAAAATAGGCACGACGGCTGCGTTACCTATCCTTCACTGTTTGCAAAAGGGAAAGAGCCTACTGTTTCTCCGCGTGCAGACAGTGAATCTCCAAATAAGTTAACAAAGAGTAATACTAGTATTTTTTTAAACAATCAAGCAATTATTTCGCAATTCGTCGTGTTTACACGACCTTACCCGGACCGTATGGACAGTTTCTTGTCTTCCGAATCCAGCGCCCGTTCGTCCTCTTTTTCTCGTATTTCTCACGGCACTCCTAATGGTTCCCAGTCAGGACCGTAGATCACTCGAGAGAGGTCTGTTCAGAACTAGTGAAGTTCGGATGATCGGCTGCCAGACGAGGGTCTATTGGGCAAGAGCTCTCCCGATCGTTGCAGTCGTTCACTCTGTCGTCGGGACCTCTCCCACTGGATCCACGAGTCGCTGATGGGCCCCACGTTGGGCGCCAATTGTAAAACCTGGGTCGGGGACAATCGATATTTGCCCGGCGGTATTGCCTCTGTGACCCATGAATTATTAATCAATGAAGAGGCAGGCGCTGGAGACTGGAAAGCAGGAAACAAGGTTTTTATTCTCTCCGGAGGAGAACACAGCAAAACAGACAGCAGGTATCGTTCTGAGGTGCTCTAACTTATTTCTGAGGCCTGGCCCCTTATATTCAGCCTTTTGCGGTTTTATTACAGTTTACATACTCATGGCAATGCTTTGATGTACGGAAAGACATTCCCGGAATCCCCCCTTTGGGCCCGTTCCCACACATATTTACAGTAGAAGTCCCCACCCTGGTCACAACAGGTGATGACTATCGCGCAGCTGGATATTCCGCCAATTCATGGAATGAGGGGTTCGATCGGATCTCATGGGGTGGGGGCTTTGATCAACTCGGGGGTCCTTTGATGAGGGAAGCTTTCTATTGTACGGGGAGGGGCAAGGAATAGTATCGGCAGAGCTGGGTGTCGGCCTGGGAACGAGGAAGACAAACGGGCACACGGGGAAAAAGGGTTTTGCATCAAAGGGCCGGGGACCAGGAAAGGGAAGAAGGGAGGTGTCGCGCTGGGAACAGGATGAGGTTCTGAGGCAGAGCCGCGCTGAAGAGGGGTTTATGATTCAAGGCAGGTGCGAGCAGGGGGGGTTGGTCAGCGTGCAGGCTTGGTGTGGGCGAAGGGCTATGTCGGGGGCCAGTGGCATGCAAAAAGGGATGGTCCTGATCGAGGCACCTAAAATGGCGGGCGCGCACGACAAAAGTGTGGCATCAGGGAAAAGGCAAGATGGCGCAGATAATGTTCACCAAACCGTACTAATTTTCCACACCGTAACCTTACTCAATTCAGCATTTATTCTTTGTTCACTCAGATAGCGCAAACAATCGTTCTTAAGATGTTCCTGGAGTGCCTTGCCATGGTGGACGGATCATCATAAAATTCTTGATGGCCTGTATTATATAAAAACATTTTAACATAGGACAGCCATCTAATGTTTGCCACTCCATCTAGGCCCACACAGTCTAATAAGATCCCACGAATAAACTGTGTTTCCTCTGTTGTCCATAATCTATGCCACAACAGAACCGGCTGAGTCTTTAAAATATCTTCCAAATATGGCAAAACTAGTTCTGTATGGCATAAGAAGGAGGAGGTGCCATTAGGGACCATAAATAAAAATCTCAAAAACGTGTTTTCAGCTACCTGAAGGGAGCTTACATCGGTGTGTCCCCAAACTCCAGCTCCATATGAAGCTACGATAACACTTTTTGCCTTATAAATATTCAGTAGCTCCACTGTGAGACGTCTACCTAATTTCCTACTAAAGTTTACAAGTGCAGATAGAGTTTTAATATACAATAGTCTCCTAGTTTTTACAGCCTGCAGCCATGACCCCGTACGGTCAAATAAAATCCCTAAATAGGAAATATCTTGGTGTTTTCGATCCGTTTCCCCTCGATAAAAATTTATCTGGTCTTAATACATCAAGCTCCGCAATTCATAATAAATGTTTTATTTGAATTAATAGTAGGTCCCTGTTCTGTCATGAAATTCATAAAGCTGGATACAACTCTTTGGAGTCCTAGTGGTGTGAGAGCCATTAGGACCGCATCGTCAGCATATAACAATGCAGGAATAGGACGTTTACCAGCCACAGGGAGGTTGTTACATTCTTAACTAAAATCCTTTCAAGGTCGTTTATATATAAGGTGAAGAGGAACGGGGCGAGGACGCAGCCTTGCCACCCACCACGTCTTACATTAAGATGACCCGTGCATTCCCCACCCACCCCAAATCGGACCCTAGCATTTGCCCCTAAATATAACTCTCTTAGAAAGGAAATTAAAACTGCTTCCATACCCTGCTCCTCTAAAATCAACCATAGTTTATTGTGCTTTACACAGTCAAATGCAGATGATAGATCGACAAATGCCAAATACAGGGATCCCCTTTTTGCTTTAACATATTTATTCAATATCATTTCTAAATTCAAGCCTTGCTCAACAGTGCCTAGCTTCTTACTGAAGCCAAACTGTAAATCACTCAACACTGACCTTTCCTCTGCCCAATCCTGGAGTCTATTCAATATGACCCGGCCCATAATTTTCACAGTTGAGTCCAACAGAGATATCGGACGACAACAGGCCGGGTTAGACCTATCTCCTTTTTTAAATATTGGTACAAGGATGGACTTGTACCATGTTGAAACAAGACCGGCAAAGATACAGGCATTAAACACTTGTGTCAGCAATGGGCCCCAGAAGATGATATTAGCTTTAGAGATGTCAACAGGGACAACATCGGGCTCAGCTGCCTTCCCGCCCGCACTTGAGGCAATGGCTGAATTTACTTAGTTTAGCTCAAAGTGGAGCAAGTTTCCTAAAACCATAAGGGAGTTACCTGGCTCTGCCACAGTAATTGTATTATCATAGCTCGGCTCATCATACAGCTTAGAGAAATGCTCTAACAACTGGTGCTCTGGAATTGCAACCGAAATAGTCACTACTTTTTTATCCCTAGAAAAAAGTGCATTAACTGCCTTCCAAAAGGCACTAGAGTCTCTTGAACTGGAGGCTTCATAAGTGTTATCCATGCATCTGCTCTTAGCATGTCTCTTCTCCCTTTTAATGCACATTTATATTCTCTCCGTGCCTCTCTAATCTCGTTCCTATCCATTCAAAATAAAAATAAATAAATAAATTGCTACCCTGTGCAGGGCATTCTTAAGCTTTCTATAGGTCTTGGTATAATTTGGGTCAAACCACCCTTTTTTCCTTTGAATCTTTTTCCTATTATATGCATTGACTGTGAGAGCCCTCTTTATATAATCTGTGATGTGAGTAAAACCATCGACAATTCCTTTAGGTGAAGTGGACACGTCCAAGCAGGCCATAATGTTAACATAACAATTTGTTACCACATCGGCCGTAAAATCTTGGGGTTCCACTTTGTCCCAGCTTAAAGAGTAACCCTTTTGCCTGGATAATAATATATTCTCCATTATGAGGTTACGTCTATCGATCTTGCTCTTTTCCTGATCAAAAAGCAGGATACCCACACTCTGAGCAAAATGATTGCTTAATACGATCCGGTGATTCTGAAAATCTACAATACTAGAGCTATAGAGGGTTGAGACCAGAATGAAATCTATTATAGAAGAAGTTCCACAGCCATTAAAGGTAGGGTTAAAAGGAACAGGGGGAGTACTTAGGGTGTTGGCGTAGCCCAGATCAAATTGAAACGTTAATTTAAACTATCGCCATACCTTGAGTGCGGGAAAGGAAAAAGAGTAGTCTCATTATCATACGAAATTCCGCAATTTCCTCTGTCAGCATAATGACAAAGAGGAGTATTGAAGTCGCCCCCCCAGACTATAATCAGGTCTTCACTCCCTACATCTTGTAGGTGTGGTAAATGGGAACATATAGCTCTTACAATCCCTTCTATTTGATTAAGCGGGACATTAATATAAGATTTCACCAATATTACTGTGCAACTTCAATTTACCCTTAACCCCTTCCCTGTTGCCGTCGGCCGTTAGACATCGTGCGCTACCTCCCTGGTGCTGCAAATGTCCAACGGCAGACGCGGCCCGCCAACCTTTAGAACGCCCGCACCACGGCGGAAAAAACGCCGCGGTTAGGGCGTTAATCTAATAATCTGATAAAAACAATCCTCAAATAACATATCAATTTCCTTAAAATTTACCAAATTAGAAACATAAGTGCAGAGCGCTCCTTTAGCCCTGCCATGTAGAGAAGGTACCGCAGGTGTGTGTAGAGTTTTATAACCGTTGATATGAATTGGATCAACCACCCATGTTTCCTGCAGACTCATTAAATCAAACCTCCAAATAAACTCCTCCCACAGGCAATTTGTCACCTTTGATTTGAAGCCCGCAATGTTCCAGAACATAAAATTACATTCCCATATTCCTTTTTCCTAGCCATTGCACTCTAGAGTTTCCTCAGTATCCAATCCCAAGAAGTTGTCCTCCATTATAGGGAGCAATGTTGGTGCAGACATAGTTAATGAGGACGTACAACTTGTGTCACTAGTAGTAGCTAAGTCTCCTCCCCTGGAACAGGTCCGTGGGCATAAAGTGGTCACGCAGGAAACAATTGGCTGGGTAATAGAATGCACTGCCACCAAAAGAGGTTCAAAGGACACTCAATCATATGTTTCTAGGCCTGACAAGGGAGCAAACCTTTTAGTATGGTTAAAATCAATAAGACTGCCTAGTGGCCTTTTAAGTGTAGGTCAATTCCCAACCCCTTGCGTAGTGTGATGGTACCGTCTATAAAAGAACCCCAACGGCACCAGGGAAATTTTCCCTGTGTGATATCCAGGGTTACTACTCCCCAAATGCTCCAATAAAAATCTAACAACATGCCCTACACCAATGGGGTACATCTAGCCATGATCATCTGATTACAAATATCCCATGCCCGTATCCCAACCGCCTTCAATTGTGCAGTGACCCAATGCATTGTTTTGGCCATTAACTGTTCTGCAGATTCTGTCTGCCCTTCGCGTAAGATTGGAACATTCTTTAAAACCACTACGAGAGGGGCAGCAGCCGGAGGGAGACTTAGGGCTATCGGTCCATTTTCATCTATACTATAAGATAAAGGATTATGCACAGAAGGATAATCGCAATCTGAGGGGGCGTGAGCAATGGCAGATTGATTACCTGTCCCATAATTAGAATTGCGTCGCCTTAGATTACTAAGTGTCCCACCCGAGCCCTGCTGCCCTCCTCCCTAGGGGTACTCGGGATGAGCTGAGCAAACTCACTATATATATTTCCTGAATCACCCAGTTGACCACCCGGGGGAACTGGGTCAACAACATGGACTATTCCCGCTTCAGCGTTAATACCAGATGGTACGGGTATTGTATTAGATAGTAGTGGAATTGCACAATTGGACTTCAGTTCATCTGGGTTGCACACAACACTTTTAACAGGTCCGCCTGTCCATTATTCCCTGATAGAATGTGGAGAAGATCTCCACATGGAGGTTCTACAAATGACAATCAGAAGCTGTTCCTGGAGAAAGAGTCTGTGAGATGGTGTTTCGTTTGCTTATTCCTCTTCAGTAAATGCGATTACACCATCACTTGTGTTCATCTTCATTATAACACAGGCGACAAGGATATCCATTAAGCTAAGCTGGGCACAACCAAACACCACTATCCCTTAATGACTTAAACTGGCTTTCAACCTCCATTGTGAGATACAAGTGTCACCAAAATTTTAATTTGTTTGATGCTCTTACCAGTGACCATCATGGGAATGTGCTGTCCTTGATCCTCTGCATGATCCTTGTTAGATCTGGGGGTCTCTAGTTGGCAATGGTATTCACCTTTGTCCAAATAGGGACCCTTACTTCTAAGTCAGTATAAGGGGAGTACACTCCTTAATAACCCCTGCTAAACCCCCTTAGTAGCTTGGCACGAGCAGACAGGCTTATCTCAGAGGCAGTGTGTCAAGCATTTGTGAATATACACAGTAATAAAGTGGAAACACTACAGATGGCCACAACACAGGTTTTATGAAAATAAGTATTCTTTATATAGGCTTAACACAAGACCACAAATGACAAAAATCTGCAATTCCATACTTAAGATTGCTTTAAAGATGATAAAAGTTACTTAGTTCAAGCTGTTGATAAATGCAACAAAGTTCTCAACAAAGTACCTGGAAGCGTAATGGAAAGTAAACAAAAGGCTCGCAAAAGGGGAGATGCGTCGGTTCCATGATCCGGGGGAAATGATGCGTCGCGCCTCAATGCTTGCACAGAGTAGGGGATATGTCGTGATCCTTACCGTTGTGGAGGTGATGTGTAGATTTTTGGCCTGCGGGCCCGTTGCGGTGCACAAGATGGCGCCTTGATACGATGGGATGATCCGGTTGTGATGCGAGAAGATGGCGCCCTTGATGCGACGATGCGATGACGCTGCAATGATAATGCGTAAGCGCCCTAACAGCCTTGCGACAACTCTGTACTTTGGAGCCGCGACAGGCCTTGGGACGCGCTTCTCCGGTGATGCGATGGCGACTCTTTCAATGGTGTCACGCTTCTCCGGTGATGCAACAGCAGGCAGCTTTGATGAACACACGCTTCTCCGGCGATGCGATGATTTCAGCTGCGGCAGCGACACACTTTCTGTCGATGCGTCGCGCTTCCAGCTCCCAGTGACACGCAAATGTCTGTAGATAGAATTCCCAGCAAGGAAATTCAGAGGGGAGCTGAAGATGAAGTCTTTTGTCCCTGAGACTTCAGCAGCAGGCAAGCACAGTTCAAGCCCTTGGAGAATATTCTGTAGATGATGAAAGTCCTTAAAAAGTTCCTTCTCCTTTCCTTGGCAATGAAGCAACCACTGCAGGCCAACCCAGCAAACAGCATACTGGCAGAGGGGCAGTCAGACTCCTGCAGCTTCCTTGGTTCTTCTCCTTGGCAAAAGGTTTCTTGTTCCAGAGGTGATCTAATTTCTTGGGATCAGGGTCCCAATATGTATACCCCAAAATCCTTTGCTCTTTGAAGGCAGAGAGGCCTCTGCCTAGTCCAAACCAGTTCCTGAGAACTTTGTTTACATGACTCTCTCCATGCTTTCACTGTGCAGGGCAGAGACATCAGCTGCCCCACAGGAGGTGGAGCTAGCACAGGGGAGGGAAGGCACAGCTATGGAGCACTTTGTTGACAAGATTCCTTCTCTCCTTTCACAGTGCAGGGCAGATACATCAGACAAGCCACATGAGGTGGACCCAGCATTGTAGAGGGAAGGCCCAGCCCTATTCAGGTCCCAGGTGCAACTCCACCCTCCCATCTAGATGCAGATCTCTCTATTCACCACTGGGCTGCCCCAGCCTGTCTCCTGGAATCCCCCAGCCCTGTCACTCACAAACCCAGACAAGGAATACACAACCTAGCAGAGGCAGGCCTGGACAGTTAGGCAAGAAAATAACTACTTTCTAAAAGTGGTATTTTCAAACACAGACTATTAAAACCAACTTTACTAAAAGATTTATTTTATTATTCTGAGTTCAGGCATACTAAATTCGAATTTCTACCATGTTTCCTGAGTCAGTTAGGATTATAAAATTGTAATAATCTAACTGCCCATTCTAGCCTATGGAGAACAGGTAGCCTTGCAATAGTAAAAAACGAATATGGCTGTAGTTCACTATTAGGACATGCTACACACATCAGAGCATGTCCTACCTTATACTTACTATGCACCCTGCCCTGGCGCCTACCATCGGGGTGTCTAATATAAAGCAAAGGGAAGGTTTAGGGCCTGGCAAGTGGGTGCACTTGCCAAGTCGACATGGCAGTACTAGACTGCACACAGGCCTTGCAATGGCAGGCCTGGGACACACTTTACAAGCCGCTTCTGTGGGTGGCACAACCAGTGCTGCAAGCCCACCAGCAACATTCGATTTACAAGCCCTGGGCACACATGGTGCCCCGTATTGGGGTCTGACAGGTAAATCAAATAACCCAATCATGGAATCACCAATTAATACATTAATTGAACATAGGGAGCACTTGCACTGTGGCACTGAATAGCAGTGGCACAGTGCCCAAAGCATGTAACCAGCAAAAACATATCAAAACAGAGGAGGCAATCCATCAAAAATGGAAGGGAAACTCGCGCCAATGATGCCAGGTCCAACAATCCTATGATCCTCTTTGACAGCTTTGCATGCCACTGATGCCACTATCCAAATTGTATTAAGAAATAATGCATTCTCTGAGGGAACAAAAAACAAATGTAAAGCATGACATTGGCTTCTAAACAATCTAAGAGCTTTGTCACTGTTTGTGTGATAAGGAAGCAATTGTAAACCTTGTACAAAGTAGAACACAAACGTACTGGTCTGATCAACCCAGGTCATCTCATCCATGTCAGCTGAGGGTGGAACGGTGTCATTAGACCTCCTGTTGTGTAACGGTGCCATGAGACCTCAAGCAAGACACAGAGAAAAGCTGTGCGTTGCCCATTAACAATTGTGCTATCCCAGTGGCCATCTGCATACCCTGAAAAGGAAGCACTGCCCTGCACAGAGAAATGCATAATCTCATCTATTGAAGGCTCTGGGCATGCCTTGAGGGAAGAAGCACTGCTGAGCATGGAGACGTCTCTTATAAAGAAACTGCTCTTAGGCACTCCGACTTCAGGCTAGAAGATGAACCTTGTGCAATCTACACCAGTCACCTAAAGTTACATGTGAGAGGAATTATCTGTGACTTATATGGAATTTTAGCTTTGTCCAATTTGTTATCTCAAATTGTGTTCCTCTGTAGGAGTACAAGTCTGGCTGCAGCAGGAATGTCCTGGCTACACTCTTTTTTGAATGACTTCCAGCTGAACCCATTTTGTCCTGGAAACAATAGGTGAAAGTTTTTGAGTCTTACTAAACTGATGAAAAAAATTCAGCCCTTTCAGAAATCAACATAACCTGCTGCACACCATCAGGAACGAAGGATAGAAGGTGTATGTAAGGCTTCCTGAACCCCTGACTGAAGATGGAGGTGCAAACACGGAGCTGCATTACAAATTTCAGGTACAAAGTAAACTCTGTGCTAAAATGACAAAAATTATTTGGTTATTTTCAAGGGAAAGTGAAAGGATCATGAGTCACATTGCAGTGTTGAGAGTGTTTTCAAATAAATGTGAGTTTGGAGCTTATGTAATTCCTAAATTCACTACCAATTGGTTAGATGCACCAACAACACTAAAACCCGGGCAAGGTTGCGAGTGGACAACCTCAACCTGAAGGATGCTATAAAAATAGCCAAGTCTATTGAACATACCGTAGCATGTGGTCAAGAAATGAAATCCACCACTGGACAGACTATTTGTGAAATACGTGATGTAAAAAACGATGAGACTGCTAAGCCCAAAGAAAACTTAGAAAGTAGACAAATGTTTGCCAATGAGAATTCCAAAATGAAATGCTGTATGTAAGAAATGGTATTATTGATTGAAGGGGGTGAAAATCCTACTCAAGCCACAACCACAGTCCTTGTCAGGGTGAATCACAAAAGTCACTAAATTAACCTGTGCTTAACCCTCCGGCAGTTTGGAACAAAAGCAGTCTGGTTTAACTTTGAGGACCTGTGTAAAGTATTTATGCAGCACCCAAACAGTGAAAACACAACACTAGAAAAATCCCAAACCAATTTAGCAAAACAGAGTAACGTTTAATAAATAAAATGAGACCAAAATGACTACACTCTAATCAGTAGAAACAAAGATATGCAATTTAAACATATTAGATTGGTGTAGCACCTAAAAGCAAAAAGGGCCCCTTATACAGGGACCATGTTAGTCCTGCTAAAAAAGTTATCCTCTCAAAGTCCGGTGCGAAGAGTCCAGAACTTCAGGATTTCTCCTTGTCTTGGGGAGGAGTGCTCTCTGGTTCCTCCTAAGTTCCAGGATCTTATGGGGCACCTTTGAAGATCAGGGATTGACTTCAGCAGAGGCCAGTAGGGTTCAGGCAGGTCCAGTAGCAGGGCCATGTCTGTCCAGTTGATACAGGTCAGCTGGGCAGTTGCAAGTAGGCCTCCAGAGCTTGTTGTGTCCCTGTAGCTTAGAAGAGGAGGTCAGCCAACTTACCCTTGGTGCCACACGGGTAGCCTGGGATGAACGGAGCAGGTTGAGCTTTCTTCACAGAGAAAATGGCAGGCTTCAATGATGGAGATAAAAGGTCTGGTCATAAACTGAAGTGCAAAACTAAAGGATGCACTAGAAAACGGTAACTCAGCGAGAAATAATGGGATTAGAAACAGCACAACACCCAAGGATATTGACTGCGGGTATGCGCTCATTCATCAAAATGAACTATTGACCAGGTTTTTCGCTTTCAATTAATATAGTGGAAGTTAGTGGTACTACAAAGAGAACATCTGCATGTGGTTTCCTTGGACTTTAAGGCAGTCTTTGCTTCTTCCCAAGATACAAACTATGGGATGTGTCAGGTAATCTACACCATATATTGATACAACTACATAGAAATCATATGGAGGGAAAATTCACAAGTCAGTTAGGGAAAAAGGTGAAAGGACTAACCACAAACACATTCAAAGGAGTGTACTGCTGGGTTGCATGTTAGACCCCACCCTTTTTTCCATTACAGAAATGATGTACGCGATTTTCTCTGTGAATGGGAAAATGATTCAGCTTTATTCAATGGGTGGAAGATTCTGGCTCTACTTTTCGCAAATGACTCTTTACTGCTATCAAAGACACCCATAAGACTACAGTAACTGTTGAACAGGTTTTCCAATTTCTGTACTCAACGTGATTTAAAGCTCAATTTGGCTAAAGCTAAATATATATTTTTTAACCTGCACAGACACTTTTATGGAGGGCTAAAATGGAGAAAAAAACTGAAAAGAGTTGCACATACTGATTACTTGTGTTTAAAATGGCATATAGGCTTTCGTTGACCCAAATATTGCAAAATGCCAAATTACTTTGCAGTAGCAGAACTAGAAATGCTTAAATCTTCTAGGTCCATTTCCCTGGCAGTAGACGTATACCACTCCAAGAAAGTGGGTACAGCACTATATGGTTCAGAAATCTGGGGAAATTGTAACATCGTCTGGCTTTCTATTTGCTAGCCTAATTTGTTTCAGGCTGTCTGGCGTGAGTTTATCTCTCCCAAGGAGCAAACTACCACTCCTTGTATTCTTCCACGGGTTCTCCTGTAAACAGGCCTGTAAATCTTGCTCTTAACTTGGTACATATGCTCTGCATTCAAAGAAAGAGGTCAAATGTCAGACTCTGACTAAAAAAATGAGAGCTTTTTTTGTGACAATCTTTGAATGAACTATGCAAGTATTTCAGAATATATCATAATTAGGAAAGCACTAATAAAACACATTTTTTGTTAATTCTGAAGTGTGTTGGAAACAAATACTTCAATATGATCAAAACAAATGAATATCATAAGTGATGTCATTTCCACACATTATTGTCTATGTGCTGTATAGTTTTATTAGTAAAACCGTATGGCTATGCAAATGTTCATTTCAATTGAAATGTGTTGTCTGTGTGCTATCACACCATGCATGCTCCTCTCCACTCTACTCTGCAAGCCACTGCATTCTACTCTGAACCACTCCACTTCATACCACTTCATATCACCACACTCCATGCCAATGCACTCTGCACCACTCCTATCTATGCTACTTCACTCTAATCCTCTCTACTCTACTCTGTGTCACTCTTCTCTACACCACTGCAATCTTCACCACTGCACTCTATACCACTCCAGTCTAGGCCACTCCACTCTACTCTGCACAACTCTACTCTATGCCACTCTGCAACACCATACTCTATGTAACTGCACTCTATGCCAAAGCACTCTACTCTGTACCACTCAACTCTACACCTGTGCACTCTCAGAAAATCCACTGTATGGCGCTCTAATGTACTCTGCACCACTGCATTCTATGTCACTGCACTCTACACAACTTTAGTCTATGCCACTACATTCTACACAACTCTACTCTATATCACTGCACACTACTCTGCACCACTCCACTCTGCACCGCTTCACTCTACCCTAAACAATTTACTCTATGCCACTGCACTCTAAGCCATTGCACTCTACACCCCTATACTCCACGCTGTGCCACTCAACTGTAGTCTAAACCACTGCACTCTACACCAATACACTCTACGCAACTGCACTCTAAAATATGGCTAAAACGCACTGGTAAAGCCATTAGCTCCTGCAGAGGTGAGACCTACTGACTTTGCCATTGTTTGTTAAGGTTACTGACAATCCTGTCCCTAAGCGCTCCAATGTTACCTTTGTATTTTGATTTGGATCTCAATTGTATTGCACGTTTAACTATGCTCAAAACTATTGCTTATTGGCTGTGTGTCTGGTATACTGATAAGCTATTAACGCATAAGTAATTAATTGAGCACGATTTTAAACCAAAAAGAGTCTGAATCTATCCCATGGTGAAAATATGGGACAAGCTAGTTATACTCAATTGGATCAAAAGTAACGTGGTATGATGCAGGCTCCAACAATAGCGGCAGTGTGGGACTGCTGAAATCCAAATATTGGTTGTGTGTAATAGAGGATTCACGCTTGGACTCTAGATGTGGTGGATTGCTGGAACAGTTTTCAAACCTTAAGGATATCCCTAAGTTTTAATCCTTCATTAAGAAAGTCACACTACTAAAGGCTAAGTCCCTGTATATAAAATTCAGGATGGGGGATTTTAGCCAATATGGCTTCTGCTGTAAGTGGCAGATACATTTGTTGAATTTAGACTTATATCTCATGTGCAAATCCTCTACTGAACAAGAAGCACATTTATTGTTCCTTTGCACTGCCTATAGACACTTAAGGAGGAAATGGAAACTCCCCTGACGCCACAGGCCGGGCATCAGACAGCACTTCACAGCTCTAAGTATTTGTAAACGAATACATTTGATTGTATAGTTTTCAGATTTTCAAAGTATTTTGACTTGGCAAGGCACCTAAAAATAAAAGGGACTGGAAATCAAGCATGAAGATCATTGAAAAGATGTGTTTTTATTTATTGATAATATTGCATTGTTATTTACACTGTTTGTCGGGGAATTCGCTGAAATAAACATTTTGCATGAATGTATGAAATAAGCTAAAACTAAAAGGTTCATTGAACACCTTTTTTACCTGTAATGGGATCTAAATAATTTGGATTAATTATATTTCTTATCTTGCAATCAATCAATCAATCAATGCATTTATAGAGCACACTACTTACCCGTGAGGGTCTCAAGGCGCTGGGGGAGAGAGTGCTGCTAATGCTCGAAGAGCCAGGTCTTGAGGATTCTTTTGAAGGTGAGCAGGTCCTGGGTCTGCCGCAGGTGGGTGGGGAGGGTGTTCCAGGTCTTGGCGGCGAGGAAGGAGAAAGATCTTCCGACGGCGGCTGTTTGTTGGATGCGGGGACAGCGGCGAGAGCGGAGCTGGCGGGTGGGGGTGTAGAAGCTGAGTCGGCCGTTGAGGTAGGCTGGTCTGGTGTTGTGGAGGGCTTTGTGTGCGTGGGTGAGTAGTTTGATGGTGATCCTCTTTTCGACGGGGAGCCAGTGTAGGTCTCTCAGGTGGGGGGTGATGTGGCTGCAGTGAGGGACGTTGAGGACCAGCCAGGCGGAGGCGTTTTGAATGCGTTGCAGTTGTCGTAGGTGTTTGGCCTGGATACCTGCGTAGAGTGCGTTGCTGTTGTCTAGCCTGCTGCTGACAAAGGCCTGGGTCACTGTTCCTCTTGTTTCGGTGGGGATCTTCTTGTAGATTCTGCGGAGCATGCGGAGGGTGTTGTAGCAGGAGGAGGTGCAGCGTTGACCCGCTTCGACATGGAGAGGGAGGAGTCAAGGATGAAACCCAGGTTGCGTGCGTGGTCAGTGTGTGTCAGGGTTGTTCCAAGCGTGGTCGGCCACCAGGAGTCGTCCCAAGCTGAGGGGGTGGAGCCGAGGATGAGGACCTCCGTCTTGTCCGTCAGCTTCAGTCGGCTGTTCCTCATCCAATCTGCGACGGCCTTCATTCCCTCGTGGAGGTTAATTTTGGTGGTGTGTGGGTTCCTGGTGAAGGTGAGAATTAGCTGGGTGTCGTCGGCGTAGGAGATGATGTTGAGATCGTGCTGGCGGGCATCGTGGGCGAGGGGGGCCATGTAGATGTTGAACAGCGTTGGGCTGAGGGAAGAGCCCTGTGGTATGCCGCAGATGATGTCGGTGGCTCTGGAGCGGAAGGGGGGAGACGGACGCTCTGGGTTCTGCCAGAGAGGAAAGAAGTGATCTAGTCCAGGGCTTTCTCTTGGATTCTGGCTTCTTCGAAGCGTGTCTTTAGTGTGCGGTGGCAGACCATGTTGAAGGCGTCAGACAGGTCCAGGAGGATGAGGGCCGATGTTTCGCCGCTGTCCAGGTGGGCCCTTATGTCGTCTGGCAGCGATGAGGGCTGTCTTGGTGCTGTGGTTTCTTCGGAATCCGGACTGGGATGCGTCCAGGGTGTTGTTGTCTTCAAGGTGTCAGGTAAGATGTGTATTGATGATTTTCTTGATGACCTTCGCCGGGAACACGAGCAGGGAGATGGGTCGGAAGTTCTTGAGGTCCTTGGGGTCCGCTTTGGGTTTTTTGAGGAGGGCGTTGATCTCGGCGTGCTTCCAACTTTCCGGCAATGTGGCTGTCTCGAAGGAGGTGTTGATCACTTTCCGAAGTTGGGGTGCGATGGCTGCGTCGGCTTTGTTTAATATGTGGTGAGGGCAGGGGTCCAAAGGTGATCCTGAGTGGATGGAGTTCATTGTCTTGCGTGTTTCTTCATCATTGACGTTGGTACAGGAGGTCAAGCTGTTAAGGTGGGTGGGGTTCGCAGGTGGTGTGGGGGCTGGAGTTGTCGGGCTGGTCGTTGTGTTGAGGCTGTTGTGGATGTCGGCGATCTTGCGGTGGAAGAAGGTGGCAAGCGAGTCGCACAGTTCCTGTGAGGGTGGGATGTCGTTGGCATTGGCGCTAGGGTTGGAGAGTTCCTTCACGATGCTGAAGAGCTCTTTGCTGTCGTGTGCGCTGTTGACCAGGTGGGTTTTGAAGGAAGATTGCTTGGCGAGTCTGATGAGGTGGTGGTGTCTGCGGGTGGCGTCTTTGTGGGCTGTGTGTCTGTCAGGCCTTCGTTCGTGGAGCCATTTCTTCTCCAGTTTCCGGCAGGTGCATGTGGAGGTCTGGAGTTCTTCGGTGAACCAGGTGGCTTCCTTGCTGGTGCAGTTGTCTGCGAGTTTCTTGAGCGGGGCGAGGGTGTTGGTGCAGTCGTCAATCCAATGTCTGAAGTTGCGGGCGGCGGTGTCTGGGTCGGTGGGTCCGGTGGGTGGGTTCAGGGCGAGGGTGGCGGCCAGCTGGCCCTGAGTGACTTTGCTACAGCAGCAATGGGGCAGTTTTGGGTACGGTGGTGCGTTGTGGCCTTCTTGTAGGTGAAGTGGAGGCAGCGGTGGTTGGTCCAGTGAGGTTCAGTGGAGACGTGGTTGCTAACGGAGAAGATGGGGTCAACCGTGTGGCCGGGGGCATGGGTAGGGTTGGTTGACGAGCTGTCTGAGGCTGAGGTTGGTGAGGTTGGCGATCAGGGTGGCAGAGTTGGCGTCGTTGTTGTTCTCAAGGTGGAAGTCCAGATCCCCCAGGAGGATGTAGTCCGTGGTGGCGAGAGCGTGGGTGCTGGCGAGGTCGGCGATGGCATCGCTGAACTGTGGCCGTAGTCCGGGAGGTCTGTAGATGAGGGTTCACCTGAGGGTGGTGTTGGGGTCAGTGTGTATCCAGAAGTGCAGGTGTTCGGCGGTGCTGAGGGTGTCATCTGAGTGGGTGGAGACCTCGAGGTTGGACTTGTGGACTATGACGATTCCTCCTCCAACTTCATTGGTGCGGTCTCTGCGGGCGATCTTGTAGCCGGGATGGCAATGGCGATGTCGGGAGCCGAGGTGTCGTTCCACCAGGTCTCGGTTAGGAAGGCGACGTCTGGGGCGGAGGTTTCTAGCAGGTCCCAAAGCTCGACAGCGTGTTTGCGGGTGGAGCAGGTGTTGAGAAGTAAGCAGCGGAGGTGGTTGGGTACGGTCCTAGGTGTGGTTTGTCTGCAGGTGCGGCAGGAGAAGGGTCCAAGGGTGCGTTACGGGGCCTGGAAGAGGCTGTGGTTTCGGCTGGTGTTGAGTGCATGGAGGGTGCTGGCGTTGTAACGGAGTCTAGCATTGTGACATTTTCGGGGGCATGGGGTTCTGGTGCTGAGCGCGGTCCAGGCGCGGACGGGCATAGACGGGCTTGCCTCTGGTGCACCTCCGGCGTGCCAGCAGCACACCCGCTGAGCGTGACCGCACAGCGGCCGCCATTAGTAGGGAGGTGGGAGGAAGGAGCGACTGAGAGGAGGGTGGGAACAAGCGAATGGGAGCGGGGGCGGGGCCACAGGGGACGCAGCGGCGGGAAACGGCAGGGGAACAGAAGGCAAGGGGGCAGGCCGCAGGGGAGACAGCGGCAGAAGAAGGGACGCGAAAGGGGGCCGAGGACAAACGAGGGCACAGAAGAAAACAAGCAGTGAAATAAACAAGCAGTGAGAAATACAAAATACAATTACAATTACAGTTCAGGCAAAAACAGAACCTGCAGTGACACAGCAGCCCAGGGGGGGCTTGAATACTCTACAGCAGCAGCACGGGGACGGGCGCAGTCAGGGATCTAAATAATTTGGATTCATTATATTTCTTATCTTGCAATAAACCCCTAATGTCATGCATTTCAATCACCATAAAGTTTGTATGAATTTCCGATTTGTCAAATGCTGCTAGATCTAATGTTTCCTAAATGGTATGCAGACAAAATATCGATATTTAAATATCGATATACAATTATATCGAAGTTTAAATATCGATGGGACAAAATATAGAAGGTAAGTAATATCGATAAATTAAATATCGATATTAGTAATATCTAAGTATTAAATATCGATGTCAGTAATATCGATGTTAATAATTTCGATGTTACTAACATCGATTTTTAAATTATTTTTGTGTCTATTATTAAGTATTTATTATGTAATTAATTTATTTTTATGTAATTTAATAAAATTTTGTATTTTAGTACTGTAGCGGGTTGTGGGTTTATAGGGGAATAGGGTGGGAAGTAATTTAATTATGTTAAATTAATTATTAATTAGTAGGAATTATAAATTATTATTTATTAATTGGTAATTCATTTTAATTAATTGGTAATTAATTTTAATTAATTGATTAATTGATAAATATGTTCTGTAGCGAGTTGTGGGTTTATAGGGGAATAGGGTGGGAAGTAATTTAATTATGTTACATTTATTATTAATTAGTAGGAATTATAAATTAACATTTATTAATTGGTAATAATTTTTTATTAATTGGTAATTAATTTTAATTAATTGATAAATATGTTCTGTAGTGGGTTGTGGGTTTATAGGGGAATAGGGTGGGAAGTAATTTAAATGTGTTACAATAATTATTAATTAATAGGAATTATAAATTAATATTTATTAATTGGTAATTATTTTTAAATAATTGCTAAATATTTTTAATTAATTGATTAATTGATAATTATGTTTTGTAGTGGGTTGTGGGTTTATAGGGGAATAGGGTGGGAAGTAATTTAAATGTAATTAAGTAATAATGTTCTTTAATTAATAGTTTGGTTAATTATCTAATTGTAATTAATTATTAATTGTTAATTAAATATTATGAAATGGTATTTTTAATAATGTTTTTAATTACATATATTTTGTTCACATGTTTTTAATAATTATGTATTGGTATTCGTAAATGGTTTATATTTATTTAATAGTTAATATTTTTATTATTTAAAAGAAAACATTTATTTATAAGTATGTTATTTTTACCCCTACGCTATCCAACATTTTCCCTAATGTTGCACTCTCTGGAGTGGGAATAGTAATTTTTACCCCTACGCTATCCAACACTTTCCCTACTGTTGCGCTCTCTGGAGTTGGAATAGTAATTGTTACCCCTACGCTATCCAACTCTTTCCATACTGTTGCACTCTCTGGAGTGGGAATAGTAATTGTTACCCCTACGCTATCCAACTCTTTCCCTACTGTTGCACTCTCTGGAGTGGGAATAGTAATTTTTACCCCTACGCTATCCAACACTTTCCCTACTGTTGCGCTCTCTGGAGTTGGAATAGTAATTGTTACCCCTACGCTATCCAACTCTTTCCCTACTGTTGCACTCTCTGGAGTGGGAATAGTAATTGTTACCCCTACGCTATCCAACTCTTTCCCTACTGTTGCACTCTCTGGAGTGGGAATAGTAATTTTTACCCCTACGCTATCCAACTTTTTCACTACTGTTGCACTCTCTGGAGTGGGAATAGTAATTTTTACAACTACGCTATCCAACACTTTCCCTACTGTTGCACTCTCTGGAGTGGGAATAGTACTTTTTACCTCTACGCTATCCAACACGTTCCCTACTGTTGCGTTCTCTGGAGTTGGAATAGTAATTTTTACCCCTACGCTATCCAACACTTTCCCTACTGTTGCACTATCTGGAGTGGGAATAGTAATTTTTACCCCTACTCTATCCAACACTTTCCCTACTGTTGCGCTCTCTGGAGTGGGAATAGTAATTTTTATCTCTACGCTATCCAACACTTTCCCTACTGTTGCGTTCTCTGGAGTGGGAATAGTAATTTTTACCTCTACGCTATCCAACACTTTCCCTACTGTTGCACTCTCTGGAGTGGGAATAATAAATTTTACCCCTACGCTATCCAACTTTTTCCCTACTGTTGCACCCACTGGAGTGGGAATAGTAATTTTTACCCCTACGCTATCCAACGCTTTCCCTACTGTTGCACTCACTGGAGTGGGAATAGTAATTTTTACTCCTACGCTATCCAACGCTTTCCCTACTGTTGCACTCACTGGATTGGGAATAGTAATTTTTACACCTATGCTATCCAACACTTTCCCTACTGTTGCACTCACTGGAGTGGGAATAGTAATTTCAACCCCTACGCTATCCAACACTTTCCCTACTGTTGCGCTCTTTGGAGTTGGAATAGTAATTTTTACCCCTACGCTATCCAACACTTTCCCTACTGTTGCAATCTTTGGAGTGGGAATAGTAATTTGTACCCGTACGCTATCCAAAATGTACTTAATTTTTTTAATTAGTTTTACATTATTAATAATTGTTATTTATATTATTAATTTATGTATATAAATGTATTTGTAATGTATTATATTTTAATTGATTTATAAGTTATTAAAATAAATATTTTAGAGTTAAAATTAATTAAGTATATAAAATGTATTATATATTTATTATTATTAGTTTTTATTACATCATTTATTAATTTTAAATATTATAATGTATTTTTAACTATGTTTATTATATTTATAAATATTATTCTGTTAATATTACATTTTATTTACATTTAAAAAAAACGATATTTTCTAAAAAACAATATTTTTGACATGGATATATTATTTTCGATATTTTTGTACTTACCTTTTTAGAGATAGGATCCCCATATTATTGTCCTCGATATTTTTGTTGCGATATTTTTGTACCTCGATATTTTTGTGGTCGATATTATGTCATAGATTCTTCCTAAATGCATGGGTTTGAAAAAAACATGAATAAACTTTATTGGAAAAAATGGGCTGTGTGTTCTAATAATGGAATAACACATTTTAGGTTCTTGTTTAACAGCATCAGTAGGAAGGGAGAGACTCTTTTAAAGGATTACTCAGCGCTGCATGCAGTGCAAAATATGAGTTCAAAGTGAGTCCTTTCATTCTGATAATGTGTGCAACGTAGTTTTCAATTAAGGCACAGTTACTACATCACCTTCCAGGAAGTCACCATTAAAGACATAAAGGTAACTTATACTTTTTTTTGTTGTCCTCATCCCACCAATAAGCTTCTGCAGATCTTAAAAAGCCGTATTTCTCTAGGCTTGGTGCCCTACAACTTACTGCTCTTGCTTAGGTCGACCCGACTGACCCCATTTGATGGAGGCTTCGTGTAATCATAGGACCATGGGGCGAGCCAACAAAAAGTTATATTAATCTCAAGGCTCTGCCCCAGCTCATATGGGGCTGCCAGATGTTTATAGAGCTATCCCCAGTGGTATCTTGTTCTAGGCAGGCCATAGCAAATGAGGCTTTGAGACAATCCTCTCTCTTTGGAGGTTGGGGATCTTTCCACTTCATGCACATTTCTCTCCGGGCAACCAACACCAAGTATTACAACAACCCACTTTGAATCTGTGATAGATTTGAGGTAGATAGTCCATCATTCCCCAAAAACATTAATGACGAGTTAGCTTCGAAATTTTCTCTAAAAATGTCACAGAGAGATTCTCCCACCCCCTTCCAGAAAGATCTTAGTTCGAGGCACTTGTGAAACATATGGATGTCGTTGGCATTCGGAGTCATACACCTGGGACATTTGGGAGTAGGCGCCGAGGCAAACTTGGCTATCCTAGCAGGCATGTAGTAAAGACGATTGGTGATGAAAAAGTGGTTCTTTTTTAAACTGGCTGGTTTAATGAATTTATAAAGTAATTTTGAAGAGGGTTCTAGTAGGTCTACAATGTTGGGTTCAAAGGGGATTGGTTCCAGGCCGCAGATTGTGGTGGAAGTTTTACATCTTCTGCATCTAGGAACTTCTTGTACCAAGTGGAGATTTTTTCTTCATTGGCTGTACTGATTGAAAAAGAATCTCTGTGTCCCAATCTCCACTTATGTCCCCCTTTTCTGCTTCAAACCAAGATTTAAGTTGTAAATGCTTAAACTTAGAAAAACCAGAGCCTATCTTAGCTCTTAATAGCTCCCAAGGATGGATTCCTTCTGCATCTACCAAATCAGACCAGATGGTTATGCCTGCTCTCCTAGTTGGTACCGCCAAACCATCTTGAAGACAGAGTGGGGTCCCAGGAGAGTCCCATATAGGGGCAAATTCTGAATAATATCCGATTCCCCAGCTACTTATCACTCGATCCCAAGTTTCCAGGGCAGAACTGAGGTTCTTCAAACGCACTTGTTTAAAGTACCTTGGGCCCCGAACTTATATAGAAAACCTTCTCCACCTTCTCCGCCCTCCATTGTGGCCATCTCACCCAACAGCCTTCCCCATGATGTCTCCACTGGTTTGGAGAGTAGCATCCGAACACCTTTGAATTGGAATGTAACAGAGTACCATCTGATGTCTGGGAGAGCCACCCCCATTGATAAGCATGCGCCTCAACTTTTTCCACGATAGCCTTACTCCTTTATCTCCCCAGATAAAGCTCCCGATCTTACTTTGGATCTTACGGATACACATATTGGGGAATACCAAGGCGACTGCATTAAACAAGTAAGTCAGCTTGGGGAGGATAACCATCTTCACCAGATTAACCTTCCCATAGATAGTCAGGGGAAGATTCCTCCATCTGGCGAAGAGGCAATCTATTTCTTTGATGATTTTATTCAAATTGATCTGGGGAATTTTATCCAGTTTTTTAACAATATATATACCCGAGTATTTAAACTCTCTACTAGTGGAACCCTCCCATTGATCGATGTTCCAACACATCACCATCCAGTTTTTTAACAATATATATACCCGAGTATTTAAACTCTCTACTAGTGGAACCCTCCCATTGATCGATGTTCCAACACATCACCTCCGTTTTGGAAGAATTGGCTAAATAGCCAGAGATAGTACCAAATTTCTCCAAAAGGGCTTCAACCCGCGGAATACTCACCCCTGGATTATTGGTGTATAGTATTATGTCGTCTGCATACAGGGCTAGTTTACATTGATAGTGCTGGAATTTGAAGGGTTAAATTGAATCATCTAGTATAATGGCTTGCGCCAGTGGCTCTATATAGATATTAAACAACAGGGGTGAAATAGGACACCCCTGTCTTGTTCCCCTATGAATATTGAAACTGGAGGTGACTCATTAGTGGAAAATACCTGAATCCTTCTGCCGTTGGACAGGCGCTGCCTGCATTCTGCCCTGGGACACTCGCCAAGACCCTGCCAGCCCGCCCGCCTCCCGCCTCTCGCCGTGGGACCCCTTCTGCCATCTCGGGAGTCCGGCTGACGAGCGGAGTGTGGGCCTGGTCCAGGCTTAGGACCACAACACCCAGCAGGCCTAGCGGGACATACCGCGAGATTTCGGCGCCAGGAGGCGCATAAATTAACCATCATCCCGGTCGAGGGGGTGACTCATTAGTGGAAAATACCTGAATCCTTCTGCCGTTGGACAGGCGCTGCCTGCATTCTGCCCTGGGACACTCGCCAAGACCCTGCCAGCCCGCCCGCCTCCCGCCTCTCGCCGTGGGACCCCTTCTGCCATCTCGGGAGTCCGGCTGACGAGCGGAGTGTGGGCCTGGTCCAGGCTTAGGACCACAACACCCAGCAGGCCTAGCGGGACATACCGCGAGATTTCGGCGCCAGGAGGCGCATAAATTAACCATCATCCCGGTCGAGGGGGTGACTCATTAGTGGAAAATACCTGAATCCTTCTGCCGTTGGACAGGCGCTGCCTGCATTCTGCCCTGGGACACTCGCCAAGACCCTGCCAGCCCGCCCGCCTCCCGCCTCTCGCCGTGGGACCCCTTCTGCCATCTCGGGAGTCCGGCTGACGAGCGGAGTGTGGGCCTGGTCCAGGCTTAGGACCACAACACCCAGCAGGCCTAGCGGGACATACCGCGAGATTTCGGCGCCAGGAGGCGCATAAATTAACCATCATCCCAGTCGAGGGGGTGACTCATTAGTGGAAATATACCTGAATCCTTCTGCCGTTGGACAGGCGCTGCCTGCATTCTGCCCTGGGACACTCGCCAAGACCCTGCCAGCCCGCCCGCCTCCCGCCTCTCGCCGTGGGACCCCTTCTGCCATCTCGGGAGTCCGGCTGACGAGCAGAGTGTGGGCCTGGTCCAGGCTTAGGACCACAACACCCAGCAGGCCTAGCGGGACATACCGCGAGATTTCGGCGCCAGGAGGCGCATAAATTAACCATCATCCCCGTCTCGCGGGACGCGAGCGGGACGCCGGGCGAAGCCCGGGCCAAGGGCGGGCCCGTTTTAGCCCGTTCTAGACAGTGAGAGACTGGACTGGGCCATCCCTCTTACTTTCACCCTCAAAATTGCTCAGTGGTAAGGTAAAACACCTTTACATCTACAGTGTAATTGGACTTCTTTATTGCTACTTATTGCTAGGGCTTTCCTGTCAACTATTGTCTGTTACTATGTCCAAACAAAAAATGCCTGTCACCCCGGCTAATACTATGCACAACTACCTGGTTCAGGTAGTGGCCAAAATTAATAATAATCGGAGGTCCTCCCTAGGTATGGAGGATTCGCCACCTTGTGCCCAAATCAACCAATCAGGGGTGTCTCAGCCTGTAACTGATGATCTCATTTCCACTGACTCTAGTGAAGACCCAATTGAGCACCTAGCTACTAATGTTTCAATGGCCTCTATGGACCAACAACTTGACCCCTTTACAGATCTGATTAACTTAGAAGACCAAGATAAATCTGTAATAATCGAGGAGTCAGTTATAGAGAGCAATACCTCCCCTACACCGGTCCCCGCACCAAGAGCCAAAAAAGGCATCATTAAGGCGCCACCTAGAAGAGGCGGCCTACGCTCTTGTAAAAACAAACCTGTAACCCCACCTAGACGGGCAAAGAGAAAGAAAGACGATGGGATAAGGGAGGAAGAGGATGAAAACGAAGAACGGGAGGACACCCTCTTAATTAAGCTCATGAGTACACTAGAGTCCAAACTACTAGGATTAATGAAACCCCTCATATCAAAGGTTGACCAATTAGTTACCAAGGTCAACAAACTAGAGACCCTGCTAAGGAAAACCAACGAGGGGGTGGGGGAAATATCAAATCAAGTTGCTTCCAAATTCGAACAAATGGAGACTGCGGGGAAATCACTTGGGGTGAACATGAAAACTGGCCTACAAGTTTTTCCAGAACAAGTCCAGCTAGCTAGCCCTAGGAATGATAACACCTCTGATACGGCCCTAGTTTCAGATGCAGCCCAACTAGCGGGCAATAGCATTCCTGAGATCTTAAACCCAGAAACTGCCCCAGTTGAACTAATTGTTGAAGCCTCGCCCCTTATTTTAGTACTAGCAAACACACCCATGCTGAAAACTGGTCAGATCGAGTCTCCAGATTCCTTAAGAAACAAGGCTCTCCAGTGGCTTAGTAGTAATATGCATATATCTCCCTGGGGCAAGGAAAAATTATCAGACGATCTGCTCACAGCAAGAAGGGTGAGGTGGATAGGTACTAAGGCAAAGAAATTCCAAGGGGATTGTGTGGTCTTGAATTTCAAGGGCCCTGAGGTCCTGCCCGATGTCCTACGGCATATTCTCCCCCCACAACGTAGGACAGCTGAAATAGTTCCACTGACACTGGATTTCTTCTATAGTAGAAGAGGTCTAGTAGCCATGCCGAGTATATTAAGAACTAAATGGACAGTAGTGGGAAATAGAAGGGCCAGAACTAACCCAGTATGCGAGTGGGGGTTAAACTTGGATAACCAATATTCTGTGTTAACGGACCTAAATGAGTGTGATTGACTCGCATGTCTCTCTCCTGTTACCCTGCATATGCAGTTGGGCCAAGGACATGCTAAGATTTCCATGTTAGACGAATCTATACCAGCCCCAGATGTATCTCGCACATCCTCTGTGGAAGAACAAAATAGTGTCCAGGTGGAACAGGAAAAAACATTGGAGGAAATTGAGATGTCACCGAGATTAAATAAAAATGTATCACTAGGAATAGACCCTGCAGAAACATTAAATATTCCTGACATTGTCCAGACACACTCTCGGCAGGCTAAACCGCAATTATTAATTATTTCATGGAACATAGCTGGAATTACTAATAAGCTAAACATCCCAGACTGGGTCGATTTTACCAACCAGTTCGACATCATCATGTTCCAAGAAACATGGTCGCTTACACCAATTTTCAGGCAAGGGTATTTGAACTTTTTTGTCCCGGCAATAAGCAATCGAGTGGGACGTCCCTCGGGGGGCCTGACAACTTGGGTACGCCAAACTTTGAATTGTTCGGTTAAGCAAAGGTCTATACCCTCTAATGACATTTTGGCACTTGATATTACCTGGCAAAATGGTCAACAGCTAGCTCTGTTCAATCTTTATTCAAGGGGAGTTGCCAGGGGCAAACCTTCAGAGACCCTATCGTGCCTCGAGAATGATATCGAACAGCTACCAGACCCCATCCATATAATAATAGGCGGGGATTTTAATACTACCTTTGAACCCTTGGGTGAGGAGGACAAAGTCCTGGCCGAAGATGAGGATACCAAGTGGGGAATACCCCAACTAGATATCCCTGTAATTAGGAAATGGAGCACGGTAGCAATACAACTGAAAAGTTTTTGTCTTTCAAGAGGACTTAGAGCAGTAAATGGTCGGACAGTGTCAGATTCTATGGGGAAAAATAGCTTTGATAATGGCAGATCGGCCAGTAGGATAGATTACATTCTACTAGATGTAAGGTTCTGGGATAAATTGGTAGATATGGAAGTGAAGGTTAAGATTGAAAGTGATCACAATCCATTGTGCCTGACACTACATACCATCCACGACATACCCAGGCATCCCAGAGAGGGTTACATGGTTACGCAGGACCTAGTAAGTTCTAATAACTTCCGATACTTGAAGTGGAGTATGCTCCTAGTAAATCTCGTTAAAATAGAGACTCTAAAGAAAGTAGTTGTGGGTGAAATTGCTAAGATTAAGTCCCATATTGGACAGACTGATTTTATTGACTATATGATGGCTGCCCATGAGACACTTTTTACCCTAATCCAAAGTTTTTTTCGCAAAAAAATGTCCACAAATAAAACGAAGAAAACACAAGAATTTAGAGGGTGGTATGATAAGAGCTGTAGGGCAGCTCGAGACAACCTCAGCAAGGTACTAAGACTAGGGAGGCCAGATGCAGTAAGGCTGGCGAGAAACCAGTATAGGCAGGCCCAAAAATTAGCTAAGAAGCGTTGGGACGAGGAATGTTGGCAAGAACTCAAGGAGGTATGCGCCTCCAAGGATTCTAAGCGCTTCTGGGCTTCAGTAAAATGGGCAAAGGGTGGCATAGCACCCCAGCCTGCTAATAATGTCGCAAAGAACAGCTGGATAGAATACTTTCAACCACAGTATGCTCGTAATCCTATGTTTAATAATGTTAGCCTTCCTCCACAAGTTTACTACAAAGCACCATTATTTGTTGAGAGGGACGTGAGCGTTGTACTGGACTGTGTAGCAGGGGGGAAAGCCCCAGGCATGGATGGAATTCCGGCTGATATTTTTTTATCTGACCGGAAGTCCTGGTGCACCTACTTTACAATGTTGGCCAATGCAGTGGCCATGGGAGGGAAAGTGCCTGCCTCATGGAAGGGAGCCGAAATAATTCCCATATATAAAAAAGGCGACAGATCCCTGGCTAAAAACTATAGACCCATTAGTTTGATCGACACAGCTCAAAAGCTAATGGGCCGATTAGTGCAAAATAAACTGCAGCAATGGATCGACGAAAATAACATCCTGTCATCGTATCAAGCTGGGTTCAGGCCCTTAACTAGCAGCGTCGACCAAGTCCTCCATTTTCTAACAATTTATTGGAGAAATGTCACCTTGAAAAAGGGGACATTGTATGCAGTTTTTGTAGATTTAAAAGCCGCTTTCGACCTGGTCCCCAGGGAAAAACTTTGGCAGACTTTGATGGATGCTGGCATAAAACAGGAATTGCTCACACTCCTTGTTCGCCTACACGAAAACAATTTTGCTAGGATACGATGGGGCAATCAAGGAGATGTAACTGATTCCTTCCCGGTAGAACGTGGGGTGAGGCAAGGGTGTGTCCTAGCGCCAACTCTCTTCTCTATCTATATAAATGGTATTGTTAAACATCTAGAGAAGATTGCTAGTGACGCCCCTGTAATAGCCGGCTCTCGTGTACCAGTTCTCATGTTTGCGGACGATACATTATTACTTTCCCGCACCCCTAGTGGGTTACAAAAAGTAGTTGATGCCTTTGGTGTTTATTGTGATGAAAGGGGCCTAGAATTAAACACCACCAAAACGAAATTTATGTGCCTCAATCAGCAGTCCTCCTTCAAGGGTGTAATAAAATACAAAGGAACAACCTTAGAAAGAGTGGACTCTTTTACATACCTAGGTATCACTCTGCAAGAAAACATGAGCTGGAAGCATCACATAACCACAACCCTACTGAAATTTAGACAGCTAGCAGGTGCCATCTCGCTAAAACACCGAACCTCACTGACTAAACCTGTGAATTGTGTTATGGAAATCTATTCTATGAAAGTACTGGGGGCTTGTTTATATGGTTCTGAACTATGGGGTTTCTCAAACTTGAGCGAATTGGGCCGAGCTGAAAATAGGTTCCTAAGAGGGGTCGTAATGGTCCCCCAAAGCACACCAACAATTCCGTTAAAACTAGACCTGGGTAGAAAATCGGTTGTGGATATAGCGAGGCTTCGGCCCCTCCTATATTGGAGGCGAATTATGGTGACCCCAGAACTAGGCCACTATGCAGCAGCATTGATGGATGTCATCAAATTCGATCGTTTCCATACTATCCCATGGCTAAGGGAGTTGCGGGGACTACTTACAAAATTGAAATTGGACCACTTATGGGACAACAAAGACCCAACTTGCTTCCCTTCTAAGGAAAAACTAAAAGATTTATATTGGGAAATGATATATTTTGCAATGTTTAGTGACAGTATAAACGTAAATCTAACATCACGTTTTTTAAATTTAAAAATGTATCCCTCATATGAACCTTTTTGGGACCTAATTGAAAAACCTTATGATAGAAAACTTTATTTTCAATTCCGCATTGGCACATTACCCTTAAATGCGTTTAAGAAGCATTGGTCCCAGACATGGGATGAACATTGTCACCATTGTAATGAGGAAATTGAACATATCTCCCATTTCCTGTTTTGTTGTCCACTGTATTTGACCCCCAGACGTAAGTGGTTAAAACCGGTGTGCTTAAAGTTAGGAACCCGAAGCCAATCTGAAGCCCTTAGGATACTTGCATCAGACTGTACAACATTATATGTGGTTGGTGTAGCAAAATATTTGCCGTGGTCGTGGCTAATTCGTACCCGATCACTAATGGCTACTGTATTATAATGAAATTATGTATATCCTTAAATTGTATTTTTGCGTCATAGATCATGTTCTTTACTTTTTAACCTATGGAATGTGTTTATTTAAACTGTAATAATGTGTTGTAATTTTATGAACTTTTATTATGTACTATCCGGCATTTAATGTTTAATATGTATTTTTAGAAGTATTTTTAGAAGTAGTATTTATTGTATAGGGTTAGGTGAATGCTTTTATGACAAAATGTCGAATAAAGCTTATAAATTGCAATTGAAACTGGAGGTAATCATACCATTCAGTAGGATCTTTGCGGAGGCTCCCTGATAACATTTCCTCAAAGTTTGAATAAAGATGTGACCAAAGCCCATTGCCTCTAATAACTCCCAAAGGTACTCCCAGCAGACCCTATCGAATGCCTTGGCCACTTCCAAGGCAACTATTGCCAAAGGATCTGATCTTACTACGGCCAATTCAATATTGCCTATCAGCAATTTAGTCTGCTCCTGAATATATCTCCCAGTTACAAAGCCGGTCTGATCCATGTTAACCAGGTTGGAGACCAGTTTAGCCAATCTCCCTGCCAAAATATCTATAAAGATCATATAATCAGCATTTAGAAGGGAGATCGGACAATAAGTGTCAGCTTTAAGTGGGTCCTTTCCGGGTTTTAATATCAGTACGATGGTTGCTTCCTTCCAGGAACTGGGGACCTGGCCTGCAGAGCTGTATACGGAATTAAACAAGGTGCCCAGTACTGGAGTGAATTATTCTGATAGAAGTTTGTAGACATCATTTGGCAGTGCATCAATCCCTGACGCTTTATTGTTTTTAGAATTCTTCATTTGATTTTTGATCTCTTCTAGGGTTATGGGGGGATTGAGGATATCGCGACTGGCTTCAGTTAATGTTGACAAATATTTACCCCTCTACCAAGTGTATATTTGATCTAGGGAGGAGGCTAAATTTTCTTTATAGAGGTCCGAAAAAAGGAGGAGGAGGCAGGTCTGCGTGTCCTCTACCCTGCTAGATTTTTTCCCATTGTTATTTATTATCAGCTCGTTGATGTTATTTTTTTGAGCGGTCAACTCTGGCCTTCCAGGCCAATAAAGAGCTAGCCTTCTCCCCGCACTCAAATTTTTGCATGTTCTTGATGAGCCATTGCGCCCTGCCCTTATGGTCCAGCTTACCCCTATACTCCTGACTCACTCCCTCTAAATCTTTCTGAACTTGTGCCAACCTTCTTGGGCTCCCCTGCCTAAGTTGATTCCTCTCTGCTTCTAATTGCGAGATTCTTCCCTCAATGATATGTAGCTCCGGGGCCTCAGCCCGATTCTTGGAGCATATAAGGCCATGCAGCCTGCCCCTCAGGTTGGCCTTAAAGGTGTCCCATACAAACTCCATGGTCATAGAGACGATATTAAATGAAAAATATTCTTGGGAGGATAATTTAACGAGCCAAATAATTTTGGGGTCTAACACCATTGCTCTATTAACGTCCATCTAGTTTGTAGCGTATTACTCTTCCTAAGATAGGAAAATGACACTGGAGCATGATCCGAGATATGACTTGGTAATACTGAGACCCCAGTCAGGCTATCCAGGACATGCCTATTGGTTTAAATGTAATCAATCCTGGATGAGTGGTGATATTTTTTACTATAAAACATGAATCCCTGAAGATCTCCCTTTTTTGCCCTCCAGACATCTACCAGATCCAAGTCATGTATCAGATTTTTCATAGCTCGTCAGATTTGGGGGGCCCCTCTACAGTGGCTCTGATTTGACCTATCTTTTAATGGGTCAAGGAGGACATTAAAATCTCCACTTATGATCAAGGGGGAAGTTGCCACAATTAGTTTAGATTGCATCTTGCAAATATAGGGTTGGATCGTCAACGTTAGGTCCATAAAATGAGGTGCAAACCAATTCAGTCCCTCCAAAATCCAGCTGTGCCACTATCCACCTCCCTGTCTGATCTGTCTGCACAGATGATTTAATAGAACAAGAAACCCCTTGTTTAATCAAAATTGCAGCACCCCTACTATTCACCATGTGTTGTGAGGAGCAATAACTTTTTATCCAGGGGATTCTTGAGAATATCAAACGGCGTTCTGCGGAGCTCATATGTGTCTCTTGTAGGAGACAAACCTGAGCTGGGGAACGCTCTAAATACTTCAGAATGAGCCTTTGTCTATGTGGACATCTTAACCCGTTTACATTCCAGGAGACAAAGTTGACCTTACAATCTCTTATAAAAGTTCCTGCCATCAGCTTGTAGACCCTTGCCGTTAGCTAAACAGACATTTCCTCAAATTCAGATGAGAGTAGGAATATTTTATTATTTTATCCACTGCTCCCCACCCTGTGCACTGACCCTCCCTCCCCCCGCCCTGTGACCCCTTCCCCCATAAGGAATCCTTCCTTCCAATAGGCTAAGCCTTTTCGATCACCGCACCCTTGGGTTTCTTAGAAAATACCTAAGTACATACTAATGAGTGATCCTAGGAGCTGATGCCAAGAAGCCTCTATAATTTCAATGCTGTCCACCTCTATCCTCCAGCTCCATCTTGATTCTAATAAAAAAGGCATCCACCTCCTCAGCTGTGTGGAACTGGTGCATATGATTGTTCCACATGACACGCAATGACGCAGGAAACCTCAACAGAGCCTTGGCTCCCAGACTTTTTAACTCCTCAAGTCTCTTCCCCAACTCCCATTGTCTTGTTGCTGTGATATGTGAAATATCAGATCTTATAAAGAAGGAGAAGTGGTTTTGAACCATAGGTGTAAAGGTTATGCTGCCTTCCTTGAGGGCAGAAGATAAATTAGTTCCTTAATGGACAAAAAGTTAACCAGTGTCTTCCTGGGTCTTTGCCTGCCAGGGTTCCTCTTAAAATGATCGCGATGCACCCTTTGAATCTCGTGCACTAGATCTTTGCTAGGAGAGTTCTTTAAGACTGTTCCTTGTAATAAAGTAGTCACAAACCCCTTTATATCTGACCCCTCAAGATCTTCAGGAATATTTATGAGCCTTAAGTTATTTTTCCTCGAATGGTTGTTTAAACGTTCAAAATCATCTTTCAGTTCCTTATTTTGAGCTGATAACTTTGCCAAATCCGTGGAGGTGGTATGTATAGCTTCCTTAAGTTTGGGGATCTCCGACTCTATTGCATCTGTCCTCATGGTGACTTCTTCGAGTTTCTGAGCCAGTACTTCACAAAATGATTGACACAGAAAATCTACTGGCCATCTCCACCTGGTTAGTTTTCGACACAGTAAACCTGCTTGTCATCTCGTTTTCCATGGCAAGTAGTGTATCTGCCAAGGAGCGTGTCGTAGAATCTGAAGCTACATAGTTATCAGAAGAAGCAACGCTTATAGCGTTAGAGCTTTTAATTACTACCGGCTGATCTTCCTGAGTGTCTGATATTTCCAAGGCAGAGTATCTGTTGGAGAGACACACTACAGGGTGAACAGCAGTTGCATTCGCAGATGCAGTTATTGCATGCACCCGTGGGGTATCAGAACTCTCAACTGAATTACTGGGAGGAACCAATGAATTTGCCCCCTTCAAGTTGCTTCGTGAGATGGTAAATATGTTTTCTGAAGCTAGACTAGTTTGGTCTAGAGGGTAACTTATGCCAACTTCTGGGGCTTCTGGGACTTCTGGGAGACTTTGTGGACTATGCACCCCCCCACCCTGCGGGTTTTTCTGGGCAACATTCTTTGTAGGCTCACTAGCAGTTGCGATAGAGGTAGACATTACTTTATAATAAGATTTCAGAGATGGAGTGATTTTCACTTTTGATAGTGATGATTTCTTGCCTCTGCCTTTTCCCTTTCCCTTACCGGCCTCTCTACCCTTGATTGCAGTTCCAAAATCTGTTGAGTCTCCTTTCAGTTTGCACTGCTTGGCTGATGGCCTAACTTCAGAGATAGGGGGAGACTGGGGGGACAGGGTAGGTTGAGTGATATCAGTATTAAGTGAAGAGTGGGCCGCTCTAGCTTGCAGTGTGTATCAGGTGATTATAGGTAGAGAGGTACCCCCTTTTGTTACCTCACAAGTATCCATACAATAAGGGAGTGCCTCCTTCAACCCTGATAGCCTAATACTTGCAAATGCCCTCCTATAGCAGGTGGAAAAAGTGCTGCCAATGAAGCTATTGAAAAAACAGCCCAGGAGTAAAATAGGCCTCTTCTTCCCTTTGCAGTACCTGACCTTGGAATCTTCTTTAGAGGTCTCCAACCGGGTGGGCTGCCGCCTGCTGCCTGCGGCCTGAAATCACCCCCGTGGTCCATTCTAATCCAGGAGCTCAAGTAGGTGCCGGCGCGGATGCTGGTACTGTCTTTGCGTCCTACGAACCAGAGCAGGAAGCGGGCGGCGTCCCGTCGTCTCCACTCCCATGCAGCCTCTCTCAACCGCCAGCAGCAGACTCCGACCCCCACCGGGCCACAGCGAAGATCCAGAGCCATATACCCTCCAGAACCAGCCAGGGAAATCTCGCTGCACATAGCAGTAGGTAAGAGGCGAGGGATGCCTCTGACATCAGGCCCAAATGAAGAAACCGAGGGAGCGTGACCGTGGCCATTTAGCCAGCGGCTGCCATGTTCCTTCCTTCGGTAACTTATACTTTTGAGTAAGTTCACTTCTTTTTGGCTATTCACAAAATCTGAGTGTAAATTTACACTTGACTTTTTGTGAATAGTCAAAAAAGTAGTAAAAATAATCGAAATTGTACATTTCTCAAAAAAGTGCATATCCCCAATACCTTTCAATTTGGCTGAGACATGTGAGTTACACCTTTGGAGTAAATGTACACTCTTGTTTTGTGAACAGCCAAAAGGAGTAAGCGTAATCAAAAAGTTTAGATTTGTCGAAACTGTAAGTTAGCTTTGTGAATGAGGCCCATCGCTTTTTGGGGTCCAAGCAGGAAATTTGGCTCAGAAAGCCCAACGGCAATCTGAGGTTACTAACCACCAATTGTGTCAGTGGTGCCTTTTTCGTCCACTGTCTGTGGTACTTCATACAATAAATCCTAAAACTGGTGAACAAGTGCCCCTTTTATCACAACCCAATATTTAAAAATATAACTGCACAGTCAGTCTGTTTTCTTTAAAAAATAAAAGTACTTTAATACAGTAAAACCAAATACTGCACACAATATTGAAAATATTTTGCAAGATTGGATAACAAATTGAAACCGCTCCTAAAGAGGCTAAGAGAATAACCAGGCTGCTAATCGCATACCCTAAAAAAGGTTGCAGTGGGCAGCCACCCCCCTAAATCTAGCCTGTACCCATTATTTGCAGCATAATCATGACAATTTTGCACACCAGCAAACCCTACACTTCAAAACAAAACACTCCATACAAAAATGCCTACATCCTTTGTCAATACATGCTGCATCAATAAACAGAAACCTATTTGTATTATCTCATTGGATGCAATATTGACAGTCCATGATAAATAAGCAAAGCCTATCAGGTTTGACATAATTGTTCATAGATGAAAAATAAGGAGAATCTAGGGGAATAATTACTGGAAAACTTTTGGAGTGTGGTGTTAAGCCAAGAAGGCAAACACTGCGCTCCGATAGTTTCGAAATGCAAGGATGCACTGTAGATTATGGTGCACCCCTGCCTTTCCCATAGCACTGGCGATAAATGTAGCTCTAGCGCCAACACAGGCACTCTTGCACCATTATGCAAGGGTGCTTGCTTTAAAGGGAAAGATTGCTTATGGGCAGGAAGGTGTCCCTTCCTGCACATGAACAATCGATAATGACAATTTGCAACTTCTATGTGTGCTGCACAATGCAGCACACAGAAAAGTTGCAATTCGTCATTTATTTAATGATTGTTTATGTGCAGGGAGGGTAACATTCATGCACATAAACAGTCACTTATGGCATTTTGCTGTTCCTCTGTGCGCTGCAGAATCCAGCACACATAGAAACAGCAAAAATGAGGAGAAATAAAGCATTTCTCCTCGTTTCACCATGTTAAGACCAGGTTTTTCCTCGTCTTAATTTTGCCCCATATTAAAGCCACCCTTGTAAATATGGGGCAGCGTCAAAGTCAATAAGTGTTGCAGTGGAATGCCCACTGCAACACCCATTGCCCACCTCTTTTTTATGCTAAGCGTAGCGTGAAAGGGGGACTTATTCACAAGGCAGCATTAAGCCATGCTACTTGGCTTAACGCTGCCTTGTGAATAAGGCAAAGCCCCTATCGCCACAGGAATGACAAAAAGAGTGACGTTCCTGTGGTGATAGGGCTTGCAAATATGCCCCTTAAAGTGTAGAGCCTTGGACATGAACATTTCTTTCTTTTACAAGAGGTTACCTTGCAACCACCCATGACCCTACACATAAATGGCTCACACACTTCCAGATTCTTCACAAAAACTAGAACCTCTGAAAGGTTTTAAGTAGGTGCCCCTCTGCTCCTGTACACCCACACTCTTTCTTCTGCAATACTTAGCATGTGCTATTTTCTCGCTGATCTGTGAAAGTTCGTCATTGCTGCAGATGGGGGAACATCCTTTACAACGCGGATGTTACACCGCAGTTCCCTTACGACGCAACTTTTACAACGCAAGTTGTAACAACTAATTGCGCTGGGGGGCGCTCCAGGATAATAAATAGTTTAATTTACTATCCAACTCCTTCCCTACTATCCATGGGGACTGGAGTTGGAATAGTAAATTAAACTATTCACTATCCAGCCCCCAACAACGCAAGTCGTGGTAACGACTTGCGTTGTAAAACATGCGTCGTAAAGTACTGCGATGTAAAACATCGCGTCGTAACAACATACATCCCTGCAGATGACCCCAATCACTACTCTGATTCTTTGCAGGAGCCACCTGGCAATGCACTTGCATGTGCAAAATATTTGTTGCAGCAAGTGAAGGCCCAAGTGGGTGCACCTTCGCCTCGGGCTGTTTACATTCCTTTGTTCTTTTTTTTGTTACCTTTTGTGCCGCTACACTCTTTTTTTTAAAGTCTGGCCTTCGATGCAGACTCAGCTTTCTCGACAGACTATTGTTTTTTACAACAAAATCCTACATAATATTCATACATAGATGGCCTTTTGAACAGAAGGCTTTATCCATTCGTCTTTTGAATTGTTATTTGCTTTTTGAATCTTCCCATCGCAGCATAAAGCATGTGGCAAGGTGTCAGTCAATTCATCTATTGGCTCCTTTCCAGTGACTGCACAAGGCGTGTACACAATGTCCCCATTGGCTTAAAAAGAGTACATTTCTCTTCAGTGACCAAACTCTTTCAAAGTGCGCATTAGCTTGACAAAACTGCTATTAGTTACCCTGCATTTTTGGTGCACCATTAGATGGTGATTTATTATGTGTTTCATTTTTAGGTCTCGCCTACGCAGCGCACATGCGCTGGATAGGAAAAAGACCTATAGAAATCGCTTCGCCTTTTCAGCCAAAAACATGCACGCATTGCATTGCTTTCAATGCCAATGGGTGCATGTTTGGCGATTCCATTGCGGGAGCGAGCTTTGGCACCATATATTTGCTCGCTCCCGCAAGGGAATCGATGTGTGTTCTCTCACACTCCCCCCATCCCTCCGACTTGTTAGCCCAGAGCAGCAGGACGCTGCAGCTGCATTCACTGTTGCGCTTTGTATTATTTTAGAGACATATCTGCACAACGCCAGAGGAATTTATTGTGATATGTGATATCTACCAACCGTTGTCCACCACCACTTAGCGCAATCCTAGGATTGTTTTGGGGTTTCACCCCTCATCAACCAGGATAGCTTGAATCCAGGGGCTCAGTGAGCCCGGGACCCACGTCTGAGCATACCCGGCGCTCTTAGTACCAGAAAGCAAAAAAACACAATTGATTGACGGAATGCAGAACAAATCAAAACATTCACCCCCAGTCAAGATATTTGGGTTAAATCCATCATTCATTTGCTCACCATGCCACCCCAGTTTAGACTAGGACATATGCACATCAGCCTTGACCCTGTGCCTCATTGGCACAGTCCAGACTGATCTGCCAAGCCAGATCCTTTCTGGACCGGAAACAAGAATCCTACGACAGGTTTCGGGGTCGCCCTAAGTGGGAAGGATTTGCCCAGATGTGGGTCCCGTGCTCACTACACCACTGGATTCAAGCTAGCCTGGCTGATGAATGGTGATGCCCTGAAACCGGTCCCAGGATGCTACTTTCCGAACCAGGGAGGACCTGGCTTGGCAGTTCGGGCTGGACTGCTCCCACAAGGAACAGGGTCAAGACTGATTTGCATATGGCTGGATCCAAACTGGGGTGGTGTGGTGAGCAAAAGAATGATGGATTACCCCAGATCCTTGTGACTGGGGGTGAATGTTTGCATTGTCCAGCATTCCGCCAATAAAGTGTTTCTTTTGCATATGCACTTAGTGATGCCATCTTTCAAACGGTCTTCCTGGAGTGGCAGGAGTTTTTCAGATGCACGGTGTTGCATTGGAATTGCCTCCCTGACGGTCTAAAAGCTGCCATACCCTTAACTGGACCCCATTAACCCTTAAAGCAAGTCTTCCCATGTCAGACAAAAAGCATACCCTGACCACATGCCCACCATCACCACAGATGAGATTGCTGCCACCATGAAGTCAAACTACTCCGGGCCCCATCAGACCCTTGCCACCACCACCACAACTTCAACAAAGAGCTCCCCCCCATTGGCATAGCACTCACTCCCACCCTTAACACCTCCATCAACTCTGAAACTAGGAAACCCAGTTGTGTCACAGCCCTTCTCAAGAAACCATCTAGGGATCCAGCCAATCTCACCAATTACAGACCAATTTCCCTCCTCCTATACATGGCCAACTCCTCAAAAGATGCTTCATTGACCACCTTGTCAATCACCAGGTCCTTGATGCCACACAGTCCAGATTCAGACGCAACCACAGTATGAAAAAGCTGTAGTTGCTGCAACAGATGACATTGCATGATGTTTGAGAGAAGAGAAACAGCACCCCTCATCCTACTGGACCTCTTAACGGCTTTCAACACACCATCCTCATCAGACGTCTTCACAAGATTGGTAATAAAGGATCTGTACTCCTCTTAAACTACTCCTTCCTGATGGAAAGAACACAAGCAGTCAATCTAGCACCATACAGCTCGGAAGCCTGAAAACCCATCTGTGGAGTTCCCCATCCATCAATCCTTCCTTCACAAAAGAATACATGTAGCCAATATCATCCAAGCCCACAACATCAACATCCTCTCATTCTCAGATGACACACAACTTATACTGTCCCTCTCCGGTAAAACCCCCAGCACGTGGAACAAGTCCATCAAATATATGACCCTAGCCGCCAATTATATGAAATTCAACTGTATCAACCACTGCCAAAACAGCAGTAGTGATCTTTGGGGAAACAAAACACCTCCCTGTGGGACTCCATATGGTGACTGGCCAACTTCGGACCAACAGTCCCCTATCCCAACCCCAACCCAGGAACTGCAGCATCATCATTGACAACAAGCTGGACATGACTGCCCACGTCAATGCAGTAGCGATATCCTAAGGATGCTGAAGAAAATCTTCAAATGGCCTCTGACCAACACCAGAAAAACTATTTAAACTCTTCAACAACACATTCAAAGGAATACACAACGCAGGCCCTGACTTCCTGAACAGTTGCATCTCTATCCATCAGCCACACAGACGCCTCTGCAATGCGGGATGCCTGCTCGCATACTTTCCATGCATGAGCAGTAACAGAGATGGAGGTTGAGCCTTCTCTCACATCACTCCCAAACTGGGAAACTACCTCCCACTTCACATCAGAGCCTCCTTCTCACTTCTAGGCTTCACAAAAAGCTGCAGACCTGGCTCTTTGATTAAACTGCGTCTCACCCTAAGAGGTGAGACTTCTTGCGTGCTCAGCACCTGAATACTCTCAGGAATCCTACACTTTGTTATGATCAAGTGTTCTAAATATTATTTAATTCATAATTGGAACTATGATCATAAAAGTAGATCAAGTTAAAATACACAGTCCCCTCCTGCCATGTTCCATCTCCAGCATTGATTTCACTTGCAAAGACCCATGATTTACTTTAGTCAATTAGCTTGAAAGGTTAGATGAATGACAGTGACATATGTTCTAAGGTCTTGTTTGGTTTCAAGAACGGAATGGGCACTGAAGAATACTGTCACCTACATCTATGTTTGTTGTTAGAGGAATCGAAGGGAATTCAAAAGGTGCATATATTTAGTCTGCAATGGCTTAAAACATATGTTTAATTCAGTTTATTGTGCGAAACTGATAGATGATGCAGGATGTGGCAATTAATCAACACTAGAAGCATGAACTTACAGCTATGTTCAGAACTGGAATACTCCCTCCTGTTGGTGTCAAGGAAATGAACAGCCAGGGTCTTCATTTTACCCTTTTCTTTAAAGTAGGAATTAACAAATCGGGCACTTTCTTAAGAGCGTATATTGAAGGTAGCTTGTTTGTTACTCATGGTGTTTGCCTCTGCTTGGCCCTGCTCATGTTATTGAGAGCATCACTTAAATCCCCTAATTAAGCTCCTACCTAGCATGCCAGCCCCTGCTTATTTTGGCTAAACAGCAGGCATGGACAAATCAACTGAGAATACACTATGAACATTTCTTTGTACAAACTGGGACCTATTTCATACTATGGTTGCTAACTTATTTTGAAATATATATTGTACACTTTTAGTGCTGAACATAACTTTCATGGCGCTCTCTTTAGGGCAAGCCTATAGCAGCAGTGTGCATGTGCTGCTCACTTTGCGAGGCATGCAAAATTCCGTATGGAGGGAAAGCTCCATAAAAGCTCCACCCACTCTCCACCCATCTTTTTCATTAGCATGTGTCTTTGTTGGTCCTAAATGCTGTCTTCCGATTGGTTTTAGGCTTGTTAGTCCCTCCTTATGACAGCCATGTCGTCATTTGTATCCTTCCATGGCTACTGGCCCCTTTACTTCAAGTGTTGCACCGTTTGTTTAATTTAGATTATGAGAACTATTTTCTTCCTGGGCCTCTCCCTCCCGCAGTCCGTGCCTTCTCGCGCCCCCTGCACTCTGTTGTTCATGCCTTCTCGCCCACCCGCAGTCCCGTGTGCAATGAAATAGGTTTTGCGTAAATGTGAGTCCTATTGCATGGCAAATGCTTGTTTTTTTAACTGTAAAACTGAGCGAAGTAAAACATTGATTTGGTAAAAACAGAGTGGCAGAAAGTGCGCGGTGCGCGCCTCTCTGCAGGCATGGGGCTGGCTAAGCTCAAGTGCACCAATGTAACATTATAATTCAATCATGCGCAGTGCGGCATACTGATCAGGGGTGTGTGTGTCTGAAACTCAGTTATAGGCGGAAGGTGCGGTGTTTGAAATCATTTTCTTTTTTGGCTCATTTTGCGGTGCTTCCTACAATCAGTAGCTCAGGTTCAGCAATGACGACACAGCTGGGCCCATCGCGGGCAGTGGCTGAAACACACGGATCACTGTACGGCTGGTAGAGACTGGTGGTCACCGTTCGGAGCTCTAGTGCCCAGAGGGCTGCAGCTAGTAGCTGAGAGAGCCTCATTGGCATAGAAGTGACCCAGATCGCCTGATTGCCCGTGTATGCAGCTGTTCTTGCCGGCCGCCCTCCAACCTGCTGCAAAATTAAGTAAGTCTGCTGCCTAAACTCTTACTGTCCATGCTCTGCAGTTAACGGGCAAAAGCCTCCATGGTATTGGAATATAATACCTATTGTTTGCACACGGCCACCCTCCGCAGCACCCGCCCTTACTTACCAAGCTACTTTGGCACACAGCAGAGAGGCTTCCGACACCCCCGACTCATAAATGACCGTCGTATAAACTAACTTTGCCCGTCATGATTTATAGTGCCAGGAATCCCTCAAACTGCTGGACATATGTGCAGAAGTTATCACTCATGTCTCACTTACCATTTTCTTCATGACATCGAAATGTTTGGTAAAGCCTCATGTTAGGCACAATGACGTATCTTTACAATTGACAGGCAGGGAATGATTACGTAGTTTGCAGAGGATTCACTTGACTAGAGAATAACAGTCTGTGCTTTTAAATAGCGCGGTTGAAATGGAGCATCATTCTTTTCTGCACTTATACTAACACTCTCTGTGCAGCAGACACTAAGTTTGATGCATAATTGTTTAGGACACATATCTGCAGAGAGCTTCAGACTAACTGGGCCGTCTTTTGTGTGCACATGCGCTCACGATGCGGCCCACAATAAATAGAGGGGAGGAGAGATTTTCTTGGTAAGGAAGATATTATAGTGTTGGCGGTTGGCAGCTCCCTTTATTTTTGCTGGGCCTGTTGCAAGTGCATGCTTTCCCAAAGTATGGATGTCATTGTCAGAGGTCCTTGTGTGCGCTGACTTTCTTTGGCTGTTTCAGGGCCGGTTAGGTATGATGTGCAGCCCCAGATTTTACTGTTTATTTCCCTCATATAATTACCAAACCTTGACCAGAGCATCTATCCTCTAAATCAGTGGAGTTGGAGGGCAGCAGCTTTCTTTCTCTTTGAGTCACCATCTGCTAGGCCCGATGGATAGGTCATGTGACCAGTTAGTATGCCGGCTGATTACTTTTGGCTGTTTGTGGGCTAGTGCACCACATTTTACTGTTGAGTTCCCTGATAATATAACAAACATTAATTGCAGCAAGCCTAGATGCATTAAGTCTTCTTTATATACATTGCACAAAATATAGAGCTTGTCTTGACAAGTTCAAAATTGCTCTCATTTGTAAATGTGAGCCAATTTTAATTATCGGATTTGGTAAATGGGGGGTACCTTTAGTCTGCTGCCAGGGATTATTTTCTGTCCCAGTCCTGCCCTGGAGTGCGAGATGTCTAAGGAAAAACATTCCTGAAACTATCTAGTTGTAAATGAAGCAAAATCCATGGTGATGGTGCCATTGAAGATATGTACTAATAGAGCCTGTCGAGTATCATTGAGGCCTTGGACCTTCTGGCGGTGGTATCACTGGCACTGTAAAGTAGCTTTTTTTTAAACTGTAAAACTAAACGCGGCACCGCTTCAAGGACACTGCGCTCAGTTTCTTCCTTTTTTTTCTTACTTTAACACTGAGCGCGGTGCCCGCTTCAAAGACAATGTGCTCAGTGTTAAAGTAAAAAAAAACAAGAAAAAAAAAACGAGCGCAGTGTCCTTGAAGCGCCACAGCGCTCAGTTTTACACTTAAATATGTATTTGCAATGCAATAGGTCTCGCATTTACACGAGTTTAAGGTATTGGCAATGTAAATGACAATGCCTTTTATTTACGTTTTAATAAACAAAAATAATAGGCATTGTCATTTACAATGCCAAAAGCTTAAACTTGCATAAATGCAAGACCTATTGCATTGCAAATGCTTGTTTGATTTGCAATTTCTTTTGTACACAGTATCTATGTTATTTTTTCTGTACATGATTAGTATGAGACACAACTGTATTTGTAACAACATGAATAATTTTATCTAGTGAATGATGCACTTTGATGATCAACTGACTAATTGCTTTAAACCTCTCTTACTAGGCCCTAAGTAATGTGAAAATCACAAGAGGCACCTCTGTTTCTTTTACCGTTTTATGTGGTCTAGCATCCTGTGATGTAACAACTCACCCCTTAATTTTCAGTATGTTTGTTTACTTGGTTTTTAGGTATGGCAGCCTCATGTTCATAAAAAAATAAAAATATATGCATTTCTGCTTTTAGTCAATAATCTTTATCAATCGGGGTGGTGGGGCAGTGCTGGGTGGACAAAGTAAACAGATGACAGAATAGGGACAATAAAATAAAAAAAATGAAAAAAACTTACCTTGCGCTAGCCGCATCACCGACTTGGCGTAAGGTAAGTGGGTTTATTTTTTTCTATTTTCCTATTTCGTCATCAGTCGACTCCCCCGCCTCGCCCACCGCTCTTACCTGCAACGGTCGTGCCTGGAAACTAGTAAAAAGTACGTAGGCCAAAGACAAGCATAAAATCAACAGTAATAGGAGAGAAAACTGGGTTGTGGATAGTTAATACTTTGTGATGTAGTGTTCTTTAAAGATTTGGAATGCTTTCATAAATTAGATTAGTGTTGTGGCGGTCCTGATGGATTGTGGGGTGTTCCAAATCCTGGGTGCATAGATGGGAAAGACCTGCTGCCTTTGTTTCTTTTTTGCAGTTCTTAGCCTCAGGTCTCATGGGGTCCTGACTGTGAGTGTTCTGAGAAACACCGGAGATGATTTATTGAAATTTGCAATATTCATTCATCATCATAAACCAGCTCTGGAAGTTTACTTGTACTATTGAAAACAAGCACAATTTGTCAGATCAGCAGAAGTGTATATGTAAATGTTTATGTTTAAGCCACATGCTCTCGGTTTTTTGAAAGACATTTGAAGCAGTTGCATCTGACTTGAGAGAGACATCTATCAAAGGCTTGAGAGATTGCAAGCTCGTTAGAGACTTCACGCTGCTGCTTGACTCGAGAAGGACACTTAGGGCCTTAGTTCGATACCGGCAGTCCTAGTATTGTTGTACTTACGGTGGCAGTCCGACCGCAACCACCACTGTGGGTCCGTCGTCTTATTTGAAATGTGGTGGTTGGACCACCACAAGACTGCCACGTCTGCCGGGATCCAGGATCCCACAGTGGTGATTCAGTGGTAAGGGGCAGGAATATGCCGCCCGTGCCGCTGCATCACTGCTGAGCATATTCCGAGTTGCATTTCCACTGCCATGAAATAGGTCATTAAGATGTAACTAAAGGGGCCCCAACAGGCCCTCCTGGCACTTCTGGGCCTAGGGGTGCATGTGAGGGGTCACAGGCTGTGCCCCCTGGAATTTCCTGCATGGTGTGGCATTCAGGACATGGTGCATGCCACAACATGCAGGAACACACTGCAGGTGCTGTCACACAGCTGCTGCTGTCAGACCCCCACAGCACCACCAGCCCACCCTGGATTCAAATAAGAATCCAGCGGGCAGGTGCACCACAGGCTTTGTGGTCCTCCTGCTAGTGCAGTGGTGGCAGTGCTCCGGAGGATCGCCAAACTCGTAATAAGACCCTTAGTAATGACTAGAGGTTCTGGGTTTGCCAGTGCTTGTTTGAATGTGCACCATCTAACCTGCATACACATAACTTGTAAATTCTCAGAGATAGTGCATGAACCATCAACAGAACAAGGTAAAAGCAGTGAGCTGAGATTACGCCTCTCTTTAGAGAGTGCAAATACATCAAAACAGGCAGTAAGCTCTGGGCTGAATGTGCGCAGCTATTCATGACAGGGCCTCAACTCCCAAACAATCAATCAGCAGGAGTATATTTGAACAACTTAGACAGGATGCTGGGTCTGCAGGACCCCAGTACCTTGAACAAGATCAGTCATTCCTTGAGAGAACAACCAAGTAATGCCTCAGTGTCCAGACTCTTACTGAGGAAACAAACTCCTCTACCCATCCCTTCAAGAGTGCTAGTTGTCTTTCCAATTCCTAGAAACCATTACTTATTTTTTGATGTACCAAATTCAAAAGTATCCAATGCTCTTCTAAAACCAATCTAATTCTTTTTGAAATACACCAGAATTAATTATCAAATATATTTACTAACATCTTACCTGTATATTCAAAATGAACTCCGAACTGTCCTGGTGTGCTAGTGGTATTATAGTGCGGATATAGTATAGTTGACACAAAGAGCTAAAGGAATACATAAATGAATGTATATGTGTTCAAATATTGTTTCCTATGATTCTGACAAATAATACAATCCCAATTCCAGAAGAAATGCATTATTATTTTTTTCAAAACATACAGTGAAGGCATTAAAGAATCTCCAGCGATCCTCAGGTGGCCAACGAGCTCGGACTCTTTGTAAAGTGCCCAGGGCTTTAAAAGCCATGCTTGATTGGTACTTTGCTGTTCATGAGCGGGTTAGCCTGTTTGATGTTGGCTTATCAAACAGCATCTTTAAAGAGGGGTGACATCATCGTGATACTAGAGTCCTTTCCTCTAGGTAGCTGAATTGGATATTAATGTTTCAAATATACCATTGTCACATGCTTCAGTAAGTCTCTGTATCTTATAACTCTGCCATGGGTAAACTTGCATTGGCACAAACGTGCTATAATAAGAAAATTCAGATATGATATATATTTGAATTTATGGAAAAACAAAAACTGAGAAACTAAATCATGGAAAACCAATTTGAAGGAAATACACAAAAATCACAAATTAAAAGAAACATTTCAATGTAAGGATAATTTTAAGGATAAATTACAAAATTACATCAAAATTGGGTACAGTGTCGGGGAAATGAGCAGCGGTGGTCGGTAGGTGAGTACCTGCCGGGGCGGAGACGTGGGGAGTGGGAGGGGCAGGGTGCGGGTTAGTAATGTATGGATAATGGAGGTTTGCAGCTAAGTAAACATTTAAATAAATCAAACAAATTTTGTTGCGTGCACTGCATCCCAAAATGCAATGCAGTGCGCGCAACAAAATTCGTTTGATTTATTTAAATGTTTACTTACCTGCAAACCTTCATTATCCATACATTACTAACCCCCACCCTGCCCCTCCCCCTCTCCACGTCACCGCCCCGGCAGGTACTCCCCTACCGACCGCGGCTGAAAATTAGATGTTTTGGGTTTCAGGGATGGTTGGTGTTTAAGGTTGATGAGAGATTTTTAGAGGATTTTGGGGGGTGGAGATGGTTTTTAGGGTTGAGAAATGGGTGGAATACAGGGCTGAAGAGGGTTTTTTATGGTTCACAAATTTGTGGAGTTTAGGATGTGTATAGAGTTTCTAAGGTTCAATGATTTGTAAAGTTTAGGGGTGGTGAAGGGCTTTATGGCTCAGTAATGGGTGGAGTTTATTGGTGGTAAGGGGCTGTTTCAGGTTTAGGGATGAGTAGATTTTAGATTTGAAAGTTTTTTATTGTGTTCCGGGATGGGTGGGGATTAGGGGTATTGAGGGTATTTTAGGGTTCACGGATTGGTAGAGTTTTGGGACAGAAAGGGTTTATAGGGATCAGGAAGGGTGGAGTTTAGGGGTGATGAGGGTTTTTTAGGGATACCGGATGGATGGTGCATGGTGTAGTGATAAGTTTTTATGAATCTGGGATGGGTGTTGTTTAGGGGTGGTGATTGTTTTTTAGGGGCCAGGGATGGGTGCAGTTTATGGGTAGTAATGGGCTGTTTAAGGTTGAGTGATGTGATAAGTTTAGGAATGGCCAGGGGTTTTCAGGGATCAGAGCTGGGTGGTGTTTAGGCATAGTGATGGTTTCTTAGGGTTCAGGGATGGGTGGATTTTAGAAGTAGTGAGGGATTTTAGGGTTCAGACATTGATGGAGTTTAGAGGTAGAAAAGGCTTTTAGGGATCAGGTCAGGGGTGGCTCCTCTGTTATGGCAGAGGAGCGTCACCCCACTGCTGGAAGCATCAGATCAACATGTAAAATAAAATGATAATAAAGCAATAAATAAAAACAGCTTTTTTATATTTTTACTTTACCTGTAGGAGCCGAAGCCGTCAGCCGAGACTTGGGGGCAGGGCCATCAGCAGCAGGAGTGGTGGGCACAGGGCACTGCAGTCAGTGCATATGTTGGTTTGGCCAGCCGTGTCAGGATGCCAAACCAACATGCAACATCTCCCCAACCCGAGCAGTATTGCCAAGTGGAGAGAACAGCAGGAGCAGGCTTCCAGTCCTCTTTGAAGCAGAAAACAAGCCAGCTCAGGCCAATCCCAGCACTTCTCGAGAAGCAATGGGATTTTGGGGAGTTTGGGTGCTTGTGCACATGGGGACTGCAGTTCCTGGAGCCGAGGAAAATCGAGACGCGGGAGCACAGGATCACAGAGGTGGTGGCTGGCAGCAGGAAGGTAAGAGTACTTTTTATTTATTTATTTATTTATTGTTTTTCCCGTACACTACCCTTCACTTCGTATCGGCAACAGTCACCACTGGATCAGGAATGGGAGTTCAGGGTTCCAGTATGGGTTTAGGAGGTTTTAAAGGGCAAGGATGGTTGGTGTTTAGGGGTTGTGAGGGGTCAGCGGATTAAAAGTATCTGAAATAATTGTTTGAGAATGTAAAAGATAGACATCAGTAATAATGTCTCTGGAAATAAAGTACTCCAACAAACATGCTTCTGAAAGTAAGACCTGCAACAATTGCATATACACCTTTAAGAAAAGCATGCAAATGCTAGTTTTGCCAAAAATACATTCAATGTTTTGGTTTCTATGAAATGGTAAATGCCATTCATAATGCAAATTTCCATTAAACAACTTAGGCGAAATGCTTTCTCAGTAATAGTATTCCACAAAATCATTTTTCTTTGAGATCATATACAACCCTTAGATATGCGCAGTCTGGGTGGGAGCACTGGCAGCAAGTGCGTTGGTTGTTAAGTTTATAAATGTCAGTGAATTTTCAAAGTTCTGTAATTGTCCTTAAGAGTTCAGGATTGCACAGCATTTTTCTGAAATGAAGGTTCTCTATTTTTTCCTAAGTTATTATTTGCTGAGTGGTACAGTATTTCCTTTGATGTTTATGCATCCTGGCAACTCTATTTGTGAAATCTGTATGCAGTGCAGTCAATATGATTTGATTATGTGTACAGTTATATCCTCAAGATCAATGAAGAATGTTATTGTTTTCTGAGATTGGGAAGATCAGTGACCTGCTGACTAGACTTCCAGAAATTAAAAAGGCGTCATGTCCCACTTTTTACAACAGTGTTCTATCATTGTTTCCGCAAAATCTACCTGCATCTACTCCACTGTCTCTAACAGAACACATTATAATCAAATCAAGTGAGAAAATGGACATGTGACGGGTAGGTGTTCCAGAGGATTTACATCAGATCCAGCTGACAAGCATGCATAAGAAGCTCTGAAGACGATATAGTTGTGAACAGTGGTAAAGTCTAAGATGAGTGGGTTAGTTGTGAGAAATAAAAATGTCAACATTACCTTATTGTATCATTTCTGGAAGAAATTAAAGAAATACAATGGCCTTTACATGGGTTATTTTACTCACTATATTATACTGCACCTAAAAAAAGAATCTAATTAAAACAGTATCGTATCCAACTTTTATTACCAATGCATATACATTATCAGTGGGGATTAGCCAATGCAGTGGTACAGTTGACCAGTGTACACATAGTTTTGAGTGGGTCGTGATGCTTCTCCATCAACGAGGGGACTGAACAGCATGTTACACTGTGCATATATGAATAGGTTGTTTTTTTCATGGCATGTTTTCGTGTGCATTTTTTTTTCTTTTTATAAATAAAAGGTATTTACCCAAAACCAGGAGGCAAGAAATTACATTTGTGAAGCAGAGTAAAATCAATTGAAGATGCATTTTGACTAACAGTATCAATTACATATGAAATGTAACTTTAAGAATCAATTGCTGGTGCTGTAAAAACGTGTTTCTCAAGTTTGCTGTACTGTGATAACAGCATGACTTTTTTTCATCACACTGTAGTAAGAAAAGTGTGAATGTGCATTTATTAGATCAATTGCTCTAAATGATGTGCTCTTGTCCCAGCTTCCTTTTAACTAGATATCATTATTTTATTCGCCTCATCCCTAAAATGGATATGCACACACATAGCCATGGTGAACACAAACAGAGGATATGTTCATTGGAGAGTTTTGTGCAAATTCATCAAATGGCATGAAAGTTACTGACAAACTAAAAACAGACGTTTCCAAGCAAAGTCTGACCTAACCACAACCACAGTCGCTATCACAGCTTGTCTCTATTTGATTGTGTGTGTGTCTGTGGTGTGTGTGTGTGTGTGTGTGCGCCTATATACCAGTTAAAGTTTAACCTCCACCATGCCCTTCTTATGACCTCACATATTACATCACTCAAGGCACATTAATTGACCTCATAGATGGCATCACTGATAACATCTCAAATTAAATAATGTGACAAATGAATACCCGTCACCTTCTTTGGCTACATGCCCTGGATTGCAGCTAGATCCTGCCTTCAATTCCCTGCTGGCAAAAACCCAGATGTTTAGAAGAGAGTAAAAACTATTTTTCCGTGTGTTTTTCATGCTGTTTTTCCTTTTTCTTTTCTTTTGTTTATTTATTGTTTTGCAATTTTGTGTCTACGGTGTTTTCAATTTACAACAGAGCCAACTTCCCTTTGAATCGCTAAAAGATAAAGGGCCAGATGTAGGTGTCCAAATACCGGTCGGAAACGGCCGAAAATACCGATTTTCGGCCGTTTCCGACCGGTATTTGGACATTGGTATGTAGGGCTTTGAAAAACGTACAGATTCGGTAATTTTACCGAATCGGTAATTTTACCAACTCAGTAAAATTACCGATTCTGTAAAATTACAGAATTGGTAAATTTTAACGATTCGGTAAATTTACCGATCGGTACAATTACCGAATCTGTATTTTCCCTATGTAGGTAGCACTTTTTACATTGCAACAGGGCCTTTAGGATTCGTTATTTACCATGCAATACAATTGGATGGTAAATTACGAGTTCTTGTGTACATGCACATCTGTGCATGTACACCTGTGCCATGTGGCACACAGACATGCCCTAAGGGCATGTCTGTGTGCCACATGGCGCACAAGCCAGTTACAGGGATGCAACAGGGTGTCAAAGTGACACCCTGTCCCCTTTGCAATTCGGTATTTTTACCGATTCGGTAAATACCGAATCAGTATTTGCTATTAAATGCTATGGGCTTCAATCATCTAACTGTAAACATCTGTCTATTCAGTACTAATTACTTAAAATGGTATCTTCCTCGAATTTTACCGGGTTTACATGTCCCCAGTTCAGCCTACATCATTTGTTAGAGTTAAAATAGATCAGGCAATTATCACCACACCCTTTATTGATTGCAGGTAAAACGAAGCAATGAGAGGTTAGTGATTAACCCCGGGCAGAGACCTCTGCTACGCCCACAGAGTGTGCGGAGATTTGGCTTTTCCGCGTTTCCCGGAGAAGGCAAATCTCCGCACACTCCGCAGTGGAGCAGAGTTGTCCAGCCCCTGCCTCCACCCCCACTATTACAAGTAAGTTAACATTAAAATATATTTAAATCCACTTACCTATGTACCGCGGCGTCCCAGGCCTGCAGTCGTCATCTTCCTCGCCGTATGGATAATGCTGTTGAAAACTGCACATGAGCATGCACCAGCACATGCGCATTTCTTGCAAGAAACAGAGTTACACAGAGTTTGTTTTCCACTCCGTGGCCCTCCGCATAGCCCGCCACGCACAGTTTGCCCCGGGTTAATAATGATCACTCGCACAATTTGACTTGACCTTGAAATCCAGCACCAAGGTGGTGAAGTGCTTTGACATTAACATAAAATCAATCGTGCTGGCCCTACCACCACCAGTGAAAGTTGGATGATCCAAAAAGGCACTCAACCATAATTATTTAGAAAGCTTAAATTATTAGCCATAAGAATAGAATGTAGTGCATTGCCCTATGGAGAGTGAGTACAGTGAGTCAGGGGCTGCCCCTCAATATCTTCCAACCCAGACACACCCTGAGAACGAAACTTAGAAATTGTACAAATAAAATCCTCAAACCATAAAAGGCATAATAGTTGCCATTTCATGGCGGATTTGGTCTTTTCCACTTGCAGGGACTCTATTACGTCGCAATTCCCTTTATCCAAAATGTTATGGGACCAATTTACCAACAGTATTTTAACCTTGGCTAGACCTGAAATTGTTATTAGTTGAAACCAAGGTGATAAGCTTATACACACCCTGAGAACTAAATGTACACATTTTACAAATAAAATCCCCAACCCAAAAAAGACATGATGGTTGCCATTTCATGGTGGCTTTGGTAATTTCCACGTGCAGGAACTCTATTACTTGGCAATTCCCTTTATCAAAAATGGTATGGTACCAATTAACCAATAGTATTTTAACCTTGGAGATACGCTTATACATGTGACTACAATGGATATATGTTTAAAAGCACCATAATACCACCCTGAGCTCTCCCTGTTGGGGTTGGGTTGCAGGAACCCAGAAAGAATGGTAGCTATCAATAAAGATATAATCTAAAAACCAGGTTTCTTGTAAACATAAAAAGTCAAAGCCTTTAATGAAACTTATACAGTACTCATTCCCCAATTTTGAGCGAATGCCTGCTATGTTCCATGATAGTATTTTATTGTTTTTCATGGTCACTACTGAGCAGGGCTCTTGTTTAAGTTGTTAGGCACCTCAAAAATGCCCTCAACTGGAGTAACCTCTTCTACAGATGTATTTGCCTCCTCACGTGTCATACCCTGTAAAGTTTTACCTACGTTGGCCAGGCTTCCCTCATCGTCTGGTTGACAGGTCGAATCCTGCAATCAATTAATATCTGTTAGACCATAAAACACTACAAAGTAATTTGATAGGGTGATAGGCTGGAAATGAATAAAATTGCCTTGTTTGGCTCTGGATTAATTTAGCCTTTCTCGGGGGTATAAACCCGAATGGGTAGGGAATTGCCCTTATGGGACCCTCCTTAATGCATTGCAACACAAAGTGTGTGTACATCTAGGGTCCCTGAAGGTGAGGACCATAAAATCACCCCTCCCATGGATTTCAGTGTGTGGCCTAACCAGCCCAACCGCTGTGCCATAATGATATTATCAAGTAACTTAGCCTGGTGGTTTATTTTGCTAGTGCACCAATGGGCAGATTTATTTATAAGGCTTTGGCAGTCTTTATGTGAATCTAATGGCAGTGGGGGGACTTCAGCTAATACCAGGGTATAGGGGGTGCAGTCAGGCAGTAGGTTTAATAGATATTGAAAACCTTCCTCGCTTCTGTCAATAGATACGAGTGGTGGGCAGTTGTTGTGTGCATGATAACATCTCCCATTTGTCCGCCCGGTCTGACCAGAAATGCTACCCCCTTGGCATGCTTCCTGTGGTGTTCTAGATAAAACTGTTATCCAGGAATCCTGAATAGTCAGAAGAGTAGACTTATTGGGGCCAGCTACATTCGAAATGGAGGGGTGTGTGATGATTAAGGTGCGCTCCTCTCAGCGGAGGCGGTGTCATGGCTATTAGTGTGGGTAGCCACATCCCTTACCTGGGTGGGTAATATGTTATTTTTAGAGTTCCTCAAGACTAGACAGAGCTGGTCTTTGATATGGCCCAGACGTTAAACAATAGGGTTCAAGGCCTCTACAATCATTTGATTTATATTGGTGAGGAAGGAATTATCCAGTGTCTCTAGCGAGTCCCCTCTCTCCAAATCATCTTTTGCCCTGTTAGCACTCCCCTTTAATGGCTCCTTCCTGATTATTTTAAACACAGGTCACTGTCCTTGGACTTAGGGTCGATCTCCATCCCCTCTACCCTTTTCTTTTCCTTTTCCCTCCTGTAGCCTGTCGGCATCTGGGCTCCCCCATCGACAGATTAGGTGTCAGTGAGTTTGAATCAACATTTTACAACAAATATCTTTGGCGATAATGTTCACCACTGGCTAGAGTAATAATGGGGTCTCAGACTCAGAGTCTCTGATGAAAATATCCGACGAGGTCAGAGGACAAATTGTTGGAATAGGGACAAGTGAAAGTCTTCGCTCCGTCATTTCAATTTTCTTATTAATTACCCCCACAGCCATCTGGAGAAAACCTTCTAGTGTGGCACTAGCAGCGGTTGCAACTGCTGCTGCTTGCCATCTTCCCATGATTAGTAACCCGCATAAAAACAATACGTAAAGGAATCAAAATTGTTACCTCAAATGATCTTGGCTGTTGTTAACCGCCGAATAAGGCTTTGCCTCTGCTTAAGTCTCCAGAGACTCGTGGCAAAACTTAAGAACAGGAGCCAAACACGACAATTTAGAGAGTTGGCCCAACCCAGCCTCTTGGCCCAGTCTTCATGCTGCGCGAGCATGGTAGGCTTTTAACAAGCACCTCCTCACGTGGAAGGGACTTGGTGACTTCCTGCGGATTCCTCCGCTTCCGAGATGGCGGGGGCTTGTGGTCTTACAGCAACAGCAGCAAAGGTTCTGAGCCCTGAATGCACTTTAAACATGGGATGCGTAGTCCCCCTTCCTCACCTGGAAGTTGCAACACCTTTGGGTGCTATGTCTTGTAGACAAAACCTGGGGTCAGGCTTCTTTCGACTCCCGCACAGTCCCAACACTCATGGCTGCACCGTAGGTGCATTGACGTATGGCTCTCTCACCACCCTCTCACAGCTCTGTGGCTGGGTCACTGGCCACAACAGATTTCTCTCCAAACCACATACCCGTAAGCTGCACTTGGTCAACGTGATGATCAACATGGCAGGATTGTCAGGAGATTCTGCTTCAGACCTCCTGTCCTCTGGTCTTGTTCTTCAAGGGTTTGTTTTCCGATGTCCAATCTTGAAACCCGTCAGCAGGTTTGGACGCTCCCTGCTCCCGATTTGAACTATTATTTTTGTAAACTTTCTTGATATTGTTTTACACTTTTTTAACATATTTTATTACTTCTTTTATTTTTTACACACGTCTTTGTGTTCTCTTTGCATAGACTGATTCATGCCTCTTCTATATATTATTTTATTCATTTCACCATGGGCCACAACCTTATGACAGTGTCTGCAGAATGTCCCAAAATGCTGCTTGTTGTCATCATTTTGTTTCTGTTATTCTTCCCCCACTTCCTTTAGAGCAGCAGTTCCTCTTTCTACCACTCGCTTCTTCTGCATTTTGGAATGCACGTTGTTGTTTTGGTGCAATGCCCTCAGATGATTGAACATTCCAGTGGTTCCTAGTGAATACTATCCTCTATTGATTTCTGTGCAGTATATTGTGGCACAAAGTTCACGTAATCTTCTGAACACTTATTTTTTTCACCAGATGTAAATTTGAAAAATTGCACCACCGGTGATTCCTTCACTGGCCTGATTTCTTTTGGTGGTGCAGAAGTGCTTAGAGGAACACTAATGTCATCATGTTCTGGTGGAATATTCTGCATGGGCATGGTGGATGATACAGTTGGTGTTTGCAGGTCTTCAGTTATGTCAAAGGCTATGAAGGCTTCAGACTGTATTTACTACAAACAGTCTCTGTTAAACACCAATCCAGTAATGGTGATAGCAAAGTTCTTTAAGGTTGCTGTAACATTTAAAAGATGAACCTTGAATCCAGTTGATAGAAATAGATCTGATTTATTGAAGATTTGTATTAGATCAAGATGATAATAAAGTATTAAGTAAATTCAATTATAATCCCACCAGGAGCAGCTGGACTGCTGCTCAGCCTCAGATGTAACTGACTCTCATCTCAAGCATACACAACCAGCATTCTATGTGACCTCATAGATGTATGCTGAGCAAGTTATAACAAACACTAAAGAAGGACAGAGAAGAAAGAAAAGCAGGATGTAACAATTGCTTCTACAGAATGTTGGTTTTTTCGGAGTAGTGTCTCCTGAGTGGGCATGCAAATGGCAGTTTTCATTGTTTTAATTTTTTACCTCCCACCTGTACTGCGGTACGCCCATGAAACCCATAGAACCAGTGAGAGGGTTGTGCAGGAATCCCGCACGGGTTTGCTTCCAGTACCACGGTACATGGAACTTCTAAAACAAGTTGTGTTCACTATGAAGGGATCGTTTCTTCTAAAGTTAGAGCCTACAGGTTTCCTCACAGGCCTAAAAAAGAAAGTTGTCTTGAAGGTTTTGGCAGAACATCTGTGTTTTTTGTTACAGAATCACAGCATCTCAAAATGTACTGCCCTACCTGTCACTCACAGTAAAACACTATCTCATTGGCTGATGTAATTAGTTTGATGTATTCCCTGAAAGCCTCACTGTCTCGCTGTAATTAGGTAGTGGCACTTGAGAGCATTCACACCGTCTAGGATCTTTGTTGGTTTTTATTAATTTTGTACATTTTTTTTGGGGGGGGGGTGGTCTCTAAATAATGACATCTTCATAAGAGGACAGGGAAGAATAGTCCCAGGAAAAGCAGGAACATCAGTACGAGCCACACAACGTTCAATAATCCCATGTATGGAAATTCTTAACAGTTCCAGAGGGAGAAATCTTCATAGATCGTCATATGCAAGATATGCTATCAAGAATTGTCCAGAGGTACGGAGAAGAAATATTCTTTTGAAACCTCGGAAATGTTCAAGCACATGAAGTCTTGTCACAGCAGGCACCTAAACACGGTAAAGGGAAAATGTCAAGTGGACGAAGGAGTCTCTACAGCCACGGGTCCACTCCCCACTGTCCAGGCTGGGGACGCTGTTCCTCCTGATGCTGCTACCACCGTGACCCCTAACTGGAAACCCCTGTACCATAGCATGGCATTATATTGAATGGACTGTGATATAGCATGCCATTATATTGCATAGACTGTGGTAGGTTTGTCACCTGCTAGAAAGCAGAGTACCAAATCAAGTGGCAAGTTGTTAATTGCTCCAGAGGAAGTTTGTAAAAAGTAGTGTTTTTTATATTTTTTTAAATCCGAGTTTTGATGCTCGCTTTTTGTTCCTTCTATTTCAATCTAAAAAAAAGTCAAAAAATACATTTTAATACAAAAAAGTTTCCTTTTGGAACCACCTTTCCTGGATAAAAAAAGAGAAAAAAATGTTTATGTTGTGTGTCATGTCTGTCGGTCATGCAGATTATAGCATGTTACTACGCTTGCTATTACATCACGTTACAACTACCTCATTGTTAGAAAGCGATACCCTTACATTTCAAGTCAGTAGATCGACTTTTTGTAGGGGGGCACAGGACTTAGCAATAGAATAATTTACTATTTCAACTCCAGCGTATGCAACAGTAAGGAAGGTGTTGGAATATTAAATTATACTATTCCTTAGTTTAGAGAGCCCCCTACAGCCGTGTTGTAAAAGCACTGCGATGTAATGGCAGCGTTGTAAACGCTGTTTGCGGTCATGCACAGTATGGGCTTGGGGACATGGATTGGCTTGCAGCCAAGCTCTGCAACCAACTCCCTGCATGTGGCCAACCTCTGACAGCACATGCAGTTTAGCGTGCATGCAACCAACACCCTCTCCACACAGTCTTTGGCCATGTTCTGCATCCAGTGTTGGGCACATTCCAAGCTTGATCTCTGTTGTCATTTGTTCAGTAGATTCTGAGGTTTCACATACCTATGTTTGAAAGCAGGAGCTAGCAACTTCAGTTTGAGATGCAATTGCATTCTATCATCCCTAATGACTTCTCAAATAACATCACTGATGACAAAATACAATAATTGTGACACCATCCCATAGGGTTGAGGACGTGAAATAATGCAACACTTTACACCTGTGGACAATTTTCCATTCACTATAATAGGATTGCTCTCTTAAAGACTTTACATTACGTGCAATTTATATCAAAATGATGACAAGTATTAATTTACCACTTGAAAGACAACTTCTGTCAAGACCTATCGAGAACACTGTGTAGTTCAGTAAAATAGACTACAGACACATTTCTGAGATGAGCATAATGGCATACCTTAAAACCCTGCTTACAACACCAGTCTTAAAAAAAACACCACCAAGTAGTATACCCCTATATTCTACATTAGTTCATGATCAGTAATGCCTCAATAATGATTAGTAAAGTTTCGGAAATAAATATTTACAAGTTCTAGATTATGTCGAATTTAACTTGGAAAATAGCTGGCCCCTGTTCACAAGATAAACTTACCCATAACAAGGAACAAATGCATTGAAGAAAAGAGCCTGGATAGGGCAATTGTACTCTAGACGCAGGCAGAAAGATCTAGAACATGAATGGTACAATGACAAATATATGAAGAACCAAAATAACATAAACAAAAAGGTATCTAATTATTTATTTGTCATGATTTTGATATATAAAATTTTTTCTCTTTTTTGTGCATATAAGAAAACAAATATATTTCTGTTTTTTTAAATAGATATTGTAAAGAAATAATTATGTTGTCAAATTCACAGTATATACATAGAAGATTGTACACATAGTACCTTCATATTAAAGAGAGAACAAATAGGTTACAGTTTTTGTATCTTTTCTGACATCTAAATCACATCCATTGGTATAAAGTGATTACTGTTTATGCATGATATGCAATAAAGATTGCTAAATGATGAGAAGGAGCTGGCGGTTTGTTGACACTACGCGCGTTTCGGCAAAGCCTTCATCAGGAATCCATCGCAGTAAAAACGGGATGGGATAGAGGACAACAGAAAAAGACCTCGATGTTTATGCCAACAATTTTTAAGATAAAATAATTTTGTCTTATAGAAGGTTGAAAAGTTGAATGCTTATGCAGGAGTTTTGTCCCACGTGAAAGTACTGAAAAATATGCCTCTAGACAAGGTACCCCGACGGCCAAATTACACATGCATATGTAGTAATTGAAACTCACCGATATGTGATCATCAGTTAAAAGGTGAATGAAAGCCCAAATGTTATAGAGAATCCTTAGAACATAGAAAAGAGGGGAAGAATAGGACAAAACATGGTGAACGAATAAGCGAAGAGAACACTTAGTGACAACATGCTATTTGCGTGTGATCTACAAGTGGAGATCCAAGTCAAAACTCAGCAGATGCTCAGACAGAATGTCATACAAGGATAGAAAAAAGACTGATAATAAAAGAGAAGAAAAGAAGAAAGCATACCCATGAATAGTTACTTCACTAGGATATGGCAAAGGTAAATATAGATGGCTGGATAAATTAGCAGAGATGATACAGATTCCTATATGGGAGCACAAGGATACACGTGTCATAGTGTATATCATGCATACATCTGAAAAGGTTCAAACATAGAGGAACCAGGGCCTAAACATATAAGTTGTCAGGTCAGAGTTACCTTAAATGTAGCAGACTATGTATACGATGTATTAGCTCCAGTAGTAGTTCTAATAGGAGCGTCTAACTCAGTAATAGGGTTCAGATTAAACTCTTGTATCTGGACTGTAAGGTGGAGAAGGAAAGAGAAAAGTTTGTATAACCAATATCCAATTGATAGAACTGATTGAAGATATGATTGCAATTGAGCACCTACTTACCAGCCCTAGAGATGGTCTGTACTAGGGCAGATATGACTAACAGGACTATCTGTTTGTGTAGAGGAGGGAAATAGACGGCTGCCTTTCCCTGTAGAGATAAAGCATGTGCTAGTACGGTAGATCAGATGAGCTTCATAGTTCGGAAAGCAATAAATTAATAGCCTATACGGTCACCAAATGGATGTGCCAGGTGGGTCTGTGGAACTCCTCCTGTACTGTGCTTCTGTTATTCAAATATCCCAATCTATGATGGGTTCTTGGTATGCATCCAATATGGATCTGCGTGGCCAAGGGCTGTCTGGAGTGAAAGAGAAAGGGACTGATTAGAGGGTCCTGAACTCAGAAGGTAAGATGGGAAGAATTCCCATCAAATTATAAAGACTGATGTGGTTATAGGTTCCCAGTCTCAATGTGAAAACAGTCAGACAGTCCCACTGTATGGAAAAATTATAATGGCCCAGCACATATGGCCGTAAGTGAGGTAACTTCCCTCTCTACTTTATGCTGAAAACACGCTTCTATCTGTCTCTCATTATGGTGTGGTCCTTCCCAGTGCTAAGACTCACAGTGACACACATGTCGATACTACTCCTGCTACAGAGCAGTAATTCTTTGGAAGTACGAAATGCACTATCCCAGTGTCTCGGGTATGTGCAACTCACCGCTTGCTTAATTGCTGTCATGGACAACATTGCTGCTGTTATACATATTGCTAAAGATGCCCCTTTCCTGACGATGGCTAATGCAACTTCCTTGATGATGTCAATATAAAAATGCCCATGTAGAGCAAAGCGGTACTTGCCTGTCGGATCATCAAATGATGGTTTCTGTGTTCATTAGCGTGTGTACTGGTGCGGCGTTGCTCACACCGCTCATTCACATTGAATATGTGCCCCAAAAATGTCAAAGGAAGTGCTTCTGGTGGGCGCATGTACACATGGAGAGAGGACTTAAAACGCAGTGCCATATTGGAGGGGTTTGTTGTCTACGGATCGTAGGGCCGGCATACTGCTGCCGGTCCAACTTATGTAAATACTGTACTTCTCTATAATGGTGTTAAAGTTGACACATTATGTCTTACAAGGTAACTAGAATCAGGATGTCAGTCACAGGGAATTATGGTGAATGCTTGTGTATTGAACTTAGGCGGTTGCGAGCATGGGAATTCACATATGATCCCGGTAGCTAAAAACAATAAGCACTGGCTCCTGGCTGTGCAAATGGGGTGGCTTACTACTGCATGGTACCTCTAAATGGCACTTTATAATATATAGCAAGTTCCAATATGTATGGTAATTAAGAGAGCATGTCAGCTAAGAGCATACCGCTTACAAATCATGATGGAAATATCTAGAGGCCATTGTCACGCTGCTGGCTAATGGTGGATGACATGAGAAAATAGATGGATGTGGGCCTGATACGCTGCGGGGTACCAACTGCAGTGACTGAAGGATATCACATGACCTAAATATTAGGGATTTGATGGACTAATTATTAACGTGGACTGAATAAAATACCAGATCAGATGTTAATTTTAGATGGCTTGGTCCAAGCGAATTTCCTAATTTAGAGCTTGTTTAGATATTTCTAAGAAATCCAATAAACCTCCCTGCGCTTTCTTACTGCTTCATTGTTGGACCCAGAATGACTGTGGATTTTCTCTAAAATATACCACCTGAAGTCTTCTAGGGTATGTTTCATTTCCACAAATTACTGTACCATGGAGGCCGCATTTTTTTTAGTTCGTATGGCAGATCTGTGTTCCGTAAGGCAGTTAGTTAAGGACATAGCAACAAATAGAGAACATCTTTGGTTTTGCAATTTGTGAATCCAGTAGATGTTATGGCTGTTAAACTGCAAATGAGGCGCTTGAATGGCCAAGGGACATACTTTACAGGTGTTGCATCTGTAGTTCCTAAATATGGGCTGGGATCCATCTATGGTTCTTTGACCAAAGATATCTTTGGATTTCATTCTAGAATGGACTACATGGTCCTTCAGATGTTTATTCCACCTGTAGGCGACTAATGGTTTAAGGAAGCCTGTCAGTGTGCTGTTTATTGAGGTTAAGAATGTGCCAACTTTAACAGACTGCTTGTCTAATCCTTTTGTTGAGCATAGAGTGGCGTGTTACGAATACAACGTAAGAATTGGTTTTCGGAGTTGTGCTGTTAAATTGATGTTGACTGTCATAATATCTGGCTCTTTCAATTGAATCTCTCACTAGTTTTTTTAGATAAGCCCTTGCTAGGAATTTCTCTTTTATGATGTTTGATTTAAGGTTGATTATGTCTATGACACTTACAACTTTTTCAACTATTTAACAAGGTGGTGCCTTAATATCCACAGGCTGTTAATGTATTGTCAACAGCTTGGCATTTCTCACCAATGTTTTTTAAAAAGTTTTGGCTTTAAGCCACAACCTATTTTCAAACAGACCTTTGCAACCCATATCTTTTGGGCTCAGCCTTTACCTTGTTTAGCATGGAGTACTTCTTTCACCCCAAACTTTAGCGATTTTCAACTTGTACACCATATCATTTTTAAAATCCACAATAATTCTTGTCTTCAGGGCTTTTGCCATTGACCCACATGTGTACACGCAGTAAGTCTATGCTTTATGCCTGTGGTGTTACTTAACATGCCATGAGTGATGTTATATAAGAGATCATAAGTAGTGCATGGCGGAGGCACAAGTCATAGTTAGCTCATTTACCTATTACAACATCTTACTACAACTTCGCTTTAACATTTGTTTTTTTTAGTTCATTTCTAGGGGTTTTATTACAGGTTTTGAATGTTAGCACTCAAGTTGTTCATTAGAACTTTGTGGTATATCTGCAGCCAAACACTAAGGAGTTAACTGACAGGCTGCTGCTGATGTTGAAAGTATACATTTTTGTATGCGTATCAGAAGGTTTTACTGACATGGATGAGGAAGATATTTGAGAACTGATTTTAGATCCTCAAAAACAGGCTCTCACTACATGCATTTCAATTGGCACCAGATCTCAGATCCCTTTAACAACTCTTTGCCCCCCCACATACCCGTTGGAGTCAGGGTGTTTTCACTTTGCCCTCTCATTTTTTTAAATTCATGTTTAGGATGCAGGGATGTGTCTCTGAGGTCTGTAATGCCAGGACCACCATATTGTTCAGGTTGTAGCCATCCAATCAGGATTGACTAGTCTAATTTAAAATGATCAATCAGAGCATATCTGGACACCAACAGTGAGGACATACCCAACTTTTTAACCACTTCATGCCCAACCAGAGCCCTCTTTAATTGCTACTTTCTCGTAAAAGGTTGAAGAGATTTACACAATATCACAAAACGCACGCTTTCTGAGAAAAGTTCTAACTTATTATTAAACTAGGAGTAATTTAATGGAATCATTTTTTCTGTAGCTGTGACAGACGTGTCCTATGTGAATTAACCCTAACATTTATAGATAAATCCAATGGTTGCCTGGTTTAGTGCAGACTGCAGCTCGTGGCATTTTGTCTTTTCTAGCTGTTTTTGATTTACCTGAAAAACTACAGACCCCCCCTAGGAACTCTTTCCATGCCTCCCAGACTGCAAAGTAGGATGCTGTATTCATAATATGCTCTAGCTGGGTGCCTTGGATTAGCACCCAGAGCTGTTTTCCATGGGCAAATGCAGCCTATTTTCATGAAGCTTTTCCACTGGGAAAAGCAATACAAAAAGTAATAGAAGGAGAAAAAAGAAAGAAGGGGAAAAAAACACAAAGAAACAGAGAGAAATTCCATAGATGAGGAGGAAGGGAATAAAAGAGATATCACAACTATTTCATGCATGTGGTCCTTTTCTCACGGTGTCATAGCATCTTTGAATGTGGCCTTAAGAGTTTACTTTATCGCTCCCCCTCTGTAAAATGACCTGACAAAGTTTGTTGGCTTGTCCACTGAGACAAACACATGGAATTGCCCCTCATAAAGAACTTTAAGTTTAGATTGCTGAATCAGCCTTGCTTGAACACCCTGTTGCTTGAAGGAATCTTCTTTGCCTTACATTCTCACTGACGATGTGCTGCTGCCAGAGACATATCTTAATGAATTCTAAATGCAACATTGTCGGACACTGAAATGCCTGTGGTTAAAATGTTTTCTTTTATTCCAAAATCTTCAATATTAACCAAGAAAGCGCATGGATATCTGGCGTTTACAGGCTGAAGAGAGGGAACGTGATGTGCATGCATGATAAAGAAACCATAACATGTGTATCAGTAAAGCTCACTTACACTGAAGGGTATCTTGGTGCAGAATAACAGATGTTTTTTGTGACCCAACGGTACTCATTTTATCAACCTAAGAATGATGAAAGGCTGAGTGGACCCACTGGGATTTGAGATCGAATACAGGCCCCTATAGTGGAATCATTAGTCCACTAAGCCACCAGACACTCAGTCTTATTTTGAGGTTCAGAATCACAAATTGTCTGACCAAATCAGAAATAAATTGGATTGCATCATGGCACTCTTTCACCCTTCTAGGACCCCTACAAAATGTATGTTTAAGCTGCAATGTTCTATTATCCATCTATTACAACTTCATTTCTATTTCAGATATCTTTAATTTATCTTCTTTTATAAATGAATCAGTTTTAGCTTTGGAATCTTCAAGATTGGAGATCTTTTGCTCTGCCTGGGTCAGTCTGACATTGAGTTGTTGCAAATTTTCATTTATTTTGTTGTGTTGTTCATGCAGCTTCCTGCGGGCTCTGTCTTGCAAGCTTTTCAACTCTTTCCACTCCCCTAGCATCTGTTGTAATACCTCGGCCAACTGTGGGGATTGCTATGCTGATATTTTGTCTGCAACATCAAAGTTCAGCATCTTGTTCTGAAGAGAGTATCTTTGTTTTCAGGTGTACCATTTATCTTTTTGAGAGACTTCAGTTCCTTTTTTCCTACTAGAAATACGTTTTGGTACACTGGAGTGGTAAGTCATAACTGTGTATCTTTAGCCGCTGGTCGTGTTTGTTCTTTTTAGTTTTTGAGGACTGAAGGACAGAACAGCAAATAAAATAGAGTCAAATTCAAAGTCCTTTCATTCATCATAAAGGGCCCCAGTGTGCGGTGTGTCTTTATCGATTGTTTTGAAACCTTGTGGTTTTAATGATATATCTCCCAAGGATAAATGTACTTACTGGTTAGCCATCATAGCATCCAACAGGGGAGATGGTAGTCAAGTCTTTGAGTTGCCGGAGGTCTTCAGAATGACCCGCTGCTTATCATCCTTAATTTCCTTTTGTCAAGGTATGATGGTGGACCCCGTTTCAGAGCTATAGCTGTCCAATAGAAACTACTGTTTACTTTTTTGTCTCCTTGTACACTACATACGTTTTGCCTATCTTCTATTTCTGTAGTTTTTAAGCCATCTGCTGCAACCTAATAGTTGCGAGTCCTGGAGCACTTGAAGGACTTCGCGGGAGATCGCACTTTACCCGTCGCCTCTCCTATTGAGTTTTGCTTCATTGAGCCTTAAGGGGGCAGGGAGGTCAAAACTGTTTTGAAAGGTTAAATACATGTCTTTGGGGATACAGAAAATCACAAGTTGCACCCACACCAGCATGGGACATCTTTTCACTGCAGTGAACAGTAGCAACAAGAGCTCAAGGAGTAACAAACTGCACCCAAAACTACATGGGCCGCCTCTGTGGCTACCAGTGTAATCGTCACTGCATGGGGGTACCTAGTGTACCAGCCTGGAGTTGAATATTAGTGAGTAATGAGGTCTCCCCAGTTGGTCTCCTTGCTTGGGTCCTCACCATTGTCTCCACCCTCCCCTCTGTGGTGGTCAGCGCGCTTTGGTGCTACAGTCTGAGTTGGTGATTAATTTCACGGGTATACCCGCTTCTTAGTTGACAATTCAGGGTCTGCGTTGCCTCCTCTGTATTGCCCGCCGAGTCCCCACGCAAAAGCTCGTCATCCTGCTGTGCTCTGTGTGTCTACTTAAAGGCGAGTCTTTTCTCCCCCATGTGGTTCTCTTCTCCACCACCACGTACGCTGTTGCGGTCTCCCAGAAGCAGTTTCCCTTGGCATGGAGCATGGCGGGAACGGTTGCTCAGGCGAGACAAAATTAATAATAGAAATATTAAACCATTACACATATCTTCAAAAAATATACGAAGAGAGCTAATACATGGGCAAATACCTAGCTTGTTTCGCTAAATGTAAAAACAATATTAATTCAATAAAGACCATCTTAGTTCCTGAAGCAGGCAAAATAGTGTCTCATCCCCAATCCATAGATGAGATCTTTAGAAGTCATTATTCAAAGCTTTATTTGGATTCTTATAGCCTCTCTACAGAGACAATTAAAAGCTGGCTAGATGGCATCAGTATGCCAACAATACCAACAGACCAGAGGGGAACCATATTTGCCCCGAAATCTACGGCCGTAATTGAGCAGACTGTTGGCAAAGACGGGACACCTGCAAAAGTTTATAAAAACGTTTTCACAACTAAGTAAATTCTTAGTCAGGCTATTTAATTAAATCCTTTCAAGTTGTGAAATCTCCAATACATTTACTGAACCCATAATCGTTGGCTTCTTACAAAAAAAACAGATAAGGAAGCAAATTCTTTTCGTCAGATCAGCCTGCTCAACAGCGACTGTAAATTATTCGCAAAAATCTTTGAAAATTGATTAGCACTCATAGCCCTATCAACTATCCTTAATGATCAAAAAGGGTGTGTATCCGACCAAAGCATTACTGTTAACATGAACTATCTGATTCAGGGAAATGACTATTACACAACTAAGAAAACTAAAGCAATAGTCATTATGAAAGGCAATTGAACTGGCCCAATTGGAAGTTCTATTTCCTATTCTTCTTCAATTTTCTTTCTCTCCTAAATCTATTCAGCTACTCCAAAATCTCTCCTTAAATGAAAAGGTCCGTTTTTATCAACAGTAGTCCAGCAGGAGAGATCACTATTTGGTGAGGGATGTATCAAGGATGCCTCATGTTGCTTATTCTGTTCTCCTTATTCATTGAACAATTAGCCTGTGCTATATAAAAAGAACATGTTTGTTACCCTGTTATCTCAGGAGCTAACTGAAACATTTTGCTGATGATATGGTTTTATCTCTAGCAGTTGAGTAAACAAACATTGTGCACACTTTTGCAAAGATTAACACATTTACGGATATAGGTGTCTAAAAGATTATCCACTCCAAGTCAAAGGCAACAATAATAAAAGCCTATTATTATCCAGCTCAATCTATAAGATATTTAGGTATTTATGTTCCCCCAAATTTGAGGATTTGTTCGTACTTAACTATTCTGCCATATTCACAAATGATGCCTAAATTGCAATCCAATGGCAACATTTGCAGTTAACAATCATACTACTAGTCTGCATTCCTGGACAAGCTGTCTGGAGCTGCAAGAAACATGTCAAGTAATAGTAATTTTTATTTAAAGAACATGTTACGCATGTCCGAAATCAATCCTTTTTAAAAATTCCCAGGTTACCTAAGAAGTCTGGCTATAAGACAGGATTTGGGAAGAATATGAAGTCCTATAGGCACCATTCCCATTTTAAATTGACCAAACGAATCCCATTAGGACTATGTCTGAGTACCAAAACTCTTAGTCCTTGGGCCAATTTAAGATTTCGGAGAATGAGATATTTTTATCAAAACCATAAATATATTCAATGGCACACTTTAATTAATAATAACCCCACCATTAGCATATTGTTCCTTTTTAGTTTTATACAAATTAAACATTTCTGTGCAGGCTATAAAACAGGGACTATGATATTAGCCAAAAATATCATCAAAGCTTATTTATTTCAAAACTAGCGGTTTTAGGGAATTGGTATTGATTACTGTATCTAAAAATCAGGGGAAACCTGATTCCAGATTTTTTTAAATAAAATAACATTTTCTACGTGGTGTAAAATCGATTTTGCCCAATTGAAATTACAAGACCGTGTAAAAAAGTGCTAAAGCCATACATGCTGTCAATCACAGAAGAATGGCATTTTTTAATAAATAGCTGCTCTACTATGCTTCAACCATGCTTAAAAAATGCATCCTACTGCAACACTGGCATGGTTTAGGGGCCAATATGGGAATGAAGATTGGCTCCATATAATATTAACCTGCACTAGATTAAGTAAATTGTGTCAGGAGGCTTTTGCAGAAATTAGTACAAATTAAAATTCAAAGTATTCATGATGCCCATGGGGCCTTTTATTGTATCATGACTTCACATAGCGGTATATATCGAAAGGACTGCACCATTTTGTTTTTATTTCAACTCTCATGTCAAGGTCATTGATACTAGCCAATGAGACATCAGACATAATTCACACATCAGGTCGATAAACAGCGAAAATGCACAGGCTAATTTACGTGAAAACCAGTACACTAAGACAGTGGGGTCCCTAAAAAGATTAAAAACAATATGGCAAAACTGGGAAAATTGAGACTTGATACTGATTTCAAGATATTTCAATAGGTTGCTTTTCACGTAAGTTTCAGTGCCATCTTATAAATATATATATATATATATATATATATATTCACTGAAAAAACCATAGGTCATAGACCATATATAGCTAGGAATTAGCATTTACAAAACCTTGAAAATTCACTGAAAAAACCATAGGTTATAGACCATATATAGTTAGGAATTAGCATTTAAAAAACCTTACACAAAACCATTGAAATTCCATATATAGTTAGTTTAATCACTCACTCATACATTCAGTCATGCACCTACTAAATCCTTCGTCCAGACACTTATACTTCCACTCATTCTTCAATATGTAAGACATATTTTAACTTTACAGAAACACACAGTCACTGGATGTTGTCATCAGTGATGTCATCCGTGATGTCATTTGAGATGTCATCAGTGATGTCATCAGTGATGTCACTGACCATGTCATGAATGATGTAATATGTGACATCATCAGCAGTGGATTGCGGGTGCGCGATATATAGTTAGTGCAACTAACTATATATGGAATTTCAATGGTTTTGTGTGAGTAAAATAAGGTTTTTTAAATGCTAATTCCTAACTATATATGGTCTATAACCTATGGTTTTTTCAGTGAATTTTCAAGGTTTTGTAAATGCTAATTCCTAACTGTATATGGTCTATAACCTATGGTTTTTTCAGTGAATTTCATTGGTTTTTTAAAAGCTAATATCTGTAGCTGTAAAATGTATTCTTCTTTAAATCCAAAAATATATTTTATATGTTTATTAATAATTTTTTTTAAAATATTTTTTTTGTTTCGCTCCCGGTTCGCGAACCGGGAAGCTTTCCGTTAGCTCAATTTGATGCCGCGACCCGGTCCGCGAACCGGTAAATGTTCCGTTAGCGCAACTGCCGCGTTAGAAATCAACATCGTGATGCTTCGCGGAAGCGCGACGTATCACGTTGTCGCGTAATGCGTCTTATGACGCGCTGCGTTAGCGCACCCGGAAGTGCTCCGGGGCGCGAACCGAGGTGCGAAGCGCAGCTCCCCGGAAGCGATCCGCGGCGCGTCGCGAAAGCGCGACGTATCGCATTGCCGCGTAATGCGTCTTATGACGCACCGCGTTAGCGCACCCGGAAGTGCTCCGGTGCGCGAACCGAGGCGCGAAGGGCAGCGACCCGGAAGCGATCCGGGGCGCGTTCCGCAGCGCGTAACATAAGCGTGAGAGGTCATGTGACTTGTTAATAAAACTTTTCATTGGTTCATTTAACTTTTGGTTTCATAATCATGTAAGGCTAGGTCAGGTGACCTAAAAATAACACTTTTCATTGGTTTAGAACTATTGTTTTTCACAAAAGATGAAAACCCCTCCTTCTTTCCTCACTCTGACTTTCATCATTGTGAGAGGAAGACCTTTATTCATAATAGAGCAATGGCTTCAGTACTTGCTTCAGCTGGTGCACCCCCACCACCACCTCCACCTCCTCATGGGAAGAGAGGACCACCTCCCCAGGTCATCACCAACACAGAGGAGAGGAAGAAATAGAGGAAGAGGAGAGAGAAGGACCACAGTTCTTGGAAGAGGTGCCCCGGGTTTCCCATAGGAAAGCCAGTTTCATTTGGCAGTTTTTTTCACTCCCTCCAGGGCAGAAGATAGTGAGTGCGAGGTATGTCACCTGCCTCATTTGCAAAGACAAATTATCAAGAGGGACTGATAAAAAGTATAGCTATGGGAACTATACCATGCATCGGCACATGAGCAGGTGGCATTTACTCAATTACAGCCGGGCGGAAATTCGTGACATGGAACAAAACCCAACAGCAACTCCTGTGGCCAGGTCAACCTCGTTAATATCATTGACAGCAGCAGAGGCACGGGAAACCGTGCCAAACATCCAGGATAATTTTGGGCATATGAAATTTACTTGTCTGCACTGCGGTTCATTGATATCATGTGGCAACATGAGTATTAATTCCATCAACCTGGCTTATAACAATCATAATTGCCCTAACCGCCCCACACAGTAATTTTTTTTTTGCTCCTGTTGAGCCCTTTTCAATGCCTGTTTTTTGTTGTTTCCCCCCCCAAAAAAACCAAAAAAATATAAAATTGTTCAAAAAATACAAAAAAAACAACAAAAAAAAAATATATAAAACAACAAAAACATTAAAAAAAAGTTCTTTTCAGAACTACCTCCCCTTTCAAAAAAATTGCTAGAATGTTTAGCACTCTAGCAAGCTCTATTTCTTTTAGTTCGCTTCCCAGTTCGCTTCCCGGTTCGCGAACCGGGAGCGAACCAAAAAAAAAAAAAAAAGAAAAAAGAAGAGTAAGTATAAGGAACGTAAACAGAGAGTGATGTTAAAAGAAAGACAGCTATAGGGAGTAAACCAGAGATACTGTTTAATAGATCTATTTACCGAAGAAAAGACGGAAGAGGGTATAATTGTGGAAAACAAAATAGATAAGGAAGTGAAAGAAAAAAAAGAGAGTAGAACAATAACAAAGAAGAGTTTCTTGGAGAATGTGAGTGAATGTTCAAAATAAGATTAAAACATGGGGAATAACAGAGAGAAAAAATAGAAAACAGAAAACAAAAAATAACAGAAAAAGATTAATTGAAACAGCAAAGAAATGTAAATAACATAGAGCCATATCATCAACATAGGCAATAAAAGTTTTGCAGCTTTTATCGGCAGAAATATGTCACCAAAGCCGCTTTTGCGGCAGAAAACTGCCTCTAAAACCACTTTTGCACCAGTTTTCTGCCAATAAAAACAGCAATAATTTTATTGGCTGTGTTCATAATGTGCCCCTTAGTGTGCTTCAACTACACAGAGAAAGCATTATGAACAAGTAGTGAAAAAGTGATCAGTCAAAGACACTAAGAGTAATAGAGACGGAGTGAGTGAACAAGAGTGAGGAACTATGAGAAGAGAGGGACTGAGAAAAAGAGTGGAAGGAGTTGAGTAAGTAGGTAAAAGATAAAGGAATGAGGAAAGTAGCAACGGCAGGAAACTGAGGGTTAAAGAAATAAAGCTGTGGAACTAATAGTAGGTGAATGTGATAGAAATGTAACGAAAAGAATACAAAACATTTACCTTATAATTGTCGTTAAATTACTCACTTTTTGTTTTTATACTTTCAATCTGTGAAAGAGAGAACAGACATTTGAAAAATATTAAAACATGTATTTAAAAATTACAAAAGACAAGGGAAAAGATTGCAGGACAAACAGTTTTTCAACAACTTTGACACTGACAGAAGCTTCTGCTTCTCCAGGCCCCCTACACAGTCCTAAAGATATACATTTTAAACTAACAGTATCTTGATGCAGATGAAGTGAGGCCTATCTTAAAACATGGTGCATCTTTTGCACTGCTGTTGTCTCAGAAAAGTGTCGCAAGACACTAACATTTTAAATGATTGCTTCAGGATGCCAATAAGATGTGTCCTATCCAGAGGTTTGTTTGAGGTGAGACCTACTCAGGGTTCCAAATGAAATTTCGAGTTGTTTGAAGAGAACAGAGGACATAATACATGTGGAGGCCTACCAACGAAGTGATTAATGTCCACTGCACTCTTGAACAAATGTCAGACCTCCTCTGTCTCCAGGAACAGGCCTAAACCTCATCTACACAATGTGGTGTGTAATGTTAGGAAACACAGGTAATATAATTGAAAAACATGCACATTTTTTTGCTCATTCCACAATCATATGACCTGTGTTTCCTTTGCTTAGGTATCTCATTGTGGAAATGTAGTCTATCATATGAAAGACTACGTAGAATATGAGCACTGTATGCAAGAACTTTGACACTTACAGAAGCCTCTCCTTCTCCATGCCTCCTACACAGTTCTAAATGTACATCATAAATGGAAACAGTACAGAATTAATTATACATGTTAAATGGTTTATTTTTGCTGTTCTCAGAATGTATCAAATTTCACTAAAAACAGTGACTTGAAGGTATTCATCATATAACAGCGGGGAAAAAAAACACAATCAAAATGATTGTGTTTAAAAAACCCATACAACATAACAAATCAGAATTCAGAACTCTTTAAAGTTAACTTACTTTCCATGACGTCAAAGGATGTCCTATGAACAGCTTACACTCTGTTGTGCTGTTATTACTTTCAGCCCGCCACTTTCTGAAAGAAAACCTCCATCGTTTTGAAAAACATGTTACATACAATAAATGACTTCTTGCTCTCTACCACAAGTTTCCACAAGGCCAAATCTTGTCAGAGCCATTTATAACTCTTGGATTTCTTGTAAGCCAATCCCGTCATTTGGCATTTCCGCAACTTTCAGAATTAAAATGTTGAAGATCATTTTCACAATCCTGGACTAGTAATATCTTCCCCTTCTTCCTCAGTCATGTTCTACATTTCCTATGACACTGATACTGCTTACTATGAAGCAGACTTACACTACCTCTATGACTACTACAATTATTTAATTCTCTACATCACTTTTAATCACAAAGCAATGTAAAACAGTAGACAGCATTGCAGACTTACATTCCCTCTACTCTATGTTTTGATTGGCTGCTTCAATTAGCTTATAAAAAGAAATAGTTTTTCTGAACTCATTCAAAGTGCACTTATTTCTCCATGACGTCCAGTCTTATGGTTAGAAGTTATGTCTCTGAACTACACTTATCCTCAAGGCCAAATCGTGTAGGAGGCATTAGAACTTCTTGAAATTCCTCAGAGCACATCCCGAGATTCTTTCCCTAAAATTTTGGTTTTAAAAATACCAGGTAAGAGTTTTTAAGGTCATACGGCAATTTTTTTTTTTAAATTAAAACAGAATCATTGCAGAATGACCAGCCATTTCTAGACTTTAAATAAGCTGTGTAATGTCCTAATGTTATTGAAGGACCGTCATGATATATAATTGCTGCAGTTACAAAAGTCCTTCCTGATATTGACAACTGCGAAGCCACAAAATTTTTAATTAAAGTTGTCAATTTTGTTCCATCAGGCCTACATCGTTGGAACATTAAAATGACATACTGGCCATATGTTCGTATAAATAATGTGGACATCATTTCAGATTTACATTGGCTACACTCCATGTTGTGATCAGCTGCTTTTACTAGCTTATTAAAGGAGACTGATTTACTGTCTGGCAAAGTTAAATATATAAATCTTTCTGAGTCTACACTAGTAGTACTTGATACCATACAGTTCTCGCAGTCATGCTGCCATTGATAAGAAAGCCCAAACAGCTGATCTACATCTACACCTTCAGCATGCAATACATCAAGCATATACATTAAAAACTCCTGACAATCTTGCTGAATATTTTGAGAGAATTGTGTTTGGCCTGAACATCTGTCTAACAGATTTCGAATTTCAGACACACTTTCTATGTTTGTTCTATCAGTGCTACATTTTTCTAAGACAGAATTTAACAAACTGCAAAATCTTTGATCAGAATTGACTACAATCTCTTCTTTTACATTTTCTAGAGAAAACAAAACATTAACCACTACATTAGCATAGCAGTTGACACCAGAACTGTTTTCAAATTGAAAACCAACAACATCTTCAACAGAATCCTTTTTGTTTCTGCTTATAATTTCAGGTTCATCGACTTTTCGTCTTTTTGCTACAACCTCCCCAGTATTGGTCACATTTCTTCGTTTCCGGCCTACCACACGTTTCTCAAACAAAGGATATTGAGGCAAATGTGGCGCATACTCTCTTCTTAACCTATTGTATTCCTTAACACAATCTAGATCCGCACAAATGCTTGTGACATCACACTCAATCAAGTACAATCCCGATAAAGTTCTAACTCGTGACAATGCCACATATGCCATACCCTCCTTGAACACAGAACTGCCAATATTCACCAATGCACTGTCTACACTTAAACCTTGCGATTTATGGATTGTCACCGCATATGCTAAGCAAACAGGAAACTGCTTACGGCGAACATATAAGTCTTTTACAAGCAAAAATCTAGCAGAACAACGACCAATTAGCTGTACTTCCTCAATGCCATCAAATTTAATTTTTAAAAATTCAATTCCATCTCTATTTCTGTATTTTACAAAATCAACAACATTACCCATTGATCCATTTACCAGACCTCTTTCAACATGTAAATTCCTTCTTAAAATTATACGGCAGTTCAAGCACACATTCAGAGTCTTTTCAAAACCTGCAGTTTTAGATATACTCTTCTCTAATGAATCCAATTTTGTTTTCAGATTCTCAGACAAAATAATTGTTGATCCCATATGCTCTACTCTGTCAATAGCTTCCAGTTTCACAATCTCTTGCTTTTCTAAATGCAACATTTTGTTGTTGAATTTGGCACATTCTGCAAGAGTTGGCATCAAACATATTCCAGATTTCTTCTCAGTAATTTTCTGAAAAATATTCTCAGGCACAACATCTTGTTCTGGATATAAATTTGACAGTAATCGTGCATGTAAAGCTTCTTTCCCATGCTCGGTCACTTTTCCAATTCTAACATCTTGTAGAATAGTCTTGTAAACTTCATCCTTCGCCTGACGCATATTTTCATGCAGTTCAGCATAATTGAAGTTTAACCATATATTGACGTTGCCTATGCTGCCTAGGCACTTCCTGGTATCTTCATGCGTGAGCATTTTGAACACAGGTTGCCCTTTCACTGGTGTCAGCTGCAGAAGATCTCCGAAAACAATGATGTGTTTGCCACCAAATAACACATCATACTCTGTTTTGAGAACTTCTTGCATTCTCAAATTCACAAAGGCAAGCATGACATTGGAAACCATGCTTACTTCGTCAATGATAAGAAGTTTCATTTTCCTCAAGATTCTTGAAACTTCAAAACAAGCATCTCCAGATAGCTTGTGATATTGTAATTTGTTGTCATGCTCCACTGGCAGCATCAGTAAACAATGTAAAGTAATCCCTTTAATGTTATGTGCTGCCAGTCCAGTTGGAGCGGTGACAACACAAGACAGCGATGACTCTGTCCTTTCCTGCAAATAACATGAAATTGCTTTAATAAGGAAACTTTTTCCAGTTCCCGCTTCTCCACTCACATACAGTCGGACAGGCTTCAACGACGTACATGAGCACTCTTTCTTGTCATGACTTAATCCATGATCAATTTGCATGGTAACTTTGTCATATATTTTCCTCTGCTCAACGTTGAGTTGTCTTTCCAACTCTTCTAAGTTAACCGCATCCTCCTGAGCATGTGCCATGGCTCTTTCCACTTCATTCATAGCAGTGGCAGCTTCATTTTCGATAACAGGTCCTCCTAGTGGATCCTGACTCAATGAAGCAGAACTCTGACTGTCCTGAGAACTGTCTCTGGCAATCTCGGCTGCAATCATTGCTTCCTGCTCAATTTCCGCATTCAACATTTCTACATATTTGGGAAAAGCAGGACATTCTATGGTCTCCTTGGCGGCATTGAAAGAGTCTTCGTAACAGAGAAAATCTCCAAGCAGTTCCTCTTCTGCACGCCAAGGCTTGAAAAGTTGCAAAAGTGCTAAATAGAAAAACTCCTTTTTTTCAGGAGATTCGCCACTCAATTTTCGATGGTTTACCAAGTGGCATTTTCTTTGCTTGACCAGACATCCCTCACTTCCTATTACAGCATACACTCCTTTCTCAGTATCTTCTTTGATGTTCCTCTTGAATATGTAATTTTGAAGAACCTCATATAAACAAACATTCTCGAGGTGAATGCTTCGATTTGGATAATATGTATCCAACATGTTGGTCTTCAAAATGTCGGTACTGTTTGGCTCCTTTTCCGCCAAATACTCAATTTCCCGCACAGGTTTGAGAACTCGATTACGCGTTGCAGCAAGACCAAGACTCGCCCAAACGATACTCCTGGACTTGGCATAGAGACTTGCTGAAGACAACCGGTCAGAACATTCGTACGCTCCAATTTCTCGATGCGACAACATCTTCAGACTGAAACTGTACAACTTCTTGCTGAGGCTCTTTTCATGGGAAATGTCCTCCCACATATCCTTCAATTCTGTCTTCTCTTTTTTGGTGATGTAAGACGTCACATACTGAGCCACAGCCATACAGTTATCAGCCACAAACTGTATATCCATGTTAGCATTCCACATGGACAAAATCACCGGGTTGTAGTCGTTGATGTACTTGGACTCTTCGTTCCTCTTCAAATTGTATGTGTTTTTAGGTGATTTCTTCATCACATTATGTCGCAGCGAAGACATCAAACTGTTTACTCTTCCTTTAGAAATCACCGGTCGTGGAAAGCCGAAACGACATTTGGTGTAGAACTTGTCCTTGTTTCGGAATTTACGACGACAGTACTTTCCACATCGATGGCTTTGGAAACGCAGAACTTTTTCTCTTAGGCTTTTCTTCTCCTTTGCGTTTGGAACAGCACACGTAGAATACTGTTGTATAAAACTCATCACTGAGTCTTCTGGATCCGTTCCAAATTTAGGTGCATCCTTGATCCACAGCAACATATGTATATGAGGAGCACCTCTTGCTTGGTACTCCTTTCTCCAGAAGAAATCCAACACCTCTCCAAGAGGTGGATTCTTCTTATTCATGATGAAAGACATCATAGCTTCAAATCTATGATTGAAGTACCTACATACATTGACTGGATCCAAAGAGCACAGTTCTCCGGGTGTCTTGACTTCGATGTTTTCTACGTTAGCATTTGCCTCTCGTAGAAATTCAAGTAAGTCTTCCCAGCCATACTCGGCACAGCTCAGAGTGAGGAACCATGTGGGAGTTCCTAAGTTCCTCAGCATACATTTTAAATCACCATGACGACGGTACCAGTACTCATTAGTACCACGCTGACACGCCATGAGATTAATCAGGTGAGAATCCAAAATACTGTCTTGGACATTGACTTTATCCATAAAGTCACTTGCCGAGATGTTTTGCATGTGTATACCACTTTTCAAGATGTGGTTCACTGCATATGACAGTCCAGACAGATCGCTTTCAAACAGGAGATGAAACAAATAAGGAATGCATTGTCGAAACCTAGCATCTCCTGCATACATTCGCAAAGTCCGGTATTCAGAAGCAGGAATTTGATGAGGTCGCTCATCATATCTTCCTCCCTGACCTGTTGGAAAAAGCTGTGGGAAACACCGAGCTTCCAAACTTTCCTCCCAAACACTAATGGGACTCCCTTTGGCTTGTTTCATTTGAAACAACTCAATAGCATTCCCCATGACTTCCTTGGAATGCAAAGGATGAACACTATAATGTTCATATATTTCTTCACTAGTAGAGGGTTCTACTTTCTCAATTTGACCAGCACACAAATCGCTATCCTCTTCCTCACTTACTTCCTCTTCTGCAACATATACATTCTTATAGTATTTATTATTTTTTTTCAAATACAATGTTGCCTTTTTAACTTTCCTAACATCCACTAAATCTTGCCATATTTTCTTATTCTTTGTCGGAACCCCATTAACTAAGATAACCAGAGGTTCCTCTTCCACTTTTTCTACTCCAATTGTGTTAATGTTTTTCTTCAAATCTAGAGGCAAATAAACAACTCTTCCCTTTAATCCTCTCTGTAAATCTGATGGAGGCAATTTCCCTGTCTTTGGCTCCATTCTTACAATACCCTGAAAGGGATGGATACTTTGAATCAAAATAGATTCATAAGTATTTAAATCCTTCAATTCAGAAGGAATCTCAACCAATTCCAGATTATTATGAACTGCTCTAGCAGGCATCTGGTTTTGATTTAATTTGCAACAACAATAAGTACACACACGTTGATCCAATCCCAAATCAAAAAATTTTCTACCATCAAGTATGTTGTGAAATCCTTCCATTCACTATTATTTTCCCTTTCACTTTTTGCATATAAATCCACTAACTTAGTCTGATTCTTATAATAAGTGCGTCGACAACACACACAAGTGAAATTTGGCCTCTCACTTGATTTGACCTGAAACGTCGCAATTTCCCTCTGGAAATTATCTGTACTGGAAACCTGTACACTATCTTCCACATTACCCGCTTCTTCTTGGTCAATTTCAACATTCTCCTCTTTACTTCCAAAGTAACAAAACTCAATTTCTTCACATATATTCTTCACATCTATTTCAGAACCATGCAAAAGAGCAGCGCATAATTGTTTAAGCATAATTGCTGGACTCTTAGCATAATACAACATTCTAACTAATTTCCTCACTTTATTATGATGCACTGCTAGCATCCTGAAATGATGAAAAACACTCTGGCATACTCTCCTGGAAAGACAAGCCAGTGAATGACCATGCAAACCTGTCACTTCTCTCACTCTGCAAGGATCTAATTCTTGCAACCACCTCATTTTCTGCTTCAAACTTTTCTTATTAAATGACCTTTACAAAATCACAAAGCAAATTGATGGAATCCTGTCGCACACTGCAAATACTACTACACTTCCAGGTGTACACAGGACCCTTAGCACGTCTTCCTAAAACCTCATTACCTAACACCTCTTCTGCCTCTGTTGTCACAAGTTTTTCTTTTTCAACTGGACAACCATCTTTCACTTCATAAGCACGACCACTGGTGTCAACTGCATGCACCAAATCATTATCCTGGAAATAACTCTCCTCATTAAAAAATGCCTCACAGCTTGAACTATGCATCCATTCTCCAGAAAAAACTTCACAAAAATTACTACGATTAACTATTCTCTTCCATCTACTAATTCTTTTGAAATCACAAATTGCCTTGTTTAGCTTCCTAATTCTATTGATTATCAAAATAAATAACTTACGTTTAATTTCAAATGCCTGATCAATAACTTTCTCAACTTTTTTTTTCTCTTATAAAAAAGCACTTTCTGTTGACCTTTCTTAATATTTTTTAACAAATTGCCAATTATCCTGTTGCGGAACATTCGTTTACGAATGTCCCTAAACTGTTGTTTCCTTCTACTATCATGCACAGAGTTATCTCTTGCTCTAGCAGTAACATTTTTGATTGGCCTTTCCTTTCCGTTTGAATTGCTTCTCTTTTTCTGGACTGAAACATTTTCTGTAGTAATATTTTTTTTACTACAAATATTTCTTATGAATGTTTTTGTACTCTTACCCGGTGCTTTCTTGGTGACTTTACAAATCTTTTTGTTAGAGGACTGCTGCTTTTTTTCATTCACCTGCTGTCTTTGACGTTTTGCAGCCTTTCTCAGTCTTTCTTTCGTTGGCATGGTGAAATGTTGAAATGATCTGCAGTTGAATCTGTGGTAAAATATATTAAAAAATGTTATTAACCACTATTACCCAACAGTACATCAATAACAGTAATCAAAAACTTAAAACACTACTTGACATTTTTACATAGAAGATTTTTTAGTGCTTGGCAAATTTAGAATACAAAATAGCAGAAAAGAAATGGAATTTATATTCATGTTACCTGTGCTATTTTATATGTGAATCTGATCTAATTTTATGAGCATATTTTAATATTTTATTGAAGACACTACACATAACCTGTTTTTGAAGGTGTCTTTATTTTTAAATTAAACGGTTTACATTTTTACTTTTTATTTATTATAAATTTTAAAAATAAATGTTTATAGTTCCATAGGCTCAAGCAGGTCAGCTTCCCACCCTATGTCATATAATTCGGACAAATCTGCATCCTCATCACGTTCTTCTTCATCCTCAGGATTTAAATCATCCAAGGGATCAACATCCACTGATGTTTCAATTACGAGTTCAATGATGAGGTCAAAATCAACTGATTGCTGATTGTCGCTCATGTTGATGTTGTCTTTATCTTTAAAGAAAGATAACAACAATAAGATGTTGCAGAGTAAGAGACAAATCTCAGAGATTATAATAGTAAAATTGTTTTACAAGAGTAACATTTTGCAGCTATTATTTAGCCATGTCCAGCGATGCTGAGCAGGTGAAGCCTATGTCTAATTTTTCAGTGAACAGGACTCATCTCTTCTTAACCTTGGATAAGCCTCACCAACTCTGTGTACCCTGCACATACTTAAATGTAAAGGGGCAGATTTATGTTAAATGGCACATCCCCAGGCATGCACCAGTTAACGTGCACCACTGCTCTGCCACCCATGGTGTGCCGCATTTACAATCAGATAGGAAAAAGCTGCGTCAAAACCCTGCGCCTGCTTTAAGCAGGCATAGGTCTTGACGCAACATTGTGGAGATGGGGCACCCCTGAGCCTTGCTGGAGCTGCATCGCACTTGCGATACAACTCCAGCAATGCGCCACCTTTACGGCACAGATGCGTCACGCATTTGTGCCATTTTTGCCCCATGCTGCGCCGCATTGTAAATGCAGCACACCATGGGTGGCGGAACAGCGGCGCAGGATGACTGGCACATCCCTGGTGATGCGCCAGTCATCATAAATCTATCCCTAAGCTTCTTATCTTGTTACAGATGAACCGCCATATGTATCATCAAACTATTTTGCATTTCCTAAATAGCGAATTTTAAGGGATAAATAGCGATTCTTTACCATTCCTAATTTGCGATGAGCAAATTGCTAATTGCAAATTACCCATTCATTTCCATGGGCCAGGAGGCCCATAGGAATGAAGGTGCAATTTGCGATTAGCAATTAGCTCATCACAAATTAGGAATTTTTCCAAAGGTGCAGGGTGTCTCAAGAACACCCTGCTGCACCCCTGAAAAAGAAATTTGGGGGCATATGGCGCACATACATGCCCTAAGGGCATATATGGGCGTCATATGGCACCTTTTGTCTTTTGGAAAAAAAGCTTTTTGAAAAGAATTCGCAAATTACCACCAACTAGAAGTTGGTGGTAGTTTGCAAATCCTTAATGGCATTTTTTGCATATTTTTTGTTTGATACATTGCATTTAAGGAATCGCAAAATTTGCAAATCCTTCAGTGCAATCGCAAAATAAGGAATAGCAAATTTTGCTATTCCTTATTTTGCATCAAACTTGTTTGATACATAAAATTTGTCTAATTAGCATTCGCAAAGGCCGAAATTCGCAGAATTTTGACCTTTGCGAATGGTAATTAGCTTGATACATATGGCCCCAAGTGAGGCCTGTCTTGCAACATGGTGCATCTTTTGCATCACTGCTGCATCGGTTTCATGTGGCACGTTTTTTTTACACCATGACACATCTGCCTAAATGCATCAATTTGTAATTTTGTCGCCTCATAGCAAATCTTTTGCACCACCGCTGCATCACAAAAGTGACGCACAGTGGCGCAAAAGAGGCATACACCTATCATAAATCTGTCCCTAGCATTTTAAATGATTAATTCAGGATGACGATAAGGTGTGGCCTATCCAGAGGTTTGTTTAAGGTGAGGCCTACTCAGGATTGCAGATTAAAGTTACGCTTGATGAAGAATACAGAGAAGATAATACATGTAAAGGCCTACCAATGAAGTAAGTAATGTCCACTTTATTGCGCCAGTCATCATAAATGTATCCCTAAGCTTCTTATCTTGTTACAGATGAACCGCCATATGTATCATCAAACTATTTTGCATTTCCTAAATAGCGAATTTTAAGGAATAAATAGCGATTCTTTACCATTCCTAATTTGCAATGAGCAAATTGCTAATTGCAAATTACCCATTCATTTCCATGGGCCAGGAGGCCCATAGGAATGAAGGTGCAATTTGCGATTAGCAATTAGCTCATCGCAAATTAGGAATTTTTCCAAGCGTGCAGGGGTGTCTCAAGAACACCCTGCTGCACCCCTCAAAAAGAAATTTGGGGGCATATGGCGCACATACATGCCCTAAGGGCATGTATGGGCGTCATATGTCACCTTTTGTTTTTTGGAAAAAAAGCTTTTTGAAAAGAATTCGCAAATTACCACCAACTAGAAGTTGGTGGTAATTTGCAAATCCTTAATGGCATTTTTTGCATATTTTTTGTTTGATACATTGCATTTAAGGAATCGCAAAATTTGCAAATCCTTCAATGCAATCGCAAAATAAGGAATAGCAAATTTTGAATTAAGGACATTTTAAGTCATTTCCCCATGTACAGTGTTTTCAAATTATGATTTGAAAATCGTTTTTAGGGAAAAGGAATGGTTTGTAAATTTATGACAAGGACATAATGGTGTATGCTTCTTTATAAGGCATTTCAGTGTCTCTGATGTCATTTTTCCCATATTACATTAAAAGACCTTTCCCCGTGGAGCACATTCCTTGTAAATATGCTCCCACCTGTGCATGGTAAATTTAGATTTTGACTGTTTGAGTTACATAGCCATGTTAAAAGTGACCCAAAAAAGTTGCAAAGGCTTTAAAAAAACACTTTCATGTGTCTTAAGGACATTTTAAGTCATTTCCCCGTGGGCAGTGTTTTGTAAGTGGCGCAAAAGAGGCATACACCTATCATAAATCTGTCCCTAGCATTTTAAATGATTAATTCAGGATGACGATAAGGTGTGGCCTATCCAGAGGTTTGTTTAAGGTGAGGCCTACTCAGGATTGCAGATTAAAGTTACGCTTGATGAACAATACAGAGGAGATAATACATGTAAAGGCCTACCAATGAAGTAAGTTATGTCCACTTCATTGTGCCAGTCATCATAAATCTATCCCTATGCTTCTTATCTTGTTAGAGATGAACTGCCATATGTATCATCAAACTATTTTGCATTTCCTAAATAGCGAATTTTAAGGAATAAATAGCGATTCTTTACCATTCCTAATTTGCAATGAGCAAATTGCTAATTGCAAATTACTCATTCATTTCCATGGACCAGGAGGCCCATAGGAATGAAGGTGCAATTTGCGATTAGCAATTAGCTCATCGCAAATTAGGAATTTTTCCAAGGGTGCATGGGTGTCTCAAGAACACCCTGCTGCACCCCCTGAAAAAGAAATTTGGGGGCATATGGCGCACATACATGCCCTATGGGCATGTATGGGCGTCATATGGCACCTTTTGTTTTTTGGAAAAAAAGCTTTTTGAAAAGAATTCGCAAATTACCACCAACTAGAAGTTGGTGGTAATTTGCAAATCCTTAATGGCATTTTTTGCATATTTTTTGTTTGATACATTGCATTTAAGAAATCACAAAATTTGCAAATCCTTCAGTGCAATCGCAAAATAAAGAATAGCAAATGTTGCTATTCCTTATTTTGCATAAAACTTGTTTGATACATACCATTTGTCTAATTAGCATTCGCAAAGGCCAAAATTCACAGAACTTCGACCTTTGCAAATGCTAATTAGCTTCATACATATGGCCCCAAGTGAGGCCTGTCTTGCAACATGGTGCATCTTTTGCATCACTGCTGCATCAGTTTCATGTGGCACGGTGTTTTTTACCCCATGACACATCTGCCTAAATGCATCAATTTGTAATTTTGTCGCCTCATAGCAAATCTTTTGCACCGCCGCTGCATCACAAAAGTGACGCACAGTGGCGCAAAAGAGGCATACACCTATCATAAATCTGTCCCTAGCATTTTAAATGATTAATTCAGGATGACGATAAGGTGTGCCCTATCCAGAGGTTTGTTTAAGGTGAGGCCTACTCAGGATTGCAGATGAAAGTTACGCTTGACGAAGAATACAGAGGAGATAATACATGTAAAGCTCTACCAATGAAGTAAGTGATGTCCACTTCATTGCGCCAGTCATCATAAATGTATCCCTAAGCTTCTTATCTTGTTAGAGATGAACCGCCATATGTATCATCAAACTATTTTGCATTTCCAAAATAGCAAATTTTAAGGAATAAATAGCGATTCTTTACCACTCTTAATTTGCGATGAGCAAATTGCTAATTGCAAATTACCCATTCATTTCCATGGGCCAGGAGGCCCATAGGAATGAAGGTGCAATTTGCGATTAGCAATTAGCTCATCTCAAATTAGGAATTTTTCCAAAGGTGCAGGGGTGTCTCAATAACACCCTGCTGCACCCCTGAAAAAGAAATTTGGGGGCATATGGCGCACATAAATTTTAACAACATTCCTTTACGTCAAAAACGATTTTCAAGTCATAATTTGAAAACACTGCACCCGGGGGAAAATGACTTAAAATGTCCTTAAGACACATGAAAGTGTTTTTTTAAAGCCTTTGCAAGTTTTTGGGTCACTTTTAACATGGCTATGTAACTCAAACAGTCAAAATCTAAATTTACCATGCACAGGTGGGACCATATTTACAAGGAATGTGCCCCACGGGGAAAGGTCTTTTAATGTAATATGGGAAAAATGACATCAGAGACACTGAAATGCCTTATAAAGAAGCATACACCATTATATCCTTGTCATAAATGTACAAACCATTCCTTTTCCCCAAAAACGATTTTCAAATCATAATTTGAAAACACTGCACATAGGGAAATGACTTAAAATGTCCTTAAGACACATGAAAGCGTTTTTTGATTGCCTTTCCAGCATGGTTGGGTCACTTTTAACATAGCTATGTAACACAAACATTCAAAATCTAAATTTGCCATGCACAGGTGGGAGCATATTTACAAGGAATGTGCCCCACGGGGAAAGGTCTTTTAATGTAATATGGGAAAAATGACATCAGAGACACTGAAATGCCTTATAAAGAAGCATACACCATTATATCCTTGTCATAAATTTACAAACCATTCCTTTTCCCCAAAAACGATTTTCAAATCATAATTTGAAAACACTGCACATAGGGAAATTACTTAAAATGTCCTTAAGACACATAAAAGCGTTTTTTGATTGCCTTTGCAGCATGGTTGGGTCACTTTTAACATAGCTATGTAACACAAACATTCAAAATCTAAATTTGCCATGCACAGGTGGGAGCATATTTACAAGCAATTTGCTCCACAGAGAAAGGTCTTACATTAAAATGGGAAAAATAACATCAGAGACACTCAATTGCCTTATAATGAAGCATACACCATTATGTCCTTGTCATAAATATTATAACCATTCATTTTCCTCAAAAACGATTTTCAAATCATAATTTGAAAAGACTCCACAGCTCCTATGCACAATAACACCCTGTCAGTACTAATACTTCACATTTTCTCCAATTAAGTTTCAAGTTTCAAGTTTTTTATTAGTTTAGCACAGTTACTTAAAACTATTGCTATACAAAGTCTACTTTCGCATGAATATAAAATTTAGTTTTTAGCACATTTATCAGATAAGAACAAGGCTAAAAAGCAATTTACAAGGCTGAGTGGCCAGTAAGCTTATTAAGAAGCAGTATTATGGTTGCCTATGTGAACGTTTTGCTATACTTGGCCGGATAAAATAGTTAATACAGAGGGTACTGGGCCGAGGGACGAAAAAAGTCTGTAATGAGTCTTTGAGGGGGAGGGGGAGGAAGCATGGCAACCAAGGGGGGTGATAAAAGCTTGTCCAAAAGTCTCACAAATTTTCCAAACCTAGCAAGTGCTTGAATGTCAGTAGATGTAAAGCACAAGGCAGAGGCCTCCCAGCACGTCCTGGCGCCCCATTTTAGGAACAAGGGTTTCAAAAGGGACCTCCTGGGGGCTGCTAGAGCCGGGCAGCAGCACAGGAGATGCAGCCATGATTCGGAGTGGTATTTGCACAGCCTACATGCTCCCCCCTCGCTTGTTGGGGCCCATTTATTAAAGGCCGTCGAGCGCAGGCCTAGAAGTCGCATAAACATTATGTTCTCCCTAGCCACTTTGCCTAAGTTTTCCTGGCAGTATGCTTGTGGGCGCCCAAGAAGATACGAAGAGTTCAAAGGGAGCAGAATGGTTGGTGCCTTTAGAGCCTGCAGATCCATAGACTGTGAAATAAGTTTGACTTGCTTATTGATGGTGCTTTTCCAGGCCGAGTATGGAATAGTGGCTGAGGGGAGAGATGACTCGTCAATCGCTAACACTCTAATGGCCTTTATAATCTGGGTGTTCCAGGGATTGCCCGGGCTAGACAGGATTCCTTTTAGCTGGAATTTAAGAGTGTTATCACCTGCTTTTAGGGTCCTAATAAAGTATTTCAGGGTGTCGGCCTCGCAGTAAAGAGATTGTCTTTGTAGGCCCAGCTCCAGTCGTAGTCTAGCCCGCTGAATAAAACTTGGCAGATGGAAAAGTTTTTTATAGGTGGAGATTTGGGCGAGCTCAAGACTGGAGGAGCACGCTCCAGGAAAGGCCTGGTGACCATAAGTTAATGCAGGAAGTAGAGTGGCTTTAGCCACCTTCAGGATAGCTTCTGCAGAGGGGCTGCTCAGAGTTTGGTTCAGCCGGGTCAGGGAGAATGTTATTGCGCCTGCTCTCTTTTGCAGAGCGGCTAGGTGAGCGGTAGGCCTAGACGCCTCATTGAACCAGACTCCCAAGTAATTATATTTTACTGTTGTATTAATCCTGGCGGGTCCGATGTTCCATGCCAGCCTTTTCTTGTTCTTACATCTGCCAAATACCAGTACCTTCGTCTTTGCCTGGTTGTTTTTCAGGGCATTGGCGGAGTTATATGTATGGAGCCTATTTAAAGCCCGTTGGAGACCCGATTTTGCTTGGTCCATTATTACAATATCATCTGCATATTGTAATATGTGAAGAGGCTTTTTGGCAGGACCCAATTTTGGCGGGAGAAGGTAACTATTCTCCAAGAATGTTCCGAGGTCGGCTGTGTAGAGATTGAACAGCAGTGGGGCGAGAACACAGCCTTGCTTTAGTCCATCTTCTACGGCAATTCTTGAGGAAAGTGTCTTTGGGCTGGTTTTAATTCGCACCCACGTGTTCTTATGCAGAGCAATTAGTGCGTCTAGTAGGTCATGCGGGATCCCCCATTTGTTCAGCTTCCTCCACAAGATGTTCCGAGACACTTTGTCAAAAGCCGCGCTGTAGTCTATAAAGCAGCAATAGAGTGGAAGGTGGTTTTTTTGTGCAGCTTTTTGACTCAGAGCGGCTAGAGTAATAATGTTGTCTATTGTGGAGGCCGATGCCCGGAACCCAGTTTGGTAGTATGGTAGTATATTGTTTTCTTCGACCCATTTTTCCAGCAACCGAAGAAGACATCGAGCGTATGCCTTTGCCTCCAGGTCTAAAAGGGCAATGAGGCGGTAGTTAGCCGGTGACGCAGGGTAACCTTTCTTGAATATGGGGCATAGAGTCGAACCTAACCAAGAGTCTGGGAGCTGGCCTGTCGCGAAAACGTTGTTAAATAGCGGAGTCAGAAGGTCAGCCCACTCTTCCGGGGCGCATTTAAATATCCCAGCTGGTAGACCATTGGGCCCTGGAGCTCCGTCTTTTTTCATGGCTCGCAGATACTTGGTGACCTCGGCTGCAGTGGTCAACTCGAAGGTTTCTATTTGAGTGGAAGCAGCGCGATCTCTTAGTACTATCTCCGCGGGGTCGCCAGAGTCGCTGCGATATAGGTCGGACACGTGCAGGGCCCAGGCTTCTTCACAGACTGCATTTCCTCTCGTCTTGTTGGTGGAGCGGAGTTTGTTCATATAGTTCCAAAACTGGGACTGACTTTTGTTCTTGAGAAGGGCAAAGATTTTTACCCACTCAGACTGTTCTTTGAGTCTCTTGTTCTCCCATAAGGATTTCTTGTAGGTCGTCCGCAGCGATGCCACCTTTTTGGCGGAGAGCACAGTTCCAATTAGATTGTGCCGTCGGACGGCCTTCCTGAGGGTCTTTCTTTGGAGGGCTAGCAGTGGGTCGTGAATTTGCCTCGGATGTGGCCCGAATGTTCTATGATGGAGCGCGGGCCCTGCCAGGAGATCCTGTAGCTTAGCGATGGAGTTATCCCACCGGTGGTGTGATTCTATCGGAGCAATGTGATTGAAGTTGCGCGTTTCGTCCTTGAGCCAGGTTCCCACCTTGGCGGATCCCTGTGAGTCCCATTTGATTCTCCTAACCATTGTGTGCAATTCAGCTCGCGTTGAATGCCCCACCTCTGCCGTTTCGTGAGCAGCTTGCACTTGCAGGTCCAGTGTGGCCACTATGGGGTTATGGTCACTCTCCAAGCGGTAGGGGATTTCCATCCTGGCCAGACGATTACCCAGAAGCGGGGAAAGAAAGATGTAATCAATGGTAGAGATTCTCCTAAATGTTGGCAAGAAATGAGCATCCGGGAGCAGTTCCTGCGAAATTTGCTGAGCCGAGCGGAAGTTATGGGTTGTTAGAAAAGTGATCATCGCTTCTTGCTCTTTGTTTTTCCTAGCTAAGAGGCCGTTGGATGCGAGGTCTTTGATGTTGAAGTCTCCTAGTAGCAGTACCTCCATTGATGCAAATTCCGCTAGAAGGTCTTCCAGTTGTTTTATCATCAGGTGCGTTGCAGATGATTTTGCGGTTTTTGCTGTATTATGATAAATGTTAATTAGGAGGATAGAGCGTGCCCTGCCTGAAAAAGACAGACCGGTAATCAGAACCGTCTGCCCTGCCGTCAGGTTCCGAGTGATGGGTGTGGCCGTTAACTTGCACCTGTGGCTAATGAAAATGGAGAGGCCCCCTGAGGGTCTTCCATAAGATTTGACTTTAGCGGCCGGTTGGAAAAGTTCATGATAGCCAAGGAGAGGCGAGGGGGATAGAGACCAGGTCTCCTGAAAGCAGATTATGTCGCTTTTGTTCAGGAATTCAACGGCTGATTTTGAAGCTAGGGTTGACTTTAGCCCGCTCGTGTTCCAAGTTGTGATAGTTAGTTTGGAATCGGGCCAGTTGGTGATCTTATTAGGAGGGTCGCTGTTGCTGGGCAAAGTTGATTGATGACTCTGGGATTGAGTCTCCGTAGCACATGTCGTTGACATGGGGGACAGGGCATTTCAATTTACAGCTTATCGTACGTTGGTTTTTATGGCATGCAATATTTAGGAGATTATCCGCTTTCGACGCTTCTGGAAGCCAGGCATGGGTTGTGCCCCGGGACCCCTTCAGTACGCTGGTAAGCTGTTTCACAGGGGCCTGTGGAAGAAGGACGTGGGGATATTTTTGTTGGGTGGGGACCCACATTTCGATGCCCCAGTTTTCAAATTGGTTGGCTTCCTTAAAAATTGCATTCCTAATGGATTCCTGAGACCATGTTGTAATGGTGGCCTCTAAGTCCCCTCTCCCTGGTATTGTGGAGAACTTGACTGACGTAAGGTCTGAGGAGGTAAGCCCGGCCAGTGCTGGAATGCAGTTGAACAGGCGGAGGAGGTTGCGTCTGTTAAGAATATCATGTGGGCCCTTGTGCTCGTAGTGTGGATAAAATACTAGTTCTGCTCTCTTTTCCGGGCTCCTGGCTGTACCAGGTAAAGGAGCTGTCGCCATCTGAAGTTGAAAGCAAGCTTCAGGTGGGTAAACGGACCTCTCCGATTGGCTTATCATCATACCTGAGGCCTGTGGCACTTGAGGCAAAAAGTACCTTTGCGGCTGTAGGTGGAGGTCACAGCAGGCTTTAGTTAAGTCTTCTGATTGATGGGGCGCACTACAGTCTGTGGCAATACCCACTATTGGGCTGTGAAGATCCGTGTTCGTGATTTCTGCCATTCCATGGGATTGAGGTGGACTGTTCCGGTCTCCCATTATTGCTACAGTGAGCTGTGCGTGGTTATTCTGATTCCCAGCGCTGTAGTTTTTGGTACTTGTTCCTATGGTTTTGTTTGGCAGTAATACATTTACTGTATTTGAGGTGTGCATTTCTGAGGCTCTTGTGATCCCGGAGCTCCCCAGGGTTGATGACCCGTGCTGTTCGCTGGTGACCGTTGGGCCAGCGGGGGCCTTACTTTTCTTGTTGTGTTTTATTTCAGGTTTTACCGGTGGGTTGAAAATGGGGAAGTAGGGGAGACCCCTTGATTTATTAACTGGTAGACTGGGTGCCACTAACCCTTCGAGCCCCGATCTTCTTTTCAATAAGCGTTGTTTTTTAGATTGTTTTTTTAGTTTTTTTCTCTCCCGCCTTGACAGTGAGGTTTTCGTTGGAGGCTTAGGAACGCTGTGAATCAGGTCCGTGTGGGCACTGTTGGGGCGGTCGGAACTCGTGGATGATACTTGCGTCGATGTGGTTTCGGTGAGATCCAAACCCGCTGAGAGCGGGCCGGGACTGGTCCCTATTGAAAGGCTGGATGAACTTTTAATAGCTTGGTCGACACAAGGGGGTGTATTTTTTCTCACAGGGCATGGGCCAGCTGGTGCGGCGGAGCGTAAAGGGTCTTCGAGGATAAGTGAATTTTGAGACTCTTGCATAAGCGTAGGCTGAGGCGGTCCTTGTCTGCTGCTGTGGCACTCTACGCTGTTCAGGATTGCGCCCATGATTTCAGGGAGGGACGAGAGTTTGTTGATTATTGGGCTGCAGGAGCAGGAACCCCGATTGCCCATTGTCCCTGCCAGGTCTTCAAGGGTTCGTATCCTGGAGCCCAGATCCAACAGTGTTGATGCCAAAGTTTGCATTAGATCGATCTGCAGCTCCATTTTCTGCGACTGCCATAGCGTGGCCTTGGCAATCGCGTCTTGTTTGGCATGGAGGGATGTCAGTGAGACCGAAATGAAGTTTATGGGGTCCGGTAGAGTGAACACAGATGATTCCTGGTCCTCTGGAGGGTTTCTGAAGAAGTTTGAGGGGGAACTGAAGCCTGGTGAGTGGGCAAGTGATTCCTCAATTCGACTTTCTAAGGAGGCCAGGAATCGGTTGGATAGTTTGTGAGACAATGAGAGGCCATCGTTTTTTGGGCTCTTGTCTGAAGGTAGGGAGACGTTCCGGCTAGTGGAAGAGGCCCCTGAGCATACAATTGGACTGGGTGGTAATTGAGCCTTCGATGTTAAGTCTACAATATAACAATTGTCGGTATGTTTAGATGGTGACAACGGGACACTGCCTTGGACTTGGGCTTCGACTTCTAGCTTAGTCGCGTTGTTTAAAATCGTGATATCTGTAGATTCTGAGCTAAGGGCTGGTAAGGCTGTGTTTCCAGGTGCTACAGAGAAGGCGGACAGTGAAAGAAGAGGGCTGTCATGAGTCGTGACAGCAACCTCCTGGGAGAAGGTGAGCAGCTGGTGGGTCTTATGGAATGACTCGTGAATTGTCTCGTGTGTGGTGGAAGGTCCGGGAGAGGGTAGGGAGGGTTTCTCCGGGGTTGAGTTTTTAACGTAGGCCGGTCCGGGGGAGCAGAGGTTGTCCATCTGGATGTCAACTTTTAAGTCTGTGTCCTGCTGAGATAATTGAATAGAGGAAAAGACCTTTTGGACAGGGGTTTTAGTAAAGAAGTCGTTAATCCGAGGTTGCAATTGCGCTTGCGATGATAGGCCGCCTGTATTTGGCGTCTCGTCTTTGGGTGGGGGTGACTCCTGCTGGGCCCCTCCAGGGGAAGCGGAGCGGAGGGTAGTACCTTTCCTCCGTGGGAGTTTTCTGAGTTGCTTGCGGTCTTCCATGGTAGGCCCCCAAGGTGATGATTGGCGGTTTAACAGGAGGGGTGAAGAAGACTGCACTCCACCTGACCTATCAGGCGAGGTAAGTGCACGGAGGGTTAGGAAGAGAGCCAGAGAATAGAAACCAGTGCAGGGCTTCACGCGGGTTGCCGGCTCTCGGCTCCCACTGCTCCGTTCTCGTAGCAGGGCTAGGCTCTCCCTGCTCTGCTCTGCTCCGGGTCACACAGCTCTCCCTGCTCTGGTTCCCGCTCTCAGGGATACCAACAAGCAGCAGCTGCTTCGCGCTCAGTGCCTCTCCAGTAGTAAGTCTTGACTCACGCAATGTAACTGGCGACTTGTATCAGGCCCACAGCTGACCAATATCCTAGTCCGAAGGTTATAGAGTCGCTCACCTCAGCTGCCTGCTCCCTCACCCGGACACGCCAAGGGCTCTCTGCTCTCTGCTCACTGCTCACTGCTGACTGAGCCCGTGGAGTGCCTCTCCTCCTCCGCTCCTTTAATCCCGCTCTCGCGCTCTGGTGCTCCACCGGTGCTCCTCCCTCCTGGGCACCAGTGCTCCTCTCCGTGCTCTGCTCCGCTCTGCACGACCCCCCCCGGTGGAGTCTGCTACCTGGACGGAAGGGGTGGGGCCGGGGCAAGAACGGGTTTCACCTGGGCCCTCAGCTGCTGGTGAGTTAATCGGCTTTTTCTTCTGCCGACAGAGCCGCTTCCCTTGGCGTTCTCGGCTTGCGCTGTTCCACTGTCCTCCAAAGCAAAGGTGTACGCCGGGTCGGGTCGAGTCGGGTCCAAGACGGGTACCGAGCGCCTGCTCGCACCTGCGCCAGCGCCCACACCCGCAGTTTGCCTCTGGGTTATCTGCCTTTGCCTTGCGCCGTCAGCCAGTCTAAGACGGAAGCAAACGCCGATTTGGTTTTGGTTCTTCGATTTATCGCGCTGCTCCTGCTCAGCTCGGCTCCTGAGTCGCTGCTCACTGCAAAATCCGGACTGGACTGCCGAGTGGCTAAGGACAGAACAAAATCTATTTGTAAAACACTTGAGACAAAGCAACATTTGAAGTACACAACTTTCTTCATAATTTTCTCCTTAAAGCACATTATTCTCTATCTAAATTAAAGAAATCTTTTCTCACCTTAGCAAATACTTTGAGTTTCAAAACAGTCTCAGAAACACACCAATTTGTCTTCAGCAGAGCAAAAGGTATGCACTCCAGAGTCTGCAGCTATCAAAAGCACAGAAATGCTGTAATTCTTCACACATATCTCTCATGTCACCCAATCAAAACTCTTCCCTCACTTTTTTTCAAATGAAAACCCTTCCCCCCTCTTCCATTTCATGCCTTTTCTGCATGGCAACCATTTCTTGGAAGACCTCTGGTGTTTGCAAGTTCACACAACAATGTTGCAATTGAACTCTGAACTCTCAGTGCACCTCATATCCAGTGCATTCTTTCATTTAATGATTTTTTCTTGACCACTCAAAATACATCTTTCAAACAACTCATCCATGCACCCTAACTTTCTGTTTTCAGCAATCAAAATCCACCAATCACTGTTACTGCTTCATTAACACAGAAACTCCACAGTTAGTTTTTTTCATTTTAAACTCTTATTTTTTCAACTGCCATTTCATTGCCACACTTCATCTGACTGCAGGAGAACCTTCTCTCACCATGTTTTCTGTCTGGATTGTTGGACATAGTTACATCTATTGGGCTCAGAGGTATGCTGAGAACAGGAATTTACCTAACCTCAATTTACAAGATGTGGAAATTAAGTGGTTTGGCCACAGAGGATTAAAATGTCACCAATTGATACCATTGGTGAAAACCTTTATGCATTTGCCAAAACCTGACCTGTTAATTGTGCACTGTGGAGGTAATGATTTGGGCACTTTGACTGGGGTAGGTCTGGAAATGCTTTTAAAGGACACCTTTGAGCAATTGATGGCACTTTTTCCTCAGACTGCCTTGGTATATTCAAATATATGCCAAAGACAGAAATGGAGGTGGTCAAACCAATTTTGTCCACAAATTGAGAAGTCGAGGAAGCATGTAAACAAATCTGTTTCAGCTTACATGAGAGACCATGGAATGGGCTCCCTGTACAACAATAACTTGCGTTACTACATGCAAGATATCTACAGAGGAGATGGAGTTCACTTCTCAGATGAGGGCAACAGAATTTTCATTCTGAATTTAAGACTGTGCATTGGTACCTACTTATAAGTACCTAAATGTACCATAAACCCAAAAGCTCTTCTCAGAGCTACCCTACATCTGATCACTCACAATTATTATTTTACTCTAACATTTTTCACTAATTTTCAACAAAGTACGCTCCCTGGGGCGCTACTCGGTACGCGAACCGGGAGCTAACCTCGCTAAATTTTTTAAAAAATGTTTTTTTTCGCACATATGGGCCTCCTCAGCCACCCTCAGAAAACCTAGGGGGTCAAGATAAGTCTACCGTGCCCCCTTCTACCCATTCTGAACAATATTTGCCCTCCATCTTGTATCTTAATTCGACCGAAACACAAAATGGTGGACTCCCGTAACGCTTAAGGTTCGCGAACCGGGGCGCTCGCCAGTTCGCGTACCGGGTCGCTCCCTGGGAAGCGCACCATCAAAAAAGGTGGGAAAGTAGTTTACAGAAAAGCGACTGGAGACAATTTCACCAAATATAGATTAGCTCATACTACATACCAATGCCTACCATTTTCACAAATTTGATTGAAATTCCATTTAACCATTTAGCCTGTAGACCTCTCTAAATACCCTGAGGTAAATTACTTCACAAAACACATCTGAAGTGTTGGAATTCACAACCAATTAAAATATTACTTACATTTTCTACTTTTTTTACCTGACATTTGATTGGTTATCTACCTGAATATATATAAAGGAAGAGAGAGAAACACAGCCATTTTGACTACTACTTCCTGAACTACATTGCAAGATCATTTTCACTCACAACTTAAACTTCTTTTTAGAAGGTGAGATATTATTTTATAAATTTGAAAACATTTTCAGATAGTTATATACTATCCCTCTGTAAGAGTTAGACATTGAGAAAGGCTTCTTTATTATAATTATGGATTGATTTAGGTTTCTGTGGTATAATTATGAATTTACTTAGGCTTCTTCACAGGCACTTTTTAATAGTACTACTTCACGCCTGAAACCATACAGTGCCCATAGATTACTTCTCTGTTATAAACTCAGAAGTACCTGTCTGAACTTAAACCCAACAGTGCCCTATCTCTACTGATATATTTATTTTTTATGCAAATTACAGCAATAAAATGGAAGGTGAGCAGAATGTTTCCTTCGAAATTGTTCTGGAGAACAACACAGAAAAAGATATTGAGGACAATGATGACTCAGATTTCATGGATGAATCACGGGACCATGAATTAGTTCAATGTGTAGAATCTGTGGATCATTTACTTCATTATGATGACGGTCAAATGTGGGAACTTATGTTCACTCAACAAGAGGACATATTGGACAGTCAAATGCTAGACGTTCTATTAAATTTTGAAAAACAATCCGAAAAATAAAATTGTATGTAATATTAAAAAATTGTTTGAGTCTTTAATCATTTTTATATGTAATTCATAAACTAGTTAAATGTTAGAAATGTTATTAAATTTTCAAACACAATCACAATAATAAATAATTGCTTAAAAAATAAAAAAAATTAAAAAATAATCAACAAAACCAACAATCAATTAACATACAGTATTTGAAAAGTCTATCATTCTTTTTTCCTTATAGTACGCTGCCCAGAACGCTTCCCGGTTCGCGAACCGGGCGCTACCCACGCAAAAAAAAAAAATAAAATAATTTTTTTTTTTGCCCCGCGGGGCCCTTTTAAAGCCTCCACATTAAACCTAGGGGGTCAGGGAGGATCTACTATGCCCCCTTATGGTCATTTCCCCCTTTGTTTTGGCCTCCTTTTGTCTCTCAATCCTACCGAGAGACAAGATGGCGGCCGCTCCGGACTGTTTGAATGTTGACAGACACCGGAGAGCCATACAGCTTCGCTACGCGAAGTTCCGTTACGCGTAAAGTACGCGAACCGGAGCGCTGCCCGGTCCGCTGTTACAGATATATATCTTTTTTTGAACGTTAATTTCTCAAAATCCACTGGAGCACATATATTGAGACCTAGCAAAGGCACATCGGGCTACCAGTCCCTACAATTTTGCCAAGTTTCGTGGAAATCCATTCAGCCGTTCGGGCTAAAAGTGAGGCCAACCGCCCTATGGAAAACTCAATGTTAAAAACACGTTTTGGGACCCCCCTTTTTTCTCCGCCCCCCCTTGACGAACCCCCCCCAAATTTCCAGGGGCTGCTCAGAAACAAAATGTTCAATTTTCCAGAAAATTTCAGCCAATTCCGTCCACAAACGCCAAAGTTATTAGACATAGAATTTTCAAAAATCCCATAGGAAAAAAATCCTAACTATATATACCTACTGGCGACCGCCTGTAGGTAATATATATATATATATATATATATATTCACTGAAAAAACCCATAGGTTATACACCATATATAGTTAGGAATTAGCATTTAAAAAACCTTATTTTACTCACACAAAACCATTGAAATTCCATATATAGTTAGTTGTACTAACTATATATCGCGCACCCGCAATCCACTGCTGATCATGTCACATATTACATCATTCATGACATGGTCAGTGACATCACTGATGACATCACTGATGACATCTCAAATGACATCACTGATGACATCACTGATGACATCTCAAATGACATCACTGATGACAACATCCAGTGACTGTATTTTTCTGTAAAGTTAAAATATGTCTTACATATTTAAGAATGAGTGGATGTATAAGTTTCTGGATGAAGGATTTAGTAGGTGCATGACTGACTGTATGAATGAGTGATTAAATATGTCTCACTGAGTGCATGGGTTAGTGACTAAACTGTCTTAATTTGTGCATCATTATGTGTGTTGTTCTGAAAACTGCTGCATGTGTTGTTCAGTAGCTATATGAGTAACTATATGGGTTATTGATTGGTTGCCCAAGTATTTGTATGGGAGACTGAGTGTGTGTGTGGGTGGCTGGGAGGTGTATGACTCTGTGCATAGATGTGTGAGCAGTTGATTCACTAGATGTATGGGTTCAAAAGTGCATGTGGAAACAGCTGTATGGGCGGTTGACTGTGTGCATCAGTGTATTGGTGAGTGAATGGATATCTCAGTGCTACATGTCAAAGTAAGTACATATGTAAAACACAGTACATGTGAGAGTTGACATATATAAATAACTGTGCAAAAGAGCCAGTGAATGTGTGAGTGGCTGTATGGATCATTGTGAACTTGTATCAGGGATTGTATAAGAGAGTAAATATGTGTTAGTATATGTTTGAATAAGTAAGGTGTGTATAACTGTATAGTTGAGGAAATGGAGGTGTGATTGATTCTTTGCATGACTGACTAGGTGTGTGAGTAACTCCATGGATGAGTGACAGTCTGTGAGTGTCTGTTTACACTGAGTGTATCTAAGGTTATATTAGAGTCTGAAGAGCTTCATCGTATTATCACATGAATGATGTCATCAGTGATGTGATCAGTAATGTCAAATGAGATGTCATCAGTGATGTCATCAGTGATGTCATTTGAGATGTCATCAGTGATGTCATCAGTGATGTCACTGACCATGTCATGAATGATGTAATATGTGACATGATCAGCAGTGGATTGCGGGTGCGCGATATATAGTTAGTACAACTAACAATATATGGAATTTCAATGGTTTTGTGTGAGTAAAATAAGGTTTTTTAAATGCTAATTCCTAACTATATATGGTCTATAACCTATGGTTTTTTCAGTGAATTTCATTGGTTTTTTAAAAGCTAATATCTATAGCTGTAAAATGTATTCTTCTTTAAATCCAAAAATATATTTTATATGTTTATTAATAAAAAAAAAATTAATATTTTTTTTGTTTCGCTCCCGGTCCGCGAACCGGAAAGCTTTCCGTTAGCTTAAATTGATGCCGCGACCCGGTCCGCGAACCGGTAAACGTTCCGTTTGCGCAACTGCCGCTTTAGAAATCAACATCGTGACGCGTCGCGAAAGCGCGACGTATCGCGTTGCCGCGTAATGCGTCTTAAGACGTACCGCGTTAGCGCACCCGGAAGTGCCCCGGGGCGCGGACCGAGGTGCGAAACGCAGCTCCCCGGAAGTGATCCGCGGCGCGTCGCGAAAGCGCGACGTATCACGTTGCCGCGTAATGCGTCTTATGACGTACAGCGTTAGCGCACCCGGAAGTGCCCCGGGGCGCGGACCGAGGCGCGAAGCGCAGCGACCCGGAAGCTATCCGGGGCGCGGACCGGAGCGCGTAACGTAAGCATAACAGGTCATGTGACTTGTTAATAACACTTTTCATTGGTTCATTTCACTTTTGGTTTCATAATCATGTAAGGCTAGGTCAGGTGACCTAAAAATAACACTTTTCATTGGTTGAGAACTATTGTTTTTCCCAAATGATGAAAACCCCTCCTTCTTTCCTCACTCTGACTTTCATCATTGTGAGAGGAAGACCTTTATTCATAATAGAGCAATGGCTTCAGTAGTTGCTTCAGCTGGTGCACCCCCACCACCACCTCCACCTCCTCATGGGAAGAGAGGACCACCTCCCCAGGTCATGACCAACACAGAGGAGGAAGAAGAAGAAATAGAGGAAGAGGAGAGAGAAGAACCACAGTTCTTGGGAGAGATGCCCCGGGTTTCCCATAGGAAAGCCAGTTTCATCTGGCAGTTTTATTCAATCCCTCCAGGGCAAAAGAAAGTGAATGCAAGGTATGTCACCTGCCTCATCTGCAAAGATAAATTATCAAGAGGGACTGATAAAAAGTATAGTTATGGGAACTATACCATGCATAGGCACATGACCAGGAGGCATCCACTCAATTACAGCCGGGCGGAAATACGGGATATGGAACAAAATCCAACATCAACTCCTGTGGCCAGGTCAAGATCGTCAATATCATTGACACCAGCAGAGGCACGGGAAACTGTGCCAAACATCCAAGAGAATTTTGGCCACATGAAACATACTTGTATGCACTGTGGTGCGTTGATAGCATGTGGCAACATGAGTATCAATTCAATAAACCTAGCTTACAACAATCATAATTGCCCTAACCGCCCCCAGTAATTTTTTTTTTGCTCCTGTTGAGCCCTTTTCAATGCCTGTTTTTTGTTGTTTCCCCCCCCAAAAAAACCAAAAAAAATATAAAATCGTTCAAAAAATACAAAAAAAACAAAAAATGTTCAAAAAATAAAAAAAAAATATAAAACAACAAAAACATTAAAAAAAAAGTTATTTTCAGAACTACCTCCCCTTTCAAAAAAAATTGCTAGAATGTTTAGCACTCTGGCAAGCTCTATTTCTTTTGGTTCGCTTCCCGGTTAGCTTCCCGGTACGCGGACTGGGAGCTAACCAAAAAAAAAAAAAAAAAAAAAAAAGAGTAAGTATAAGGAAAGTAAACAGAGAGTGATGTTAAAAGAAAGACAGCTATAGGGAGTAAAGAAGAGATACTGTTTAATAGATCTATTTACCGAAGAAAAGACCGAAGAGGGTATAATTGTGAAAAACAAAATAGATAAGGAAGTGAAAGAAAAAAAAAGAGAGTAGAACAATAACAAAGAAGAGTTTCTTGGAGAATGTGAGTGAATGTTCAAAATAAGATTAAATAAACAAAGAAGGGGGAGAAGGAGGTTAAACCAGACCAGGTCGGCCTCCAGTCTGTGTACGAAATACAGGGACCTTATGTCAAAGGTCCAGAGACCTGGTGGGTGTATTTATGGTTACTGCTTACTGAGTCAGTGTGTACCAAAAAATATATGTAAGAAAGAAAAATTTCTTTCTAGAGTCCCCTCACTCACCGGGGTTGCCCCACGGTGACATGCTTCATCATTGGGGCCATCCCAGTTCTCTACGAAAAGGGGCGTGCTGCGACAAGGCGACTACGCTGGAGCACTGGTTTTGTGAGATGACTATGTGTGGTGCAAGTGTGATAATGGTGGAGTGGGTGTGGGATTAAAAATACCGTGCTAGTGGGCCTCAACAATTTATTTCGCTCCTAGTGTGGTATAAAAAAGGTTAAAAAGGGGTAACACTGTATTCTAACTTTTACTGAGCTAGATCAGTGTTAAGGTCAACATGTTTCAAGCTCCCCCAAGCTTTTCTTCAGGACCATACAGGGTCCAGCCCTGTATTGCCACTCCTGTTTCCAAATGAAAAAAAGCATCTCACTCCAACTAGGGCGTGAGTGTGCCCATGGCATCATATTGACGCGTGCTGGTTTTCAAGACGGTGTTGAAAACCAGCATGCGTCAATATGATGCCATGGGCACACTCACGCCCTAGTTGGAGTGAGATGCTTGTGAGTTGTTCCCCTTCTTGGAAGGGGGTGTCCATCATTTAACATTTGTTGTTCTATTTTGCAGAAAACGCAGTGAAATACTAAACGTATGTACAGCACGCATGTTTTATTAACAACAGCGTTCATTGTAAAATATATATTTTTTAGCAACACTTTTTTTCATTTGGAAACAGGAGTGGCAATACAGGGCTGGACCCTGTATGGTCCTGAAGAAAAGCTTGGGGGAGCTTGAAACATGTTGACCTTAACACTGATCTAGCTCAGTAAAAGTTAGAATACAGTGTTACCCCTTTTTAACCTTTTTTATACCACACTAGGAGCGAAATAAATTGTTGAGGCCCACTAGCACGGTATTTTTAATCCCACACCCACTCCACCATTATCACACTTGCACCACACATAGTCATCTCACAAAACCAGTGCTCCAGCGTAGTCGCCTTGTCGCAGCACGCCCCTTTTCGTAGAGAACTGGGATGGCCCCAATGATGAAGCATGTCACCGTGGGGCAACCCCGGTGAGTGAGGGGACTCTAGAAAGAAATTTTTCTTTCTTACATATATTTTTTGGTACACACTGACTCAGTAAGCAGTAACCATAAATACACCCACCAGGTCTCTGGACCTTTGACATAAGGTCCCTGTATTTCGTACAAAATAAGATTAAAACATGGGGAATAACAGAGAGAAGAAATAGAAAACAGAAAACAAAAAATAACAGAAAAAGATTAATTGAAACAGCAAAGAAATGTAAGTAACATAGAGCCATATCATCAACATAGGCAATAAAAGTTTTGCAGCTTTTATCGTCAGAAATGTGTCGCTAAAGCCGCTTTTGCGGCAGAAAACTGCCGCTAAAACCACTTTTGCACCAGTTTTCTGCCAATAAAAACAGCAATAATTTTATTGGCTGTGTTCATAATATGCCCCTTAGTGTGCTTCAACTACACAGAGAAAGCATTATGAACAAGTAGTGATAGAGTGATCAGTCAAAGACACTAAGAGTAATAGAGACGGAGTGAGTGAACAAGAGTGAGGAACTATGAGAAGAGAGGGACTGAGAAAAAGAGTGGAAGGAGTTGAGTAAGTAGGTAATAGAGAAAGGAATGAGGGAAGTAGCAAAGGCAGGAAACTGAGGGTTAAAGAAATGAAGCAGTGGAACTAATAGAAGTTAAATGTGATAGAAATGTAACGAAAAGAGTACAAAACATTTACCTTATAATTGTCGTTAAATTACTCACTTTTTGTTTTTATACTTTCAATCTGTGAAAGAGAGAACAAACATTTGAAAAATATTAAAACATGTATTTAAAAATTACAAAAGACAAGGGAAAAGATTGAAGGACAAACAGTTTTTCAACAACTTTGACACTTACAGAAGCTTCTGCTTCTCCAGGCCCCCTACACAGTCCTAAAGATATACATTTTAAACTAACAGTATCTTGTTGCAGATGAAGTGAGGCCTATCTTAAAACATGGTGCATCTTTTGCATTGCTGTTGTCTCAGAAAAGTGTCGCAAGACACTAAAATTATAAATGATTGCTTCAGGATGCCAATAAGATGTGTCCTATCCAGAGGTTTGTTTGAGGTGAGGCCTACTCAGGGTTGCAGATGAAATTTAGAGTTGTTGAAGAGTACAGAGAAGATAATACATTTGCAGGCCTACCAATGAAGTGAGTCATGTCCACTGCACTCTTGAACAAAGGCCAAACCTCCTCTGTTTCCCTGGACAGACCTAAACTTGATCTGCACAATGTGATTCGTAATGATAGGAAACACAGGTGATGTAATTGAAATACGTGCAATTTCTTTTGCTCATTTCACAATCACATCACTTGTGTTTCCTTTGCTTAGGTATCTCATTGTGCAGATGTAGTCCAGCATATGAAAGAGTACGCAGAAGTGCAGCACTGCATGCAACAACTTTGACACTTACAGAAGCCTCACCTTCTCCATGCCTCCTACACAGTTCTACATATACATCATAAATGCAAACAGTACAGAATTAATTATACATGTTAAATGGTTTATTTTTGCTGTTCTCAGAATGTATCAAAATTCACTAAAAACAGTGACTTGAAGGTATTCATCATATAACAGCGGGGAAAAAAAACACAATCAAAATGATTGTGTTTAAAAAACCCATACAACATAACAAATCAGAATTCAGAACTCCTTAAAGTTAACTTACTTTCCATGACGTCAAAGGATGTCCTATGAACAGCTTACACTCTGTTGTGCTGTTATTACTTTCAGCCCGCCACTTTCTGAAAGAAAACCTCCATCGTTTTTAAAAACATGTTACATGCAATAAATGACTTCTTGCTCTCTACCACAAGTTTCCACAAGGCCAAATCTTGTCAGAGCCATTTATAACTCTTGGATTTCTTGTAAGCCAATCCCGTCATTTGGCATTTCTGCAACTTTCAGAATTAAAATGTTGAAGATCATTTTCACAATCCTGGAATAGTAATATCTTCCCCTTCTTGCTCAGTCATGTTCTACATTTCCTATGACACTGATACTGCTTACTATGAAGCAGACTTACACTACCTCTATGACTACTACAATTATTTAATTCTCTACATCACTTTTAATCACAAAGCAATGTAAAACAGTAGACAGCATTGCAGACTTACATTCCCTCTACTCTATGTTTTGATTGGCTGCTTCAATTAGCTTATGAAAAGAAATTGTTTTTCTGAACTCATTCAAAGTGCACTTATTTCTCCATGACGTCCAGTCTTATGGTTAGAAGTTATGTCTCTGAACTACACTTATCCTCAAGGCCAAATCGTGTAGGAGCCATTAGAACTTCTTGAAATTCCACAGAGCACATCCCGAGATTCTTTCCCTAATATTTTGGTTTTAAAAACACCAGGTAAGAGTTTTTAAGGTCATACGGCAATTTTTTTTTGAAAATTAAAACAGAATCATTGCAGAATGACCAGCCATTTCTAGACTTTAAATAAGCTGTGTAATGTCCTGATGTTATTGAAGGACCGTCATGATATATAATTGCTGCAGTTACAAAAGTCCTTCCTGATATTGACAACTGCGAAGCCACAAAATTTTTAATTAAAGTTGTCAATTTTGTTCCATCAGGCCTACATCGTTGGAACATTAAAATGACATACTGGCCATATGTTTGTATAAATAATGTGGACATCATTTCAGATTTACATTGGCTACACTCCATGTTGTGATCAGCTGCTTTTACTAGCTTATTAAAGGAGACTGATTTACTGTCTGGCAAAGTTAAATATATAAATCTTTCTGAGTCTACACTAGTAGTACTTGATACCATACAGTTCTCGCAGTCATGCTGCCATTGATAAGAAAGCCCAAACAGCTGATCTACATCTACACCTTCAGCATGCAATACATCAAGCATATACATTAAAAACTCCTGACAATCTTGCTGAATATTTTGAGAGAATTGTGTTTGGCCTGAACATCTGTCTAACAGATTTCGAATTTCAGACACACTTTCTATGTTTGTTCTATCAGTGCTACATTTCTCTAACACAGAATTTAACAAACTGCAAAATCTTTGATCAGAATTGACCACAATCTCTTCTTTTACATTTTCTAGAGAAAACAAAACATTAACCACTACATTAGCATAGCAGTTGACACCAGAACTGTTTTCAAATTGAAAACCAACAACATCTTCAACAGAATCCTTTTTGTTTCTGCTTATAATTTCAGGTTCATCGACTTTTCGTCTTTTTGCTACAACCTCCCCAGTATTGGTCACATTTCTTCGTTTCCGGCCTACCACACGTTTCTCAAACAAAGGATATTGAGGCAAATGTGGCGCATACTCTCTTCTTAACCTATTGTATTCCTTAACACAATCTAGATCCGCACAAATGCTTGTGACATCACACTCAATCAAGTACAATCCCGATAAAGTTCTAACTCGTGACAATGCCACATATGCCATACCCTCCTTGAACACAGAACTGCCAATATTCACCAATGCACTGTCTACACTTAAACCTTGCGATTTATGGATTGTCACCGCATATGCCAAGCAAACAGGAAACTGCTTCCGGCGAACATATAAGTCTTTTACAAGCAAAAATCTAGCAGAACAACGACCAATTAGCTGTACTTCCTCAATGCCATCAAATTTAATTTTTAAAAATTCAATTCCATCTCTATTTCTGTATTTTACAAAATCAACAACATTACCCATTGATCCATTTACCAGACCTCTTTCAACATGTAAATTCCTTCTTAAAATTATACGGCAGTTCAAGCACACATTCAGAGTGTTTTCAAAACCTGCAGTTTTAGATATACTCTTCTCTAATGAATCCAATTTTGTTTTCAGATTCTCAGACAAAATAATTGTTGATCCCATATGCTCTACTCTGTCAATAGCTTCCAGTTTCACAATCTCTTGCTTTTCTAAATGCAACATTTTGTTGTTGAATTTGGCACATTCTGCAAGAGTTGGCATCAAACATATTCCAGATTTCTTCTCAGTAATTTTCTGAAAAATATTCTCAGGCACAACATCTTGTTCTGGATATAAATTTGACAGTAATCGTGCATGTAAAGCTTCTTTCCCATGCTCGGTCACTTTTCCAATTCTAACATCTTGTAGAATAGTCTTGTAAACTTCATCCTTCGCCTGACGCATATTTTCATGCAGTTCAGCATAATTGAAGTTTAACCATATATTGACGTTGCCAATGCTGCCTAGGCACTTCCTGGTATCTTCATGCGTGAGCATTTTGAACACAGGTTGCCCTTTCACTGGTGTCAGCTGCAGAAGATCTCCGAAAACAATGATGTGTTTGCCACCAAATAACACATCATACTCTGTTTTGAGAACTTCTTGCATTCTCAAATGCACAAAGGCAAGCATGACATTGGAAACCATGCTTACTTCGTCAATGATAAGAAGTTTCATTTTCCTCAAGATTCTTGAAACTTCAAAACAAGCATCTCCAGATAGCTTGTGATATTGTAATTTGTTGTCATGCTCCACTGGCAGCATCAGTAAACGATGTAAAGTAATCCCTTTAATGTTATGTGCTGCCAGTCCAGTTGGACAACACAAGACAGCGATGACTCTGTCCTTTCCTGCAAATAGCATGAAATTGCTTTAATGAGGAAACTTTTTCCAGTTCCCGCTTCTCCACTCACGTACAGTCGGACAGGCTTCAACGACGTACATGAGCACTCTTTCTTGTCATGACTTAATCCATGATCAATTTGCATGGTAACTTCGTCATATATTTTCCTCTGCTCAACGTTGAGTTGTCTTTCCAACTCTTCTAAGTTAACCGCATCCTCCTGAGCATGTGCCATGGCTCTTTCCACTTCATTCATAGCAGTGGCAGCTTCATTTTCGATAACAGGTCCTCCTAGTGGATCCTGACTCAATGAAGCAGAACTCTGACTGTCCTGAGAACTGTCTCTGGCAATCTCGGCTGCAATCATTGCTTCCTGCTCAATTTCCGCATTCAACATTTGTAGATATTTGGGAAAAGCAGGACATTCTATGGTCTCCTTGGCGGCATTGAAAGAGTCTTCGTAACAGAGAAAATCTCCAAGCAGTTCCTCTTCTGCACGCCAAGGCTTGAAAAGTTGCAAAAGTGCTAAATAGAAAAACTCCTTTTTTTCAGGAGATTCGCCACTCAATTTTCGATGGTTTACCAAGTGGCATTTTCTTTGCTTGACCAGACATCCCTCACTTCCTATTACAGCATACACTCCTTTCTCAGTATCTTTTTTGATGTTCCTCTTGAATATGTAATTTTGAAGAACCTCATACAGACAAACATTCTCGAGGTGAATGCTTCGATTTGGATAATATGTATCCAACATGTTGGTCTTCAAAATGTCGGTACTGTTTGGCTCCTTTTCCACCAAATACTCAATTTCCCGCACAGGTTTGAGAACTCGATTACGCGTTGCAGCAAGACCAAGACTCGCCCAAATGATACTCCTGGACTTGGCATAGAGACTTGCCTCCTGGACTTGGCATAGAGACTTGCTGAAGACAACCGGTCAGAACATTCGTACGCTCCGATTTCTCGATGCGACAACATCTTCAGACTGAAACTGTACAACTTCTTGCTGAGGCTCTTTTCATGGGAAATGTCCTCCCACATATCCTTCAATTCTGTCTTCTCTTTTTTGGTGATGTAAGACGTCACATACCGAGCCACAGCCATACAGTTATCAGCCACAAACTGTATATCCATGTTAGCATTCCACATGGACAAAATCACCGGGTTGTAGTCGTTGATGTACTTGGACTCTTCGTTCCTCTTCAAATTGTATGTGTTTTTAGGTGATTTATTCATCACATTATGTCGCAGCGAAGACATCAAACTGTTTACTCTTCCTTTAGAAATCACCGGTCGTGGAAAGCCGAAACGACATTTGGTGTAGAACTTGTGCTTGTTTCGGAATTTACGACGACAGTACTTTCCACATCGATGGCTTTGGAAACGCAGAACTTTTTCTCTTAGGCTTTTCTTCTCCTTTGCGTTTGGAACAGCACACGTAGAATACTGTTGTATAAAACTCATCACTGAGTCTTCTGCATCCGTTCCAAATTTAGGTGCATCCTTGATCCACAGCAACATATGAATATGAGGAGCACCTCTTGCTTGGTACTCCTTTCTCCAGAAGAAATCCAACACCTCTCCAAGAGGTGGATTCTTCTTATTCATGATGAAAGACATCATAGCTTCAAATCTATGATTGAAGTACCTACATACATTGACTGGATCCAAAGAGCACAGTTCTCCGGGTGTCTTGAATTCGATGTTTTCTACGTTAGCATTTGCCTCTCGTAGAAATTCAAGTAAGTCTTCCCAGCCATACTCGGCACAGCTCAGAGTGAGGAACCATGTGGGAGTACCTAAGTTCCTCAGCATACATTTTAAATCACCATGACGACGGTACCAGTACTCATTAGTACCACGCTGACACGCCATGAGATTAATCAGGTGAGAATCCAAAATACTGTCTTGGACATTGACTTTATCCATAAAGTCACTTGCCGAGATGTTTTGCATGTGTATACCACTTTTCAAGATGTGGTTCACTGCATATGACAGTCCAGACAGATCGCTTTCAAACAGGAGATGAAACAAATAAGGAATGCATTGTCGAAACCTAGCATCTCCTGCATACAATCGCAAAGTCCGGTATTCAGAAGCAGGAATTTGATGAGGTCGCTCATCATATCTTCCTCCCTGACCTGTTGGAAAAAGCTGTGGGAAACACCGAGCTTCCAAACTTTCCTCCCAAACACTAATGGGACTCCCTTTGGCTTGTTTCATTTGAAACAACTCAATAGCATTCCCCATGACTTCCTTGGAATGCAAAGGATGAACACTATAATGTTCATATATTTCTTCACTAGTAGAAGTTTCTACTTTCTCAATTTGACCAGCACACAAATCGCTATCCTCTTCTTCACTTACTTTCTCTTCTGCAACATATACATTCTTATAGTATTTATTATTTTTTTTCAAATACAATGTTGCCTTTTTAACTTTCCTAACATCTACTAAATCTTGCCATATTTTCTTATTCTTTGTCGGAACCCCATTAACTAAGATAACCAGAGGTTCCTCGTCCACTTTTTCTACTCCAATTGTGTTAATGTTTTTCTTCAAATCTAGAGGCAAATAAACAACTCTTCCCTTTAATCCTCTCTGTAAATCTGATGGAGGCAATTTCCCTGTCTTTGGCTCCATTCTTACAATAGCCTGAAAGGGATGGATACTTTGAATCAAAATAGATTCATAAGTATTTAAATCCTTCAATTCAGAAGGAATCTCAACCAATTCCAGATTATTATGAACTGCTCTAGCAGGCATCTGGTTTTGATTTAATTTGCAACAACAATAAGTACACACACGTTGATCCAATCCCAAATCAAAACAATTTTCTACCATCAAGTATGTTGCGAAATCCTTCCATTCACTATTATTTTCCCTTTCACTTTTTGCATATAAATCCACTAACTTAGTCTGATTCTTATAATAAGTGCGTCGACAACACACACAAGTGAAATTTGGCCTTTCACTTGATTTGACCTGAAACGTGGCAATTTCCCTCTGGAAATTATCTGTACTGGAAACCTGTACACTATCTTCCACATCACCCGCTTCTTCTTGGTCAATTTCAACATTCTCCTCTTTATTTCCAAAGTAACAAAACTCAATTTCTTCACATATATTCTTCACATCTATTTCAGAACCATGCAAAAGAGCAGCACATAATTTTTTAAGCATAATTGCTGGACTCTTAGCATAATACAACATTCTAACTAATTTCCTCACTTTATTATGATGCACTGCTAGCATCCTGAAATGATGAAAAACACTCTGGCATACTCTCCTGGAAAGACAAGCCAGTGAATGACCATGCAAACCTGTCACTTCTCTCACTCTGCAAGGATCTAATTCTTGCAACAACCTTATTTTCTGCTTCAAACTTTTCTTATTAAATGACCGTACAAAATCACAAAGCAAATTTATGGAATCCTGTCGCACACTGCAAATACTACTACACTTCCAGGTGTACACAGGACCCTTAGCACGTCTTCCTAAAACCTCATTACCTAACACCTCTTCTGCCTCTGTTGTCACAAGTTTTTCTTTTTCAACTGGACAACCATCTTTTACTTCATAAGCACGACCACTGGTGTCAACTGCATGCACCAAATCATTATCCTGGAAATAACTCTCCTCATTAAAAAATGCCTCACAGCTTGAACTATGCATCCATTCTCCAGAAAAAACTTCACAAAAATTACTACGATTAACTATTCTCTTCCATCTACTATTTCTTTTGAAATCATAAATTGCCTTGTTTAGCTTCCTAATTCTATTGATTATCAAAATAAATAACTTACGTTTAATTTCAAATGCCTGATCAATAACTTTCTCAACTTTTTTTTTTCTCTTATAAAAAACCACTTTCTGTTGACCTTTCTTAATATTTTTTAACAAATTGCCAATTATCCTGTTGCGGAACATTCGTTTACGAATGTCCCTAAACTGTTGTTTCCTTCTACTATCATGCAAAGGGTTATCTCTTGCTCTAGCAGTAACGTTTTTGATTGGCCTTTCCTTTCCATTTGAATTGCTTCTCTTTTTCTGGACTGAAACATTTTCTGTAGTAATATTTTTTTTACTACAAATATTTCTTATGAATGTTTTTGTACTCTTACCCGGTGCTTTCTTGTTGACTTGACAAATCTTTTTGTTAGAGGACTGCTGCTTTTTTTCAATCACCTGCTGTCTTTGACGTTTTGCAGCCTTTCTCAGTCTTTCTTTCGTTGGCATGGTGAAATGTTGAAATGATCTGCAGTTGAATCTGTGGTAAAATATATTAAAAAATGTTATTAACCACTATTACCCAACAGTACATCAATAACAGTAATCAAAAACTTAAAACACTACTTTACATTTTTACATATAAGATTTTTTAGTGCATGGCAATTTTAGAATACAGAAATAGCAGAAAAGAAATGGAATTTATATTCATGTTACCTGTGCTATCTTATATGTGAATCTGATCTAATTTTATGAGCATATTTTAATATTTTATTGAAGACACTACACATAACCTGTTTTTGAAGGTGTCTTTATTTTTAAATTAAACGGTTTACATTTTTACTTTTTATTTATTATAAATTTTAAAAATAAATGTTTATAGTTCCATAGGATCAAGCAGGTCAGCTTCCCAACCTATGTCATATAATTCGGACAAATCTGCATCCTCATCACGTTCTTCTTCATCCTCAGGATTTAAATCATCCAAGGGATCAACATCCACTGATGTTTCAAATACAAGTTCAATGATGAGGTCAAAATCAACTGATTGCTGATTGTCGCTCATGTTGATGTTGTCTTTATCTTTAAAGAAAGATAACAACAATGAGATGTTGCAGAGTAAGAGACAAATCTCAGAGATTATAATAGTAAAATTGTTTAACAAGAGTAACATTTTGCAGCTATTATTTAGCCATGTCCAGCGATGCTGAGCAGGTGAAGCCTATGTCTAATTTTTCAGTGAACAGGACTCATCTCTTCTTAACCTTGGATAAGCCTCACCGACTCTGTGTCCCCTGCACATACTTAAATGTAAAGGGGCAGATTTATGTTAAATGGCACATCCCCAGGCATGCACCAGTTAACGTGCACCGCTGCTCTGCCACCCATGGTGTGCCGCATTTACAATCAGATAGGAGAAAGCTGCGTCAAAACCCTGCGCCTGCTTTAAGCAGGCATAGGTCTTGACGCAACATTGTGGAGATGGGGCACCCCTGAGCCTTGCTGGAGCTGCATCGCACTTGCGATACAACTCCAGCAATGCGCCACCTTTACAGCACAGATACGTCACGCATCTGTGCCATTTTTGCCCCATGCTGCGCCGCATTGTAAATGCAGCACACCATGGGTGGCGGAACAGCGGCGCAGGATGACTGGCACATCCCTGGTGATGCGCCAGTCATCATAAATCTATCCCTAAGCTTCTTATCTTGTTACAGATGAACCGCCATATGTATCATCAAACTATTTTGCATTTCCTAAATAGCGAATTTTAAGGAATAAATAGCAATTCTTTACCATTCCTAATTTGCAATGAGCAAATTGCTAATTGCAAATTACCCATTCATTTCCATGGGCTAGGAGGCTCATAGGAATGAAGGTGCAATTTGTGATTAGCAATTAGCTCATCGCAAATTAGGAACTTTTCCAAGGGTGCAGGGGTGTCTCAAGAACACCCTGCTGCACCCCTGAAAAAGAAATTTGGGGGCATATGGCGCACATACATGCCCTAAGGGCATGTATTGGCGTCATATGGCACCTTTTGTTTTTTGGAAAAATAGCTTTTTGAAAAGAATTCGCAAATTACCACCAACTAAAAGTTGGTGGTAGTTTCCAAATCCTTAATGTCATTTTTTACATATTTTTTGTTTGATACATTGCATTTAAGGAATCGCAAAATTTGCAAATCCTTCAGTGCAATCGCAAAATAAGGAATAGCAAATTTTGCTATTCCTTATTTTGCATCAAACTTGTTTGATACATACCATTTGTCTAATTAGCATTCGCAAAGGCCGAAATTCGCAGAATTTTGATCTTTGCGAATGCTAATTAGCTTGATACATATGGCCCCAAGTGAGGCCTGTCTTGCAACATGGTGCATCTTTTGCATCACTGCTGCATCGGTTTCATGTGGCACGTTTTTTTTACACCATGACACATCTGCCTAAATGCATCAATTTGTAATTTTGTCGCCTCATAGCAAATCTTTTGCACCGCCGCTGCATCATAAAAGTGACGCTCAGTGGCGCAAAAGAGGCATACACCTATCATAAATCTGTCCCTAGCATTTTAAATAATTAATCCAGGATGACGATAAGGTGTGGCCTATCCAGAGGTTTGTTTAAGGTGAGGCCTACTCAGGATTGCAGATTAAAGTAACGCTTGATGAAGAATACAGAGGAGATAATACATGTAAAGGCCTACCAATGAAGTAAGTAATGTCCACTTTATTGCGCCAGTCATCATAAATGTATCCCTAAGCTTCTTATCTTGTTACAGATGAACCGCCATATGTATCATCAAACTATTTTGCATTCCTAAATAGCGAATTTTAAGGAATAAATAGCAATTCTTTACCATTCCTAATTTGCAATGAGCAAATTGCTAATTGCAAATTACCCATTCATTTCCATGGGCTAGGAGGCTCATAGGAATGAAGGTGCAATTTGCGATTAGCAATTAGCTCATCGCAAATTAGGAATTTTTTCAAGGGTGCAGGGGTGTCTCAAGAACATCCTGCTGCACCCCTGAAAAAGAAATTTGGGGGCATATGGCACACATACATGCCCTAAGGGCATGTATTGGCGTCATATGGCACCTTTTGTTTTTTGGAAAAAAAGCTTTTTGAAAAGAATTCGCAAATTACCACAAACTAGAAGTTGGTGGTAGTTTCCAAATCCTTAATGTCATTTTTTACATATTTTTTGTTTGATACATTGCATTTAAGGAATCGCAAAATTTGCAAATCCTTCAGTGCAATCGCAAAATAAGGAATAGCAAATTTTGAATTAAGGACATTTTAAGTCATTTCCACATGTGCAGTGTTTTCAAATTATGATTTGAAAATCGTTTTTAGGGAAAAGGAATGGTTTGTAAATTTATGACAAGGACATAATGGTGTATGCTTCTTTATAAGGCATTTCAGTGTCTCTGATGTCATTTTTCCCATATTACATTATAAGACCTTTCCCCATGGAGCACATTCCTTGTAAATATGCTCCCACCTGTGCATGGTAAATTTAGATTTTGACTGTTTGAGTCACATAGCCATGTTAAAAGTGACCCAAAAAAATTGCAAAGGCTTTAAAAAAACACTTTCATGTGTCTTAAGGACATTTTAAGTCATTTCCCCGAGGGCAGTGTTTTGTAAGTGGCGCAAAAGAGGCCTACACCTATCATAAATCTGTCCCTAGCATTTTAAATGATTAATTCATGATGACGATAAGGTGTGGCCTATCCAGAGGTTTGTTTAAGGTGAGGCCTACTCAGGATTGCAGATTAAAGTTACGCTTGATGAAGAATACAGAGGAGATAATACATGTAAAGCTCTACCAATGAAGTAAGTGATGTCCACTTCATTGCGCCAGTCATCATAAATGTATCCCTAAGCTTCTTATCTTGTTAGAGATCAACCGCCATATGTATCATCAAACTATTTTGCATTTCCAAAATAGCGAATTTTAAGGAATAAATAGCGATTCTTTACCATTCCTAATTTGCGATGAGCAAATTGCTAATTGCAAATTACCCATTCATTTCCATGGGCCAGGATGCCCATAGGAATGAAGGTGCAATTTGCGATTAGCAATTAGCTCATCACAAATTACGAATTTTTCCAAAGGTGCAGGGGTGTCTCAAGAACACCCTGTTGCACCCCTGAAAAAGAAATTTGGGGGCATATGGCGCACATAAATTTTAACAACATTCCTTTACCTCAAAAACGATTTTCAAGTCATAATTTGAAAACACTGCTCATAGGGAAATGACTTAAAATGTCCTTAAGACACATGAAAGTGTTTTTTGAAAGCCTTTGCAATTTTTTTGGGTCACTTTTAACATGGTTATGTGACTCAAACAGTCAAAATCTAAATTTACCATGCACAAGTGTGACCATATTTACAAGGAATGTGCCCCACGGAGAAAGGTCTTTTAATGTAATATGGGAAAAATGACATCAGAGACACTGAAATGCCTTATAAAGAAGCATACACCATTATATCCTTGTCATAAATTTACAAACCATTCCTTTTCCCCAAAAACGATTTTCAAATCATAATTTGAAAACACTGCACATGAGGAAATGACTTAAAATGTCCTTAAGACACATGAAAGTGTTTTTTGATTGCCTTTCCAGCATGGTTGGGTCACTTTTAACATGGCTATGTAACACAAACATTCAAAATCTAAATTTGCCATGCACAGGTGGGAGCATATTTACAAGCAATTTGCGCCACAGAGAAAGGTCTTACATTAAAATGGGAAAAATAACATCAGAGACAGTCAATTGCCTTATAAAGAAGCATACACCATTATGTCCTTGTCATAAATTTAAAAACAATTCCTTTTCCCCAAAAACGATTTTCAAATCATAATTTCAAAACACTGCACATGGGAAAATGACTTAAAATGTCCTTAAGACACATAAAAGCGTTTTTTGATTGCCTTTGCAGCATGTTTGTATCACTTTTAACATGGCTATGTAACACAAACATTCAAAATCTAAATTTGCCATGCACAGGTGGGAGCATATTTACAAGCAATTTGCGCCACAGAGAAAGGTCTTACATTAAAATGGGAAAAATAACATCAGAGACAGTCAATTGCCTTATAAAGAAGCATACACCATTATGTCCTTGTCAGAAATATTATAACCATTCATTTTCCTCAAAAACGATTTTCAAGTCATAATTTGAAAAGACTCCACAGCTCCTATGCAGAAAAACACCCTGTCAGTACTAATACTTCACATTTTCTCCAATTACATTTTCTCAAAGAAACAAAATCTATTTGTAAAACACTTGAGACAAAGCAACATTTGAAAAACACAACTTTCTTCATAATTTTCTCCTTAAAGCACACTATTCTCAATCTAAATTAAAGAAATATTTTCTCACCTTAGCAAATACTTTGAGTTTCAAAACAGTCTCAGAAACACACCAATTTGTCTTCAGCAGAGCAAAAGGTATGCACTCCAGAGTCTGCAGCTATCAAAAGCACAGAAATGCTGTAATTCTTCACACATATCTCTCATGTCACCCAATCAAAACTCTTCCCTCACTTTTTTTCAAATGAAAACCCTTCCCCCTCTGCCATTTCATGCCTTTTCTGCATGGCAACCACCTCTTGGAAGACTTCTGGTGTTTGCAAGTTCACACAACAATGTTGCAATTGAACTCTGAACTCTCAGTGCACCTCATATCCAGTGCATTCTTTCATTTAATGATTTTTTCTTGACCACTCAAAATACATCTTTCAAACAACTCATCCATGCACCCTAACTTTCTGTTTTCAGCAATCAAAATCCACCAATCACTGTTACTGCTTCATTAACACAGAAACTCCACAGTTTTTTTCATTTTAAACTCTTATTTTTTCAACTGCCATTTCATTGCCCCACTTCATCTGACTGCAGGAGAACCTTCTCTCACCATGTTTTCTGTCTGGATTGTTGGACATAGTTACATCTATTGGGCTCAGAGGTATGCTGAGAACAGGAATTTACCTAACCTCAATTTACAAGATGTGGAAATTAAGTGGTTTGGCCACAGAGGATTAAAATGTCACCAATTGATACCATTGGTGAAAACCTTTATGCATTTGCCAAAACCTGACCTGTTAATTGTGCACTGTGGAGGTAATGATTTGGGCACTTTGACTGGGGTAGGTCTGGAAATGCTTTTAAAGGACACCTTTGAGCAATTGATGGCACTTTTTCCTCAAACTGCCTTGGTATATTCAAATATATGCCAAAGACAGAAATGGAGGTGGTCAAACCAATTTTGTCCACAAATTGAGAAGTCGAGGAAGCATGTAAACAAATCTGTTTCAGCTTACATGAGAGACCATGGAATGGGCTCCCTGTACAACAATAACTTGCGTTACTACATGCAAGATATCTACAGAGGAGATGGAGTTCACTTCTCAGATGAGGGCAACAGAATTTTCATTCTGAATTTAAGACTGTGCATTGGTACCTACTTATAAGTACCTAAATGTACCATAAACCCAAAAGCTCTTCTCAGAGCTACCCTACATCTGATCACTCACAATTATTATTTTACTCTAACATTTTTCACTAATTTTCAACAAAGTACGCTCCCTGGGGCGCTTCCCGGTATGCGAACCGGGAGCTAACCTCGCGAAATTTTTTAAAAAAATGGTTTTTTTTCGCACATATAAGCCTCCTCAGCCACCCTCAGAAAACCTAGGGGGTCAAAATAAGTCTACCGTGCCCCCTTCTACCAATTCTGAACATTATTTGCCCTCCATCTTGTATCTTAATTCGACCGAAACACAAAATGGTGGACTCCCGTAACGCTTAAGGTTCGCGAACCGGGGCGCTCACCAGTTCGCGTACCGGGTCGCTCCCTGGGAAGCGCACCATCAAAAAAGGTGGGAAAGTAGTTTACAGAAAAGCGACTGGAGACAATTTCACCAAATATAGATTAGCTCATACTACATACCAATCCCTACCATTTTCACAAATTTGATTGGAATTCCATTTAGCCATTTAGCCTGTAGACCTCTCTAAATACCCTGAGGTAAATTACTTCTCAAAACACATCTGAAGTGTTGGAATTGACAACCAATTAAAATGTTACTTTCATTTTCTACTTTTTTTACCTGACATTTGATTGGTTATGTACCTGAATATATATAAAGAAAGAGAGAGAAACACAGCCATTTTGACTACTACTTCCTGAACTACATTGCAAGATCATTTTCACTCACAACTTAAACTTGTTTTTAGAAGGTGAGATATTATTTTATAAATTTGAAAACATTTTCAGATAGTTATATACTATCCCTCTGTAAGAGTTAGACATTGAGAAAGGCTTCTTTATTATAATTATGGATTGATTTAGGTTTCTGTGGTATAATTATGAATTTACTTAGGCTTCTTCACAGGCACTTTTTAATAGTACTACTTCACGCCTGAAACCATACAGTGCCCATAGATTACTTCTCTGTTATAAACTCACAAGTACCTGTCTGAACTTAAACCCAACAGTGCCCTATCTCTACTGATATATTTATTTTTTATGCAAATTACAGCAATAAAATGGAAGGTGAGCAGAATGTTTCCTTCGAAATTGTTCTGGACAGCAACAATGAACAAGTTATGGAACCCATTGATGACTTAGAATTCATGGATGAGTCACGGGACTATGAATTACTTCAATGTGTAGAATCTGTCGATCATTTACTCCATTATGATGACGGTCAAATGTGGGAACTTATGTTCACTCAACAAGAGGACATATCGGACAGTCAAATGCTAGACGTTCTATTAAATTTTGAAAAACAATCCGAAAAATAAAATTGTATGTAATATTAAAAAATTTTTGAGTCTTTAATCATTTTTATATGTAATTCATAAACTAGTTAAATGTTAGAAATGTTATTAAATTTTGAAACACAAGCACAATAATAAATAATTGCTTAAAAAATAAAAAAATTAAAAAATAATCAACAAAACCAACAATCAATTAACATACAGTATTTGAAAAGTCTATCATTCATTTTTCATTATAGTACGCTGCCCAGAACGCTTCCCGGTTCGCGAACCGGGCGCTACCCACGCAAAAAAACCAAATTTTTTTTTATTTTTTTTTGCCCCGCGGGGCCCTTTTAAAGCCTCCACATTAAACCTAGGGGGTCAGGGAGGATATACTATGCCCCCTTATGGTCATTTCCCCCTTTGTTTTGGCCTCCTCTTGTCTCTCGATCCTACCGAGAGACAAGATGGCGGCCGCTCCGGACTGTTTAGAATGTTGACAGGCACCGGAGAGCCAATCAGCTTCGCTACGCGAAGTTTCGGTACGCGTAAAGTCCGCGAACCGGAGCGCTGCCTGGAGCGCGCTTACAGATATATATCTTTTTTTAAACGTTAATTTCTCAAAATCCACTGAAGCACATATAATGAGACCTAGCAAAGGCACATCGGGCTACCAGTCCCTACAATTTTGCCAAGTTTCGTGCAAATCCATTCAGCCGTTCGGGCTAAAAGTGAGGCCAACCGCCCTAGGGAAAACTCAATGTTAAAAACACGTTTTGGGACCCCCCTTTTTTCTCGGCCCCCCCTTGACGAACCCCCCCCCCAAATTTCCAGGGGCTGCTCAGAAACAAAATGTTCCATTTTCCTGAAGATTTCAGCCAATTCTGTCCTCAAACGCCAAAGTTATTCGACATAGAATTTTCAAAAATCCCATAGGGAAAAAATCCTAACTATATATACCTACTGGCGACCGCCAGTAGGTAATATATATATATATATATATATATATATATATATATATATATATATATATGTTTTTAATTATGTTAAATGATAAGGAAGCCATAGCATCCGTGTAGTTGTGGCTAGGCAGAGTTTACCTAGGAAAGAAATTTTTTGTTTTTATTAATAACTTTGGTGCCATTTGATGAATCAGTCTGAAATGTTCCAAAAAAGAACATCCATTTTTAGTTCTTCGTGGCAAATTAGGTGCATATCTGTAAAGCGAGGGCCAGGAAACAGGGAGGGTCTCAAAGGTGCCATTTCCCATTTTAATTCCTAATAGATTACTTTCTCTTCCAAACAGAAAACAGCTGAATGGAATTACAGCAAATTTGGGATGAAGCTAGAACTTTGTTTGGTTTAATGAACATCCCGTTCAGCAGTTTTCGCAAAATTAGGATGAAATAAGATGCTATGTTTGAGCGTAAACAGGTTTCATTTTAGCAATATCTGAACTATTAATTCCCAGATCTTCCATCTATTCGTAAACCCACAATGATTAAATAAATATATAAATTCCCCATAGGACTAGGGAGCTTTTCCTCCCTCCATGCTTTGCTGCTTGGTGAATCTAAGTACCGATTCCTGAATCCACTCCATTCTGACTGCCATTACCCAACAAAGTGCAATAAGCCCCATGATGGGTAAAAAGACAAATAGCATATGGAGGACTACCCTGACCTCCAGCTGAAAGCTGCTCACAACTGGCATTAACTGTTTGTGAGTAATTGGGTGCAGAAACTGGCTGGAGGCCAGGCCCGGCGGCCAATGCCCTTTGCACATGGTGAAAGGCCATGGGCTACGAGTGTCACATGCTGAGAGTTTGGTGCATTGCCGGCTAGAGGCCAAGGCTTACAGTTAGCCAGGCACTATGGCAGTTAACCACCATCTAAAAGTTTGGTGCAGAGGCCAGGCCTTGCCACCAACACCACTGCACATGGTCAAAGGCCTGAGGTCAGGCTCTACAGGCAACAATGCTGCTCATGGCTATGAGCAACATGGGTTTACACACATGCGGCCACATGCATCATTGCACCCGTTTGCGATTCCTAAATTGCGAAAATTAAGGAATCGCAATTTAGAAATCGCAAACTGCAATGCATGAAAAAATTCACATTTTTTTGCGATTCGGTATTTTTCCTTCATTGAGATTCACAATTTGCGAATCACAATTAACCGCATGCGTGCGGGCGGAATTCCGCTCGCACGCTGAGATTTGCGGTATCGCATGTTACGTGACGAGCTGGGCTCGTCATGAGCGTGCGAGGAGGCTACCTCATGACGAGCCCAGCTCGTCATGAGCGTCGAAGGGGTTAAGGAAAACCCTTCCCATTGATTCCTATGGGCCAAAAGGCCCATAGGAATGAATATGAAGGCATTCACATTTTGCGAATTTCAAATTGCGATTCGCAAAATGTGAATACAATTTCAAGGGTGCAGGGGGGTCCAAAGAACCCCTCCCTGCACCCCTGAAATGTAACTTCAAATGCAATTTACATACACACATGCCACAAGGGCATGTGTGTGTGTAAATTAATACTTTCAAAAATGCAATTTGTGCATATTTGAACGTTTTCGGTAAATTAGCATGAAGGTCAACTGCATGCTATTTTACCACTTCCAAATTGCGAATTTGCAATTAAAAAATGATCATGCATTGCATTTAAGAAATCTGAAATTGCGATTTCGTAAATGCAATTGCAATTTTAGAAATCGCAACATGGTTGCGATTCCTAAAATTGCGAAATGCATGATGCATTCCAAAGTAGTCAATTGCATTCGCAAACGGCCGAAAATTGCGATTCGCACCGTTTGCGAATGCAATTGACTTTGATGCATGTGGGCAATGGAGTGTTGTGAAAGGATCCATGACTAACTCCCCCTGCATAAGGCTAAAGGCCATGCACTTCTATTGTAAGGCACTTGCAGAGAGTTGAGTACAGATGATGGCAAAAGGCAAAGTCCTGCAGTCAACCCCTTGATGTGCATGCTTGGCAGCTGTGCACTGCATATGCTGACTGCCATGGATAATAGGGGCAGATCCTGGCAAGACGCCAAGCACTGAGACCAACCTGACAACGCAGTGCTGAAGGACATGCACTGCTGGTGTTAGCCACATGGAAAATGTCGATCCTGCTGCACAGGGCTGAGGGCTGTGCACAGCAGGCTGCCTATAGAGGGTGGGTGGCAGTCAACCCCACATTGCTAGTACAGGGCCTTTTCAATATGATTTTATTTCACTACACACATTTAAACCCTATGTGCATATCTATATTGTCCAGTATGCTGTTTATTACCATTGCTGAGAGAGGAGAGCACAAACCTCACACACTTTGGCCTACGCTTCTCATGAGTCATGGCTCCTCCTCAGAATAATACTTATAAATTCTGCCAATGCAGTAATGGTTAGGTCAGACCTTCCATCAGAAAGACATTTTTTGCTTAAGTAATTATTTTGCATTTAGATGAATCTGCACAAAATGTTCCAAAAACACTCATATTTGACTTGCATTTTAGGATGGCAAGTTTCTTGCTGATCAGTCAAGCAGGGGGTAAAAAGGAGGGAGGGGTCAAAAAGTGAATTTCCCCATAGTAATTCCTGTACGAATCTATTATTACAGAAAAACTGCTTACAGGAAATATATCAAACTCTTTATTTGGTTTGGTGTCGTTTTTGAGAAATTAGTGTTAGTAAGTTGCTTTGGTTTTGGTAGAGCTCAAATTATGGCAATCAGGCAATCTAACTTTGGAAGATAGGTATATCTTCTAGACTGTTAATCTGTGAGTGGTCCACAAACGAGAGTACATCTCTTTCATAGTGTAGAGTAATATGATAAGTATACATTACATTATTTACATTGTTGCATTTGTCAATCAAAAGTAAGGTCATGAATGCTGTATTTGGTGTGCAAGTGATCTTTTGCATGACTGACGTGTAAATTATAGATTGTGCCCCTAGCCACAATTTAAAAATTTGAGTGACTTTCGATTTCAATTCATAACCATAACTGCAGTTTAACTGTGTTTTAAGTGACTTTCGCATGTCTATTTTTTTCTAAAAATATTTGACAGAGTTATAACCAAAATTAACTGTAATGACACCTTCACCTTTTGGTTGGTCAGTATATATACATTTTTTCAAAGAAATACACATGAAAAAGTGCAATGAACCTGCATATCACTGGTGTTGAGTGTGGAAAGGGGCATTATATCACAGTAAAATATGCTTTATCTAAGGAAAGTGTGTCCTAACTATAACTAGCTGCTGGCAACTACTGGTAGGATATATATATATATATATATATATATCTGCCGTGACGAAATGGATTCGCAACGAAAATAATGCCGGACTGATAACCTTTGAGAAAGGTCGCAGGGACGACTGAAACGCGTCAGGTGTAATGTCTGAGGAATTGCCTCAATTAAAAATTAAGTGGTCTTCCATCACGTGAGTGCGCCTTTCCTTTTGACAGTGAAGGAGTTTTGTGAATAATTTTTCGGCTTGGTCTCGCTGAACAGGACGCACCACCCGTCAGAGCGCCAGCAATGCCCCGATCTGGACTAAACCTTTGTGCAGTCGGAAGACAATAGGGGCATCGGCTGCCACCTCGGACCAGCCGAGGCAGGGATCCTAACATCCTCGAATAAAGGGATTCAAAAGGAACGTGATACAAATGGGCAATCAACTCTCCCCCTTTTTTTAAATACAGACATTCACAGTTCAGGCATTTACCCACTGGAGGGTTTGAAATGTGCTGACCACAAGTCCCACAATGCGGAGCAAGTTACATCACCAAGGATGTGAATGAGGCCAATCCACACCACCGAGGATGTCCAATGGGGACGAATGTTATAAAAACATCACTCTGCCGGGACGAAATGGATTTGCAACGAAAATAATGCCGGACTGATAACCTTTGAGATAGGTCGCAGGGACGACTGAAACGTGTCAGGTGTAATGTCTGAGGAATTGCCTTCATTAAAAATGAAGTGGTCTTCCATCACGTATCACGTGAGTGCGCCATTCCTTTTGACAGTGAAGGAGTTTTGTGAATATATAGATGGACTTCTGTGGATTTGGAGGTTGGTGCGGGCGTGAGGACTTGGGGGACTTTGTTTTGTGGTGTTGGATTGGAGTTGCTAACCAGCACGCTCACTCAGCCCCATCTTCAAGAATGCTGTCAGTATTGCATCTTGGGACATGTAGGCGGCATGACATCGAGGGCGCCACAAATATCGCAGGTGTTGGAACTTTTTCACCTGGGGGCGGAGCGGCTTACCAGTAATGAGAAGAGGGTGGGATATTTATATCCGGACATATTTTCCCTCTTCTCATTTGCACTACGGGCGCTGAAGAGGCAGGAGCCGAAATGCATACGCCTGGCTATCTGTGCAGTTCTCCTTTGTTCACGCTGAAAATAAAAGACCCCCTTGCATCCTCATTTGGGCCTCATCTCTTTTCTTCGGGAGGAGCTGTTTGTGATATATATATATATATATATACCATCACACAGTTCGCCTGTAATGAGGAGCCCACACTGGTAAGTTTGTTTTTCGCCAACTCATTTAATGCAGAAACTGCTTCACTGACAGACAAAGGGCTTGGCTGAAAGTAATCACCTCCATCCGACGCGTTTCGTGCCAGCGCACATATTCATGGATAGCAGGTTTCTGAAGCAGTACGATACACGGCAGAGAACACAGTCTACTTAATCAATCCAAAGTCCCCGCCCATGTGGGTGTGGCCATCCCGTGGCCTGATGGTCCTTCTAGTTCTGTGAATTATTCCTCAAGTGAGTCTCCGTGCAAAGAGTCTGTTTTACAAAAAGTATTTCCACCGTGGGTTGCGAACTGCACACTTCGCCCGTCTTCAAACACCCATCATCGTTTCTGCATCGGGCTTGTCGGGCCTCACACTGCTCCGCCGCTTGACGGGGCAGCAGGACTGTACCAACAGGTGCAGCTGAGCTTACCTCGCGGCTAGGCAGTGCCGCTACATAAACCATCACACAGTTCGCCTGTAATGAGGAGCCCACACCGGTAAGTTTGTTTTTCGCCAACTCATTTAATGCGGAAACTGCTTCACTGACAGACAAAGGGCTTCGCTGAAAGTAATCACCTCCATCGGACGCGTTTCGTGCCAGCGCACTTATTCATGGATAGCAGGTTTCTGAAGCAGTACGATGCTCGGCAGAGAACACAGCCTACTTAATCAATCCAAAGTCCCCGCCCATGTGCCCATCTCTTGGAAGCAGGGGAGCGAAGGGGATAATCCATATCAAGGATTACAGGGGCGTGGTCAGAGATAAGGATTGAGCCTATCTCAACTTTGGACAAAAATTGAAAAGCCGATTGTGTAAGAAAAAGGTTGTCAGGCTTTCACACACGAGGTTCCTGTTGTTTCCTTCTTGGCGATGCACGCTCCCAACTCCTCTGCAAACTAACCAGTCAGCAAGGAAGGAACACTTGCCCCACTGATTAATTAGCAAGGGAAAGGGCAAGTGGAATTGAGAAACAAGACAAACAACACTGGATATCTTCTGATATGACAGTTCTCGTCTCTTTTCGAGTGTTCAGGACTTCTATATTCGTATACACCTTGTAAATAAATAATACCTTATCAACTTTTAAAACAATACCTTACTTTGTTACCAGAATTTATGCCTTTAACATAATTACATACCAATGTTCAAGAAGTCCCTCTCTATCACTCTTTTAGTCAAGCATCAGTTTTCTGGGTGTATGCCTTAAAAGTAATACACAAGCATTAAACTCTTATTACATCCTGTACTAAAATGACACAAAACTATCTACATTGAATGAATACCAATAAGTTTGGTTAAAGGGTTAGTTTGTATTAATCTCACACTTTAAACTTTCCTACCTGATGTATGCTTGAAGTTTTCCGCAAAAAAAGGATTCTGAAAAATAAAGAAAGAAAGAAAAGAAACCACCAGCAGCTCTCCACCCTTTGAAAGTCTTGTAACTGTTGCTATTTTTATAACAAAACAACTACTTGTTGTTCTCACACAATTATATCCTTGAAAACAATTCACTTTTAACTTTTGCGTTTTTTCTCTATGATTCAGCAATATACAACCTTCCTAATAGAGTTTGTAGTTATGTCCGTAGTATTTCCAAACTCAAGATATTTTAATGTACCTTTAAACAAAGATAAATTGTTCAAACAATGATTTCTTGATGACCCACAATTGTCTCCAACAAATGTCTAACGATCGCGTTTTCTATTGCTTTTAGTTTGGTGTTCTTTTCCTGAAAATCAAGTACATTTCTATTGGTTTTTCCAATGCTTGTTTGTTTCCTTGGTTGCCCTAGAAACTAGGTATTTCTTACTTTGTTCACAGGAGCCGGTTTACCACATGACGTCATCACCGGAACTGGAAAAGGAAGGGAACTCCGGAAGACGTGGACTGAAGAACGGAAGCTCTGGAAAATGAAGGTAAGGCTTGAGTTGCACCAAAACACGAACTGAAGGGAAGGTGCACCGAAGAGGTGGGAGGAATTCCAAGCGGAGGCCCAACAGGAAGGATCCAGAGGCAGGGAATCAAGGAGGCAGGTCAGGAACTCTCGTCGTGAAGATAGACACGAAGCAAAGCGTCTCTCTGAGCAGAAGCAGGGTATTTATACACTGCATCTTGCTCACTCACGTGTATTCCTTTGACAGTTTTAAACGTGAACGCGAGAAGATTCTTTACTGAAATGTCATCACGTGTAGATAATCCTTCACAAGTCTTTGTTAGCTAAAAAGTCTGCAGGGTCTAACAAGCATTGCCAAATGCACATGTTCTAGGTCTTTGATATTTACCAAACAAGAATTGCTACTGCCAAACAAGCATTGCTACATGTAAATCACAAAATGTACTATTCATAGAAAAAGCATCAAACTATATTTAAGCAAAAGGGAATCAACTTGCAATTGCTGATGAACCCATGACAGTTCTCCCCCCAAAGGCCTTCTTATTGGTCGTGGTTTGTTTGGATATAAAGCATGAAAAGACCTGACCAATCGGGGTGCATGTACATTTACTTCAGGCTCCCAAGATCTTTCTGACGGATCATATCCTTTCCAGTCAATTAAATAGTATAATCGACCTCGTACTCTTTTTGCGTCCAACATTTTCTTAACCTCATACTCAATGTGGTCTCCTACAATTACTGGAGGGGGAGGATTATCCGGTCGAGTCTTTGGATCATATGGTTTTAACAGGGACACATGAAACACAGGATGAATAGCATAGTCTTGAGGTAGAGTCACTTTTATTGATACTGGGTTCACAATTTTCTCAATAGGGAAAGGTCCAATGAATCTAGGTTTTAATTTCTTAGGTCCCTGAATCTGTATATTTTTAGTTGAAAGCCAAATTAAATCTCCTGGTTTGTACTGTGGGAAGGGTATTCCGTGCAAATCAGCTGCTTCTTTCATTTTACTTTTATGTTTTTCAAGACTTTTCTTAACATGATCCTGAAAAGTTAACAGATCTTTTATTCATTCAGAAACAGCCGGCATATCTTGAGGTTTTTCTGGGCAGACTATTGGTAGCATTCTGGGATGTTGACCTGTGAGGAAATAAAAAGGTGAGCATCCCAAAGCTGAATGCACTGTATTATTATAAGTGAACTCTGCTAAGGGTAATGCTTCATCCCAATTTGAGAATAAAGTGGTAGACAAACAGCGGAGACTTTGCTCAAGATATTGGTTCACTTTTTCAGTTTGGCCATCAGTTTGATGATGAAATGCAGATGACAAAGCGATTTCAATGCCTAACTGATTACCAAGTTGTTTCCAGAACTTTGAAAGAAATTGAGGACCTCTGTCAGAAATAATTTTGTGAGGCAATCCATGAAGTTTCACAACATTGGCTAAGAAAATAGTAATGAACTCTATTGCCGATGGCAATTTTGGTAAAGGAATGAAATGACTCATTTTAGATAGTAAGTCTACTACTACTAAGACAGTTGTAAAACCATGAGACTTAGGAAGATCAGTAACAAAATCTAAACTAATCGTATGCCAGGGGAATGGTGGAATCGCCATTGGTTGTAGTAACCCCATTGGTGGAGTATGTAGAGATTTCTGTCGTGCACACACAGGACAAGACCAAACATATTTAAGGACATCTTCACTCATTTTCTTCCACCAAAAATGTCTTTGACACAAGTCTAGAGTTTTTTTACTTCCAGGGTGAGCGGCTGTTGCTAAATCATGATTCCATTTTATTATTTGTTCTCTTAACTCTTTATCTGGGACATATAGTTTATTCTTATGAAAGAAGAAACCATCATGAATAGATGTTTTTTTTTAACGAAAGCCATTGTTGTTGATTTAAAGTTTCAGTCTGCTTCTTTAAGGATGTCAAGAAGGTGTCTATGGAAATTTCAGCACAAATTTTTTCTGCAGGAATGATACTCTGTAATTCCTTTTTTTGATCTTTGTCTTTTTCACAAACCAAGCGTGAAAGTGTATCTGATAGTAATTGCTTCACACCTGGTCGATAGGCAATTACAAAATCGAACTCACTAAAAAATTGTAGCCAGCGCATTTGTCTAGGGGTAAATGCTTTCACAGTTGAATAAAACTGTAGGTTTTTATGGTCGGAAAAAAATGGTGACAGTATGCTTAGCCCCCAGAAGATGATGTCTCCATTCTTGAAACACGGCCTTTATTGCCAATAGTTCACGCTCAGCTACAGTGTAGTTCTGCTCAGCCGGTAAGAGTTTCCGAGAAAAAAAAGCTATCGGATGCAAGTGACCCGTGTGCACCTCTTTTTGCATTAATACGCCACCAATTGCAGTCTGTGAAGCATCAGCTTCCACAAAAAATGGTCTATCTGGATCGGGGTGTATTAGAATAGGTGCTGTAGTGAAAGGCAGGTCTGAAAGGCTGCTTCAGCTTCACTGCTCCAGAAGAATTTCTTTCCTTTTTGTAAAAGTCGTGTGATTGGTACAACAATTTCTGAAAAGTTTGAAATAAATTGTCTATAGAAATTTGCGAATCCCAAAATTCGCTGTATTTCTTTTACCGAACTTGGAGCTGGCCAATTTAAAATTGCTTCCACCTTCTTAGGGTCCATGGTAATTCCTTCAGGAGATAACCAATAACCCAGGAATTCTACTTTTGAGGAATTGAAAACGCATTTTTCCAACTTAACAAATAAAGAGTTGTCTCTAAGTTTTTGGAGAACTGATCTAACATGTTCCACATGTTCTTCGGGAGTTTTTGAATAGATCAAAATGTCATCGATATATACAATGACACAAATGTCTAACAGATCGTGCAACACTTCGTTAATGAAGTATTGAAATGCCGCTGGAGCATTACAGAGACCGAATGGCATCACGGTATATTCAAAAAGGCCAAATTTTGTGCGAAATGCTGTTTTCCATTCGTCTCCTTCTTTAATGCGAATAAGATGGTAAGCTCCACGGAGGTCTAATTTGGTATAGATGGTGGAACCTTTGATCTGATTCAATAACACAGGTATCAAAGGCAGCGGGTATCGGTTTTTTATTGTTACCTTATTAACCGCGCGGTAGTCAATGCAAGCCCTCAGATCACCTGACTTCTTCGCTACAAAGAAAAGAGGAGACGAAACTGGAGATGTGGAGTGACGAATGAATCCAATATCTAACAATTCGTCTAAGTATGATCTCAAGTACTGATTTTCTGGTTCAGTTAAAGCGTAGATACGACTGCAGGGCAATACTGCTCCTGGAATCAAATCAATTCTACAGTCGTAGATAAGATGGGGAGGTAATTTTGTTGCTTTAACTGGATCAAATACGTCAGCAAAATCCTGATAATCGCTCGGAATGTCTGAATAATCTGAATGTGAAGCTGCACAAAAAAGAGGCATAACTGGGTCCTTGGTCTCTTGATAACAGTGAAGTTTGCAAAAAGAAGAATCTAAAGTGACTGTACGTTTCACCCAATCAATTTTTGGATTATGTACTTCCAGCCATGGAATTCCTAAAATTACTCCAAATGCTGGTGTGTCGATAAGATCAAACGTTGTACATTCAGTATGACCGTTATCTGTGACTAAAATCAAAGGTGTGGTATTGAACCGTATCAAGCCTGTAGAAAGGGCCGAAACATCGACAGCACGGACTGGCTCAGGTTCTTTTTTAGGTACCTGAGTCAGTTTTAATTTCCTAGCAAATTCTAAATAAAAAAAGTTGCCTGTGGCCCCTGAATCTATAAGCACAGGAATGTTGTGTCTTTGTTGATTAGACAAAATTAAGGTAAACCTGACTGTGAAATGTCTAGGTATATGGTTCTGTATACTGGGTGCATAACATGAGATCTTCTGACACTTTTCTCTCGAGGAACCGATCTCCTCATTCCTCGAGATGCTCAGTTTTCCGAATTCTGTAGAGGCTCAGATACTACTACTGAGGCCTTCTTCTTAACAGGCTTTACTGGGCAGTCCCTAGCAAAGTGTCCAGACTTTCCACAATATAGGCATAAGTTTCCTTTTCGTCTTCTGTCTTTTTCTTCCTGAGTTAGTGGCCCTTTGACCCCTCCGATTTGCATAGGTTCAACCTGGGAATTTTTATCATCACTGTTTTTGTGCTCAACTCTAAAATGTAAATTTCTAATATCTCCTTTTGATTTTTCGCCTTTCCTCTCTCCTAATCTATGATCTAATTTGACCACTAGATCCTGGAATTCTGCGAAATCTTCAGGTAGATTCACGATGTGAGCTAATGAATCTTTTAAATCATCTCTAAGGCCTCTATAAAACAAGAACACTCTTTTCTCTTCTGGCCACTGGGTTTCTGCCAATAGTCTATTAAAATTGGTTACATAAGTAAGTAGATCCTTAGGACCTTGTCGAAGATTTAAAAGCTCATTATCGGACGCTTGAAGAAATACATGTTTGGCAAAGAGGTTTGACATGGCTTCCTTAAAATTATTTAAATTATTTAACAGAGGATCATTTCTATCTACTAAAGGCATAGCCCAATTGGCCGCTATGCCTCCTAAATAGGAAATAATGAAAGCCACTTTAGAAGTATCATTTGTAAAGATCTGTGGTTTACACAAAAAGTGTAACTGACATTGACTCATGAATGTTTTAAATCGATTGCTGTCATCAGTAAATCTCTCAGGGTTAGCTAATGGAACAGGAGTTGGTGTCACTACTGTAACCTGCACTGGTTGATCAGAGGAAGTACCAGAAGAGGTCTGGGACAAATAAGCCCCTGTTCCAAACTTGGATGGCATCAAGACGGGTCTTTTTTGTTATGTCGTTTCTCGCCAAGTAGTAAACCCTGATCTTGTTTGATCTAACTCCTGTCTAAGAGACTGATTTTCTAAGCGTAAGTCCTCCATATCTTCATTTAACTTTCGAACTATCTGGGCTAATTGTTGGACATCCATAACGGATTGGAAGATACCCCCGTTGCACTACCAAGAAAGAAACAAGGGAGTGTGGCTTCGCTTTCTGTCAGGCTTTCACACACGAGGTTCCTGTTGTTTCCTTCTTGGCGATGCACGCTCCCAACTCCTCTGCAAACTAACCAGTCAGCAAGGAAGGAACACTTGCCCTACTGATTAATTAGCAAGGGAAAGGGGAAGTGGAATTGAGAAACAAGACAAACAACACTGGATATCTTCTGATATGACAGTTCTCGTCTCTCTTCGAGTGTTCAGGACTTCTATATTCATATACACCTTGTAAATAAATAATACCTTATCAACTTTTAAAACAATACCTTACTTTGTTACCAGAATTTATGCCTTTAACATAATTACATACCAATGTTCAAGAAGTCCCTCTCTATCACTCTTTTAGTCAAGCATCGACTTTTCTGGGTGTATGCCTTAAAAGTAATACACAAGCATTAAACTCTTATTACATCCTGTACTAAAATGACACAAAAATATCTACATTGAATGAATACCAATAAGTTTGGTTAAAGGGTTAGTTTGTATTAATCTCACACTTTAAACTTTCCTACCTGATGTATGCTTGAAGTTTTCCGCAAAAAAAGGATTCTGAAAAATAAATAAAGAAAGAAAAGAAACCACCAGCAGCTCTCCACCCTTTGAAAGTCTTGTAACTGTTGCTATTTTTATAACAAAACAACTACTTGTTGTTCTCACACAATTATATCCTTGAAAATAATTCACTTTTAACTTTTGCGTTTTTTCTCTATGATTCAGCAATATACAACCTTCCTACTAGAGTTTGTAGTTATGTCCGTAGTATTTCCAAACTCAAGATATTTTAATGTACCTTTAAACAAAGATAGATTTTTCAAACAATGATTTCTTGATGACCCACAATTGTCTCTAACAATGTCTAACGATCACGTTTTCTATTGCTTTTAGTTTGGTGTTCTTTTCCTGAAAATCAAGTACATTTCTATTGGTTTTTCCAATGCTTGTTTGTTTCCTTGGTTGCCCTAGAAACTAGGTATTTCTTACTTTGTTCAAAGGAGCCGGTTTACCACATGACGTCATCATCTGAACTGGAAAAGGAAGGGAACTCCGGAAGACGTGGACTGAAGAACGGAAGCGCTGGAAAATGAAGGTAAGGCTTGAGTTGCACCAAAACACGAACTGAAGGGAAGGTGCACCGAAGAGGTGGGAGGAATTCCAAGCGGAGGCCCAACAGGAAGGATCCCAAGGCAGGGAATCAAGGAGGCAGGTCAGGAACTCTCGTCGTGAAGATAGACACGAAGCGAAGCGTCTCTCTGAGCAGAAGCAGGGTATTTATACACTGCATCTTGCTCACTCACGTGTATTCCTTTGACAGTTTTAAACGTGAACGCGAGAAGATTCTTTACTGAAATGTCATCACGTGTAGATAATCCTTCACAAGTCTTTCTTAGCTAAAAAGTCTGCAGGGTCTAACAAGCATTGCCAAATGCACATGTTCTAGGTCTTTGATATTTACCAAACAAGAAGTGCTACTACCAAACAAGCATTGCTACATGTAAATCACAAAATGTACTATTCATAGAAAAAGCATAAAACTATATTTAAGCAAAAGGGAATCAACTTGCAATTGCTGAGGAACCCATGACAAAGGTAGTCAATACGGGAATGCGATTTGTGAACTGGGGAGAAGAAAGAAAATTCTAAAGTGTCGGGGTGAGAGGTGCGCCATGCCTCAATTAACCCTCTATTAGTAATAGCTCTGAGAAAGCCTTTCTGCATTCTATTCGGGATATATCTAGTTTGGGATTTTCTGTCAAGAAAAGGGTCCATGAGTTGGTTACAATCCCCACCCAAAATTAAATGGTCAGCTACGTGAGCAGAAAGGAAAGTGGAAAGATTGTTCCAAAAGGATACATCAACACCTGTAGGACCATAAACATTACAAAGAGAGAACTGGTGTTTATTAACAATAACATCAAGATATAACCATCTACCATCATTATCTAAAAAATTGTTTTGTAATGTGACATCCAGAGATTTATTAAATAAAATAATCACACCATTTTTGTTGTGAACAGCAGGCGAGCAAAAAATTTCACCAACCCATTGTTTATGTAACCTAGATAGTTCCTCAAGAGTGAGGTGTGATTCTTGTAACATTGCAATTTGGCAGTTTAAACAGGCAAGATGTGATAGCACTCGTTGGCGTTTAATAGGATTGCGTAAGCCCTTAACATTCCAAGTAATAATACGTAAACCTTTCATAAGAGCGAGAGGGAAAAAGATAGAGAAATGGAAAGGCGCAAAGAAAATAAGAACAAGGAATTAGTGAGATATAGAAAGACCGGAAGGGAGATAAGAAGAAGTATAAGTGCGAGTAGACAAATGAAAGAATATGAAAAGGGAGGAGGGGCAAAGGCAAAAAGAGTTAGACTTGCAGGAGAAAAAAAGCTTTAAAAAGTATGACACGAAAAAAGAAAAAATAAGCCGGACAGCAGCCAAAAAGCGGAGACATGGTGAAAAAGTGAAGGTAAAAAGGGACAGGGTAATCGAAGTATGGAAAGAAAGACTGAGATATAGATCAGAAAAGGAAAAGAGGAAAGAAAGGAGAAAGCCGAAGAGGCAAGGAAGAGGTGAGGTGAAGAAAAAGACTCCACCAAAAAAGACACCAAAAAGGGGGTGACCAGAAGTCCGAAGACCTCAACCACAAAGTGAAGAAGAAGAAAAAACATTGAAGCGGGAAGGGAGAAGCGAAAGAAAAAAACGAAGCGGCCACACAGATGAGGAGCAAGAAACTAGGAAAAACAGTAAGGTGGGACATAGAAGGAGACTTACCATACACTAAGGGGAAACAGGATCGCAGGGAATAATATTCACAAAGGGTGTACGAGGAAGAGACAAGTGGAAGGAAAATCTCCATCTACAATAGGGGAGACGAACCTGGAAAACAACAAAGAGGTTAAAAAACAGAGAAAAAGGTTAACAACAAATTGGAAAGACATGAGCAAATAAACAAGAGTAAACAGTAAGAAGCAAAAGTCCAGCTCATGGTTTGCCAAAGTCCATTGAATCGTCTTTATGAGAGTGGGTGAACTTCCGAAGTTCTTCAGGCTCCTCAAAGCTCCAATATCTGTCCTTGTAGGTGACTTTAAAGAAGCATGGATGGGTCGAACCATATCGAGCATTCATTGAACGCAAAGCAGGTCTCAAATCAAGGAACTCTTTCCGACGGATGGCTGTGAGTTTAGCGACATCTTGGCTGAAGAAGATTCTGTGACCCGACCAGAAAATATGTTTATGCTGCTTAGAGGCGTTGATGATGGCAATAAGATCCGAGTAGAGAAGAAAATATGCAATAATGCCTCTCGGCTTAGAAACAGTAGAAGAAGATTGAGGGCCAAGTCAATGCGCTCGTTGGATGTTAAAGTCCATAGTTTTTGGAAGACCAACAAGTGGAAGCAATTGAGATTTCAGGAACTAAATTAGATCAGAACCTTCGGATTTCTCTGGAATACCATAAATGCGCAGATTATTGGGCCTATTGCGATTTTCCAAATCTTCTGTGGTCTTCCGCAATTGAATAACCTCTTTGGAAAGAGACTCTACTTTGGCCACAACATCCGGGGCGTCACTTATTTTTTGCTCAACATCTGAGATACCTAAATCAAGAGAGGCCCATTTATCTTCAATACGTTGTAGAGAAGCTGAAGTGTCAGTAATAAAAGGGCGGATACGGCGCAATTCTTCCATAATATCCTCCAAAGTTACAGGAAGAGGTGATTTGGAGGGCAAAGGAGGATCTTTGTTGAGGTGCTTGCCAGGCGCATTGGTAGCATCCAGTCGTGGAGGACTGAGGTTTGTGAGAATGCTCCATGCTGAGTGAAGAAAAAAAAAAAAGGAAATAAGTTGCCGGACAAAAGTAGCCGCCGTTTATAAAGGTGACACACAATATATGCAGTAAGGATGACCAAGTGAGCAATATTGTCGCTCAATTAAAAAAAGAGGAGAACTGCCACGAGCAGAAAAAATGAGAACTGCAATGTATTTTCCAGAGAGAAACAGAAAATGGAGGCATACAACTGCATATTCTCTGGACATGAGAAGGAAAGACGACAGAGGAGGCAAACATTCATCAGCAGGGCACAAAAAAGCAAAAAGCTTACATCCAAGACACTAGGAAGAAAAAAAAATGCAGAGAAAATGGCCATTGCAGCAATGAGGAGGCCATTCATGTGGAGCGACTGAGGAGAGGGAGACAAAATTGCGGCCGCAAAATTCCCGGGAGCAAAAATGCGAGCAAAAAGGCGTTTGCAGATGTCAAAGGGGTTCAGTACTTGCTCATATTAGTCCCCAGACATTCCGACGATATATTCCGTGATCGGAAGCAGGCAGCAGGTCCAAGAAGAGGTCCCAGTAGAAACGAGCAGTGCTCATATCGGCAGAGCTCCTCGGAGGCGGCCATCTTGCGCCGCCGCGTCCGTGACTTTGAGCGATGAATCCTAAAGAAATAATTTTCCTAACAAATTCTTTGTTCATATCAGCTCCTATGTTGAATGTTTGGGGGTGATTTGTCAGGGGGGGGGGGGGGGGGGGAAACAAATGGTGGTCCCAAAACATGTTTTCTCCATAGGAAATTTTAGACAAGACTACAGGTCGAACGGGTGAACGGAATTACCCAGAATTTGGCAGGGAGAATGGTCTTGGTCTAGAAAGCACGCTTTTGTTTATTTGGTGTAAATCCGTTCAGTAGTTTTGGAGAAATATCAAAATTTACAGATATCGATATTTGGGCATTCTGCCATCTGATTGGCTGAGGTGTTACGAGCACGAGCTTGCTGCTTATTGGTTGCGAGCTGTTGCAACTAAGAAGTGTTGGCAGCCATTTTGTGATTCCGTTGAAACGAGTAAGGGGAAAAAAGGGCGAAAAGAGTAGGAGACAGGAGGATAGGAGCACTGTAACCTCTGTGGGGGAGTGCGAATCGAAGTATTCACTCGTACCGGTCTGAAAATGCGGTGTTGCTCAGAGTGACATGGTGCTGAGATGAGATGCTGCAACACTCTGGTATGAAACCGAGAGCCTAAACCGTGAGCTCATTGCTGTAAAGTGATGTGCTCTGGTCTTTGTAGCATACATGCTCAAGTAGTGTTAGTAGGCATTTATACCATACAGGGAGTGGGAAACGAACTACTGACCCCTACCATGCGTTTATACTACACCGGAAGTGGGAAGCGAAGTACTCATGCCTACCGGTGTGAAGACTCGGGGATCAAACCAAGCTGATTGCTGTAAAGTGATGGGCTCTGGGCGGTGTAGCATACTGGCCACTGTAGTATAACTGTGTAAGTAGTGTTAGTCTGCGTTTATTCTATAGAGCGAGTGGGAAGCAAACTACTCACCCCTACTGGTCTGAAGACTCAGGGATTAAACCGTGAGTCTAAACCGTGAACTCTTTGCTGTAAAGTGATGTGCTCTGGGCGCTGTACCATACCTGTGGAAGTAGTGTTAGTTTGTGTGTTTATACCATACAGGGAGTGGGAAGCAAGCTACTGACCCCTGCCGTATGTTTATACTATACCGGAAGTGGGAAGCGAAGTACTCACGCCTACCGGTGTGAAGACTCGAGGAACAAACCAAGCTGATTGCTGTAAAGTGATGGGCTGTGGTCGGTGTAGCATACTGGCCACTGTAGTATAATTGTGTAGGTAGTGTTAGTATGTGTTTATACTATAGAGGGAGTGGGAAGAAAACTACTCACCCCTACTGGTCTGAAGACTCGGGGATTATACCGTGAGCCTAAACCGTGAGCTCATTGCTGTAAAGTGATGTGCTGTGGGCGCTGTAGCATACCAGTGCAAGTAGTGTTAGTTTGCTTTATACAATACAGGGAGTGGGAAGTGAACTACTCACCCCTACCGGTCTCAAGACTCGTGGATAAAACCATGAGCTCATTGCTGTAAAGTCATGTGCTCTGTGTAGTATTCCAATGTAAGTCATAGTAGAATGTTATGCTACTAGAATGTAAGTATGTAATGTTAGAATGTAGGGCTGTCATGAGGGGAATCTTGGGGAGTTTGTACACTGTGCTGGAGAAGATGGTTGACTTGCTGCCTGCTCCTCTCGTTGGCTGTTAAAGCTGTCTTGTTTTCCTGCAATAAATCTACTTATCGGATCCACTGCTGTCTGCCTCTTCACTACATACATTTGGCGATGAGCAGGAGAAGGTAAGAAGAAGGCAGCACTCACCAATATTTTGAGCTTCCTTGCGTTCTGCTGAAGACTCGTTTTCTAGGTGAAGCTGTTTCTACTCATCCCAGGGCTCATCGAACAATGTCATCCAACCTCTGGTAGGATTTATATGATTTTGGGCTTCCTCTGCCTCTTCACTACACTCACTGTACTACACGTGTGCAAGTAGTGTTATTATGTGCTTATACTAATTCTGTAGTTATGCAGTAACCAATGCATCATGGCCCTATGGAGTGTCACCTCCCAGGCACAGCTCATACAATGTCCCGGGGTGTACATCCGCAGGACATTTATATTTGCTATTACAGGGCGGGAGCATGGCTTCCACCCTGTGATAGCAAATGCTTGTTTGCCTTGTTGAAGCGAGAGGAGGATGGTAAAAACGCGCCTCACCCGTTCATTTAAATGATCACCCTGATGAGTAATGTTCCGGGACCAATCCTATTATTATATTGTGGGGTCTCTGCTGAACTCGGGACCTTAATCTCACATGTAAATTAGGCGCAGGAGGGCACAGAGACGTTTCACTGCCTGGGGGATCGCAACGTCCCCGAGTATTGCTTACTAATTGTTCAGGGGGTTCGAGGATAACTCAAGTCTGGGGATTGCCACCCTCCAGGGCTTTATTTAAATATGCAGGGTGGGCCTCACCAGTCCCTGATGCTTCGGTGGCCCTAGGCAGTGCCTTATTGGTTCTGTAATCACACGGGCAGTACTTATGGTGTAACAAAGTGATACACTCATAGAACCTTTGCAGTTGTAGAATTACCCAGGTTAATTTATGTAATAGTCTGTTGGTTTATATTTGGTAAGTGCATCACAAAATTACAAATGTTTTCCCTCATAACCTCGTATCAACCGCCGATTTTCACAAGTGTCGTCAGAAAAAGTAGACCCATACACTCACTTATTTATTGGTAAAAAAATAACCGTTATTAAAAGAACATAAATAAATGGAAACGCAACTTTATTCGAACAATCAACAATATAACATGAAATAAGTGGGTGGGACTCCTCCGGAAGCAGCATACAAAACCTGCAAGACAAAAAAGAAAAAGAAAGGTAGTCAGAATGAAAGGAAGAAAGTGAGAATGGGATAGAGAGCGAGTGGGTGGAAGGGAGAAGGGGAGGGAGAGTCAAAAGAACAGAGGGAGGAGGAAACAGAGTGTCAGCCTAATGCACCCAGCCCTCACTGTTCACCTCCTGTCATCCTTGTGTCTGGGACGCTGGGGTCCGCAGGAAAGAGTGCAGTCCAGCAAGTCCTTAAAATGAAACAGAGATATGAATGAGGCCAGAGATTACATTATTATCCATGGCAACATCGCTTGCCTGCACCTGAACACCCAGGCTGTTGCACCCCAGCCCCTTCCCCCGCACTGTTCTCAATTGCAGCTCCTGCGCACCGAGGCTTTACTGCACACCTGCCACCAATGGTGTGTCCAACGACGTGCCGGTGTGAGCTCTGACTCCAGGGTGCCTCTCTCAGAGTGGCAGAGCAGGTCTCCGGTCGGGGACAGTGTCTTGATACCACAATGGAAGGCATCAGAATGCCCAGGCCATAATAATGGGCTGAGTACCCACTGCGCCCATTTTGGCGCAAGCAACTCAGTGTCAGAAAAGGGAGGAATAATATAATGCTGGAAACGTCTTGAGGTAAATGAAGGTTTATTTCAAGCTTAATAGAGAACACCATTTGAGTGCATCCTTTCTTAAAGTACGATCTCCCAACTGTTAGTCGTAATCGTGGTTCAAGGAGGAGTTGGAGTGCACGAGAATACATAAAGTTAAATATTAATATGTTATGCCAACGTTCACATACAAAGGAGCAGATCGCATGCTAGAAGCATAATGTGGCCGTGTAATGCAGTGGCGCAAGCCTGTGTGTATGTACACTTAGTAATCAGCTTACAACAGTCTCAAAAGCTAGTGCCACGTGTCTGTAGGGCAGCGCTGCTGCCTGGCTCAAGCCTACAGTACGGTCCAGCAGGTCCTTAAAATGAGACAGAGATGTGGCTGAATGAGGTCAGAGATCACATCATTAGGCACAGCAACATCACTTGTTCGCACCTGCGCACCCAGGCTGATGCACCCCACCCCTCCTGCCGTACCACACTCAATTGCAGCCCCTGTGCACCTAGGCCCCACTGCTCACCTGCTGCATTGTTGTGTGTCCAAACACGACGGCCAGCAGAGTTCACAGTTCAAATCGAGTTTTGATTGCCAGGATGGTGTACAGCTCATGGATCCCTTATTGCGCATTGTGATATGCGCGGTGGATGCGGCCATATCACCTGAGGCAGTGTGGAAGAACTGGGACATGTGGCGTCGTCGTTATCCTATTTATACGTATGCAAAGTGGGCTGGGTTTGCATACGCCAGGCCAGCATAGGGGTGTGAATAATTATTCCAGGGACCTGGGCGTTGTTCAGTTCCTGCCTGGCCAGGAAGTGTACTTACGTGTGTTTCCCTGATGCAGTTTTGACGTCGCACCATCTGCAATTTACATTAATGTAGCATGTACCGGGAGGGCAGCAACTATCGCTAATGAGATGCTGTCCGAAAACATTGAATGGCCAACATCACATGTCGTTGTCAAGCTTATGTATATGCGCAGACACGCAGGTCAAAGGTGTGCGGTATTATTGAACGTGTTGCTATCGCGAAGCGCACACATGTGAATGTGCTCGGATGAAGGGAGGATCAGCAGTAAGGCTACGTCATACACAATGATAACGCTCATTACAGTCAAGCAATGCATGTCAAACGTGCATCTGAAAGTCTCACTACTATACTGGTAAAGCCTGACAACAAAGCATACTGCAATACAAATCTACACATTACTGTTTACTGTTTGTCACATGTGATCTAGGATGTGCACTCGGGCCGTGGCTGATGATACCCCTTCCAGCCACCAATACCCAGGCCGAAAGGCAGCACAATAATGCGCACACACACACACACTAGGGGCATCGTGTAACACACATTTGTTTTTTTATGTAACGTTTCAGATGCATGGTCATCACACGTGGAAGGCTACTGTACAGGCCATGAATATTGATCAAGATGGTCGTTGCATGTTATGTGTAGTATAAGATGTGTGTACACAGCAAAAAACTTTTCAAAAGAGCTCTCTAAGCAGAAGAGGTGTCTCTCATCAAACACTGTAGAGAGAATGACTAAAATGGGTGGTGTCCTCCAACTGTTACATTGGGAAATGTTATGAACCAATCAAATGCTTTTTTGTAAGGTCACATGGCAATTGCGCACCAAGCATACAAGGAGGCCGCACCCAACGCGATTTTGAGAAAATATATTTACCATGATGTAAGTTTAATACCGTTAGAAGTATATAAATGTTTAAAATATTTTAGATTATCGCGTATTCTCTCATATACACTTTACACTGATTTAGATATAGTTTTGAGACATAAAAAAAAAATGAGGGAATGGCGTACCCAGCGCGACACCATACATCAATGACGTAACACAGGGCCTGGCAGAGTGCACTCATTTCATACGCAATGTGCAACGGGCGTGACCCCATACGTACATGACCTAATGCGCGGCTTGATACTGCGTACCCGTCGCATACCAAAGTAGCCGCTGGCGTGACCTTATACAAATATGATGTTATGCGGGACACGGTGCCATCAACCAGTCGGACACTGAATGCGCATCATTTACGAGTCTAGCAATAAGGATTTGCGTGCTGATGGAGCTTGGTACACTACCGGTATGGGACTCCAGTTTTCGCCCCAAAAAAGATATACATCGTTTTTTTTAAGATATAAAACATTACATAATTTTTAAAGTTAAAAAAAGGATAATAGAGTTCCAAAATATTACAAACAAAATTTGAAAAAATATAGGTTTTGTAAATTTTAAAATATGAAATTACCATTTAAAAAACTTTTGAAATTCACTGAAAAAACATAGGTTTTATAGGCATTATAGTTAGGAATTAGCATTTAAAAAACCTTTGAAATTCACAAAAAAAACATAGGTTTAGGGACGTTATAGTTAGTTGGACATTTAACTCATAAAACCAAAGAAATTCACCTGTTATAGTTAGTTGAGCTAACTATAAGTTGTGCGCCCGCAATGCACTGCTGATGACGTCACATATTACATCACTCATGACATGGTGAGTGACATCACTGATGACATTATCCAGTGAATGTGTGTTTCTGTAAGGTTGAAATATTTTGCATATATATCTATACCAAGTTGTATCGAAGAATAAGTGGCATTCATTCACTCACCAACACACTCATACACACATTACCTCACCCATACAGCCCTTCCCAGATTTTTGAATCCATACAATTAGTGAATCACCCACTGAGAAATCTATGCATAGAGTCACACCTCCCGCACCCATACAGACACTCAGGCACCCATACTCAGATAACAAATCAATAACCCATATAGACACTCATGTAGCTACTCACCAACCCATGCAGCCGCTTACACACCAACTGAGAGACTAATACACATTATAGAGCCATTTTAGATAAAAAATCCAATTTAAAAACCTTAAATATTCAATAAAGAATCATAGGTTACATGGGTGTTATGGTTGGGGAATAAAAGTTCACTGAAAAAAGAAAGATTACACTGACATTATAGTTAGGAAATAGAATTAAAAAAACCATAGTAATTCACTGAAAAAAACAAAGGTTACAGAGACGTTAGAAATTAGTTTTAAAAAAACTTTTGAAATTCACTGGAAAAACCAATGTTAACAGGGACGTTATAGTTAGGAGCTAACTATAACTCGTACCCCTCAATGCACTGCTTATGACCTCACATATTACATCACTCATGACATGGTCAGTGACATCACTGCTGACATCACTTTTAACATCTCAAATCACATCACTGATGACATCATCCACAGCATCTGTGACGCAGTCACACAGTCTTTTATACACCCACTGTAACTCCCACACAACCATCCATGACAGAAAGGATCTCTTCGTACCACGGTGCACCTGGCACCACAGATATGACTGCTTTGTAAATTATTTCCAAAAGCCCGGAGAGGGGGAGCATTATCCCTGCCAGCCTTGGACAAAGATGCTTTATATTAGAGACTTTCATTTATGTGCACCAATGTTGTTGTTAAGCTAGTGTGCTCCCCTTAATTCATTATTCTCCATTGTCTAGCACATTCTTCGTTCATCCAGGTGTATAAATGATCTGTTAGATGTTCAACATTTGATTCAATGCCTTTTAGATTCCCCATTTGACTCTTGTTTCGATTATTGTTGTAGGTACTGGTTATTATTCTTGTATATGATTATTGTATGTACTCCCCTTATCTCTCTATGCTCCATCGCATAGCCCATTCCTACTTGTGCACTGGGTTGTATTGAGCTGTTATGTTTGTACTGGTTGATTCAATGCCTATTGGATTCCCAATGTTAGACTAATGTTCTGATGTGTTACCTTTGCCTCAAATTGTAATGCACTCTGATATCCTTCGGGATCAAGTTCGCACTATATAACACTTTATGAATAAAATAAATAAAAATAAATACATTCACAAAAAAGGGGGTACAAAAAAGTGTGTTTATCATGTTCATTTCCGTAGGGATTTTAGACAGAACTACAGCCTGAACTGCTAAATTGAATTACACCGACCAAAGTTTGTAGAAAATTAGATCTTGGTCCAGGAAGCAACCTGTTGTGATTTGGTGTAAATCCGTTGAGTAGTTTTTGAGATATTAACTGAAATCCAAATTTTGGTAAATTTAGCAACGCGGATCCTCTGCGGATCTTTCTGGGATTTGCGAATCCAAGTGCCAAAAGCAATGTCATGATTGGCTAGCAACAACCTGAGAAGAAAGTTGCTGACCCTATTTTGTTAATTGGAACTCGGTTCTCAGTGAGTCCCAAAAACTTATTTTTTTTTAACCTTGTGAGGAGCCACTGATCCTCCCCAGATCCGGGTGGATATAGGTGGATCCATGGATCCAGACTCAATTAAAAAAAAAAAATTTACACTCACTCACAGATCCACACACCTACTTACACACCCACTCACACACCCACACACCCGCTCACACACCCTAAAACCCTCCTATACCCACTTACACACATACACAGCCACTCAGAAGCTCATACAGACACTCACACGCCTACTCACACACCCACTCCCACACCCACTCACAGACCCAGGTTGCAGGGACATTATAATTTGGTTCAGATTTTACACACACAAAACCATGGAAATTCAGCAGTTATAGTTATCTCAAGTAAATATAGCTCGTGCCCTAAGGTAATTATAACTCACACCCTTGCACCTGTGTTAGCAGCAAATGAATATCCACTATGCAATCTTTAGACCTGACTTGTCAGTTCTGAGGGAAACTCAAAAAATCACTTATCAAATCTCAAGATAAATCCATATTCAGTCCCTTGAAGCCTGCACAACACCTTTTTCAAATGATAAAATGTAAAAAACTACTAAATGGACTTACATCCATGCAAGCAAAGGTATTCCACTGTAAAGATCTACTTTAACCCAAAATGTGGCGTCATTTTAGTCAGCGGTTTTTGCTGTACAGAAGACCAAAACAATAACTTTTTGAACCCCTTGCAATTTTTTTCTGGCCTTTAGTTCATGAAAGTTGACATGGCAAAGCCAGATTTACCAGTTTTTTTAACAGATGTTTGCAGATTTGTCAAGCGGTGCCCAAGTAATACATCTATCAAAGATCCCCTTTTGAATAGAAACACAGACCCAATCATAATCGCTAACGCTGCAATGAGTGTATGTTTGGGTTCAATAACAATGGGCATATATGGAAATTGGAATATTTAGGTTTTGTTTACCTTTCTCTGAATAGTTTATTTGTAAATAAAGATTAGGGACAGTGGAATTTCTGTGGTGCTGGTGTGCATGGTTATGAATTTACCACTTCACATAATTTGTTGCATTGCACATAAAATTATGTTTCAGCAGCAAAGAACCAAATTGAGGGTTATCTAAATTATGTGGCAAGAAAAGGAAAGTGATACGGTATTATGCAATACATTCTTTCATCCATATGAGCTAATGCCATTTACATAGCAATTGGCCTTCGGTTATCTCATCATAAGCCTTCCATAACATAATCAAACAGAGTAAGTTATTTAGGGCCAGATGTATGAAGCCCTGTTCATAGAGTCGAAGCAAGTCGCCTGCCAAATTCTTTGCTAACTTGGTTGCGCTTTCCAATGCGATTGATGTACTAGTTAGATCTATTGGAGAATTTACATTTAAAGGCGGTCACAACATTTCCCGCCTTATGAACATTAATGAGCCAAGGGGCAGTGAAATCCACTATAATGCAGTTTATGGTTAGTTTATCAAAGCGTGACACGTTCTAGCCATGAAAATTATATCTCACACCTCACATGTAATATTTATGGTTTGAGAGTATTTAAACTATATACCAAAAGAAACAGGACACAGCAGCACATCGTTAAACTACACATACCAAAACAAAGAAATTAAAATTGTTGTCTAACATGGTGATGTTAGACAACAATTTTATGGAAACATGCCACCCTCCTCCTGTTAAAGAAAAAACCAAATGGGGATCCCACGGACCTTAGTAACCTTCGTCCGATTTCTCTGCTGGCAGCGCCGGGCAAAATGTTTGAGAAAGTAATCCAGCGGCAGTTAAGTAATTTCATTGAGGTAAACAGGATACTGCATGAGACGCAATCAGGCTTTAGACCTGGCTTTAGTACGGATACAGCACTGATTGAGGTGGCAGAGTCAGTGAGGTGGTCGATGGATTCGGGAGACTCAGCCATGCTGGTGCTCCTGGATCTCTCGGCTGCTTTTGATACGGTCGACCACGCAAGGCTGTTGAGGCGACTGGCAGAGGTAGGCCTCCAGGACCAGGCGCTGGGGTGGATACAGTCGTATCTGACTCAGAGAACCGAGAAGGTGGCGCTGGGGGCCGTTTCTTCAACACCTAAGGTCCTCAGCTGTGGCATCCCTCAGGGGTCGGCACTAGCCCACTATTATTTAATATCTACCTGGCTCCACTTTTTACGCTGATTGCCAATTGGGGGGGTCAAGGCAATTTCATATGCCGATGACACCCAACTGGTGTTTCCGTATTCGGAGGTGTCGGAGGCGGCCTTTTCGAGCTTCAAGGGCTGTCTCCAAGACGTTGCGTGCTGGATGAACACAAACAAATTAAAACTTAATGCAAACAAGACGGAAGTGATCTTCTTTGGCAAAGGTTCCCCTCCACCCTCGGAGCTTTGGTGGCCGGCGGCGATGGGACCGGCCCCGTCGCCTAGCCAAACGGCAAAAAATCTGGGGGTGCGGTGGGATGACAGCTTGTCCTTTGCCTCGCACATCCAGCAAGTAGTTGGGTGCTGTTTGTGTAAGTTGAGGAATCTACGGAAGATTCTACGACTCCTACCAGAGGGCTGCCGAAAAACAGTAATCCATGCCACAGTGACATCAAGGCTGGATTACGCAAACGGCCTCTATCTGGGCTTACCAATGTACCTAACTCAGCGGTGGTTACAACTGGTCCAGAATGCGACTGTGAGACTGTTAATGTGTATTCCTTTTAAGCATTCGGTCTCTCCGCACCTTCTTTCACTTCACTGGCTACCAGTAGCCAGCAGGATCAAATTTAAGGCACTCACGCTGGCCTTTAGATCTCTGTATGGCACCTGTCCAAATTACCTGAGAGCTCGGTTGCCGAGATACACCCAGGCCCGCTCCCTCCGCTCCAACTGCCGCGTTCAGCTTGCAGTTCCACGAGCAAAAAGGGCTCGGTTGGGAGGACGAACCTTCTCGGCCAATGTGGCGGCACTATGAAATACCCTGCCCCCAGCGCTTCAGCAGGTCCCCTCCGAGTCCTGCTTTAAGCAGATGCTGAAGACCTGGCTCTTCACCCAACCGTGCTAGGCGCTCAATTCTGGTCCTTGTGGCCATGCCTGCTCTTCTAGCGCCGGGACACCTCCGTGTGAGGTAGCTGTTCGCGCTTTAGAAAATGCCGTATTATTAATATTATTATTATAATGTCAAGGTCGAGATGGTATATAATGTCAACAACGATGTCATCTACGTCATTTGCAATATCACTGGCCACAATACATGTGAGTTCATGAGTACTATATAAAGGGAGAAATTACGAACCGTGGACTATTTTGAGGAAAATGAACACAGCAAAACAATTGTAAGTTAGTGTTTTAAAGTTTAAATATACACATGCTGAATGCAAATATTCATTCAGACGTAAATGACGAACTGAAAAGCAATGGGAATGAGATGAGATTTATAGAAGTCAAATGTAAACTATATCTCTGTATTTTGCGCTGCCTTTTAAAGCACTTTTCCTCTTGGTGTATTTTCCAGCCCTCAATCAGTCTAATTGTAACTAAGTTATGCATTATAAAAGAAAGCGTTTGCGATGTATTTCTCCTCTCTGTGAATTGAACAGTTTTAACACACCAAGATATAATATGAATATTCTGTCCAAAGACCTATCGAGAAAAATGCCTGTGTAAACAATGAATGCGTGTTCTAATTGCATACATAGCCATATTGAAGTCACTGGGGATACACCCTCGGGACTGTCTAAGGCTTTTTATCCATCTATGCCTACCATTGTCATGGGAATATGATTTCCATTTTAATTTTTATCCATGCACAAGATGCAGAGGAGCCAATACTCAGCAAATCGTTTTTGAAAGCTGCCTTTTGGCATGATGGTTTTTCTAGAGCACTGGGGTCATCATTTATATGAGGTTTTGGCGCAGGGCAGTGCCGTAAGGAATATTGATGCGCTTCCCTGCATTAAAAGAAAAGGGCAGGAATGCGCCATATCTATAAGATGCAAAAAGAACAATTGATGGACAGAATACAGAACAATGTCATACATTCACCCCAGTAGAGAGATCTGGGCCTAAATCCATTTTTTTTTCCTGGACTGGAAAAAAGCATTTCAGGACCGGTTTCAGAGTTTCACCCCTCATCAGCCAGGATTGCTTGACTCCAGTGGCATGAAGAGCACGGGACCTACGTCTGGGCATACCCGTCCCACTCAGAGTGACAAATGCAAAAAGAACAATTGATGGACAGAATGCAGAACAATGTCATAGATTCAAACCAGTACAGAGATCTGGGCCTAAATTAATTGTTTATTTGCTCCCCATGCCTAATCTGGGGTGGCATGGTCCGCAAAAGAACAATGGTTTTAACCTAGATCTATTGACTGGGGGTAAACGTTTGATTTGCTCTTTATTCTGTCCATCATCTGTGTGTCTTTTATTGTATCTATAAGATACAGCAGATTCCTGCAATTTTCCCCTGTGCTGGCACACAATGGGCTGCCATGTACCAACGCAAGCATCCTTGCACCATGGTGCAAGGGTGCCTGTGTCGCAGGACTGATTAATTTTGTGCAGGAAGGCGCACATCCCTGAACAAAATCAATCAATTTATGCAATTTCCTCTTTCTATGTGTGCTGAATGCAGCACACAAAGGAAAAGGAAAAACAAGGAGAAATGAAAACATTTCTCCTCATTGCGCCTCCCTAACGCCACCCTTGTGGTGGCACCCTACCATTAGACTCTGACGCATTCCCAGGTTTACGATTACTCGTCATTCTGGGAATGCTTCAGATTCCATGGGTTTTGCATGGGAACACCACCAGCAACATCCATGGAATGCCGCTTCCACATAGTGTGCTGCATGAAATGGTCACATATTTACAAGGCCATGAAAAGCCATGTAAAGTGGCTTTATGTGGCCTTATAAATATGCTTTGGCACACTGCACAACCGGAACATCAAAAAGTTGATGTTCTGGTTGGCACAACAGTGCTGCAAGGGCCTTATAAATGAGGCCTTAAATATTGTGCAGTATGGAAAGGGCCCTAGACAATAAATCCCACTGAAAGCAACCCTTGTATTCATTTACGTTTATGAATGGAGGGCATCTGTCAGATCCGGTGTGCGGCTTGATGCCTAATGAGGTATGATGAATAGTGCAATGCCTCGGGATACAGTTGATGGGAGACAGGAGAGAAACACCCAGCGAATAAAGTTGCCTTCCCTAGTTAATATAATTCTCACCCGGTTAACACGTTCTCCGCTCCTCCCAGGCCTTGGTGAAGTGATCTACAGCCTCCAGCTTTGAACCATTAAAAACTCCTCTTATTATGGTAGGGAATAGTGAATATGAAATACCGACCAAGCACAATATGATGAGACAAAGTATTGAACAGATATGTGCACAAAGGGAGTTAAGGATTTACTATTCTTAACTCTACATCTACTCGAAGATATATCACCAAGGTACATATATGTGGAATTAGGTCTATAAAATGTATACAAACTTGTATTTTGATGTGTTGTCCCTCAGTATTGAGAGCAATCCTGTCTGCACCCACCGGGCTCCCGCCTCACTCAGCGACAGCCACGCTGTCCATTTTTTACGCGGAATGCGAACTTAAGATAAGGTAACATACTTGAGAGACAAGTTGTTGAACTATGGTAGCACATGGTTAAGGGAAGAGATATTTAAATGGTGCATTTACCCACTTGTTACCCCTGTAGTAAACACATGGAATCAGTCAGTTATACCGAGCACGCCAAAGAACAGAGTGAGACACAGGCAAATGTTTATAGAGAGCTGCTGTTATTAGATGGATGGAAATTACCTGGGAGAGGGAAAAGATTGCAAGAGACACATTTAAACCAGCCTAATCTAACTAGAATAAGAACTGGACTTTAAAGAAACAGGGAGTAGGTCTCCAATGTGACTTACTTAATGCCAAACATGCTATTGAGATTAATCAATTAATTCTTCAGCTGCGGTTAGAGTTCTCCTTTATCACAGACACCTGTTTTTTGTGTGCCGTCAGGTCATGTTATCGTTGCACTATGTCCTGCTGGTTTAAGATCATCCGCCACTCTCGAGCGCACGGGAGCTGGGGTGTGGGTCGCTGCAATCTTAAATGACAAATTCTCAATAAAAGAGATTACAATTGCAGAATTCCCTTCATAGTTGATTGGCTTTTTAATCTCTTCCCCCTCTACATCTAACGTGGGTGATATCATCCCTTGCTGCCGAACTGGGCCAGCAGAGAGCTTTATTGAACTTTTCCTGGACTTTGTATTATCTCTTTTGTTGGGATGTGCAAATATCACAATAATGGGAGACTTTAACATCTGGGCAGACCAGTCGTTAGATAAAATGTGCTGTAGATTAATGGAAAGCATAGCAGCATTGGGGTAAGAGCAAAAAGTCCACAATCAAAACCACCAAAAAGGCTATACATTTGATTTCATTTTGGGGGCAACCAAGATTATTCACAATGTGAAAATTACTCCTTTAGTGTGGACAGACAATTTCCTGATCAATTCGACTTTACAACCAGAACTGTAACCGCCTCCAATAGTTACTCCTCTGATTCTGAACAGAAAACAATGCCTGTGATCCAAAATGTTTATGTTCATTTAATAAACAACCTTCAAACAATGGCAAATGCACTTCATCAAGTTGCTGACATTTACGAATTACACAAAATATGGCCAAAGTATTAAATCAGCTCTCCATCATGTGCTATCTATACAAAGTGTTAGAAAGAAGTCCCTCTGCCCCGTGGTATAAACCCACCCTTTAAGTGGGAAAGTTGGACAGTAAAAAACTCATGCGGGAATGTTGGAAACTCCACACAAACTCAGCCAGACAGAAGCTGAAATAGGCTAAATCACCTACAAAAAAATGATTATTTCACAAAAACAGAATTTTTCTCTAGAAAGATTCAGTTGGCAGAAAAGTGGTAAAAAATTATCTTTGAAATAGCTAGTTTCTTCTCCTCTCCTGAACGCTTTACCGCTAACATTAATAAATCACAGGAGTTGTCCATACTCTCATATTTCCGAGAGGAAAAATTGTAAAGTTTTGTGATTTGTTGACTGAAGTCTGCAAGCAATCTATGGGTTTAGTAAATGTCTTGATGGTCCCTGATGGTTTCAATCCAGGTCTAGTCTCTAGGAGGCAGCCAAATCTGACCGCATATTGGCAGGCTGAAGCAGATGGAATTTTTCACATGTGATCTATTTACAAACATTCATTCGAAACACAAAAATGTCGTGGTAACCTGTTTGAGAGCACCAGGACAAGAGTATTCTACAGGTGCTTCTCTTGGGATCCTGTCACCTTACTACTATACTTCTTACTCAGACACTGGCAATAGCTATTTTTGTTTCTCCTGCCAGGTATTATTACCTGGGTATTACAGGAAGAGAGGTAGGTCCCCTCTTAACAACCTTTCACTCCTTCAATTTAATGAAGTATATGGTCTCACACACAAGCCCTGACGAATGCCTGAGATATATATAGGCTGTCAGAAGGGCAGAAACATGTCGACAACTCAGAAGTACACATGGGCCGTTAGACCCACTGATGTCCTCTGATAAATACTCTTATGGTATTTTTTTAATCAAACCTAGAGTACCACTGTAATAAAGGACACTTTGTGGTCTTCACTAAGGTATATTTAATAATACCAACTGGATCTGATAAGTTTATCAAAAAATAAAATAATTTTTAAGAGCTCCCTCAATATAGCTCAACTTGAGGTTGAGTCCACCCTGGTAGTATCATCTCACTAGGGTGGGATGAGGTGGCCTATGATGAAGCATGTCACATTACATGAGTGACCCCACTTCGTCCAATTTCTAAAACTGCCAGTGGCTTGAGTAGTAGGTATAGTAGCAGGGTGACAGGTTCCCAAGAGAAGCACCTGTAGAATACTCTTGTCAAGGTGCTTTCAAACAGGTTACCACACCATTTTTGTGTTTGGAGTTTACAGAGCTTGGGGCCTCCCTCAGCCTCTTTTTTTTTTTTTACAACTATTGCCTTATGAATTTAATCTGGGTCACCTTTTTACTAGCAAAGGGCCATGTTCTAGCTGAATGCAAAACAAGCATTGATAGTACCAATGCTGAAGAAATCGAATGCAGATCTGGATGCTTTGCATATTTTTAGGCTAATTCCCCTCCTGCCCTAGCGTGAAGAGATATTAGAGAAACAGGTACATCATTGGTTTTCTTTCTTTCTTGATCAGATTCTTAACTGAGTCCAGTCAGGCTTCCACAATCTCATACCACTGAGACAGCATTGCTGCCAGTTCCGGATGACCAACGTTTACCCGCAGACAGAGGTACCTTGTGCTGCATAACCTGGCTGCCTCATTTGATAGTCACATGCTAGTCTTCTCTCCATATTGGAGGAAATTGAGGTTTGTGGGAAGGCGATGCAGTGGTGTCAGTCTTACCCTTAGGAAGGGTACCAAGCAGTCTATCTATCCCCTTACATTTCAGACTATTGGTCTATAAAACAATGTATTACCCAAGGGTTGATGTTAAGCACAACATATTAATTATTAACATTCAACCTCTTGCACAACTAATCCAATCATTTGGTCTCAGCTGTGGAAACTATGCCGATGAAACATAGTGGGTTATTCCCATGGCCAAGCTTGCCCCCAACCCTTGTGAATCCTTTCATCAATGTTTGGCATATCCTGTGATATCCTCTTTGCTTAAAGATAACATCTTACAATTCTAATCTGATAAGGCTTCTGCTTGGATCCTTCATTGTCTATAGATCTTACCTCTACAAGCTTTCTTCTATTAAAGACTTTAAAAAAGACTTTGCCATACTTGCCCAAAGTGTCACATCAAGTTGCCCTACAGGCACATTTCCTAAATCATAAATATCAATCAATAGTACTCAGCACTCCAAATGAGATCTCAAATACAATATAACTTCTCATCTAATGAGGATTGATTGTTCATGTTTCAATGAAATAGCAGAAGTCTTCTATACAGTTTGTCTTCAGCTCTTCATTATTCATCGTCTCATACAATCGTTTTGATTGTAGCCAAAGTCAATATATTTTGTCCCCCTTGGGACTTCTTCAATGGTACAAGAATATATAAACAAATTGTTTTAAATAGATTCATATATTTAAAAAACACTAAGTACAATTTAAAACCAATCTCCCAAAACCAACTCTGAAAATAATTGCCAGTTTTAATGCACTACTCACGGTATTACACCTCTGCTTAAGAAACATGGAGTTCAAATAAGTTTTGATATTTAAAATAGTCATATGCAAAGTTTCAAGTAAATGTATGAATTGTTAATGATATATTCACCTGCACAGTCAACAAAATATGTAAACCCATCACCAAAACAACGTAATTCTTGCGCTTCCTCAAATCAATTACTTATTCAAATCATGTTACACATATTACATATACAGATCCCGCTCTTTAACATTAAAATCACTGGTATCATTGAAAATAAGGCTCACACCCTATCATTTTCATGTTTGATATCCTTAAACATATACATATATGTATTAATTAAAATTGTTCTAAGGTATTTTAACTTCATGTGCAATATGGTTGTGATAAATATACCTGAACATAAAAGTATTTTCAAAGTTGTTGTAAAGTTATATTCTTAGGTAGCTATCACAGGGGATGTGGTCCCCATTGAATGATCGTACATAATCTGTTTCAATTTAAAATTGAAACAATATCTCCTTCCAACTGCATTTGATGATGTTAAAACAATGGTTTTTACCCTTCAAAAAGTTGAATTAATAATCAGCTATAGTCCTAATAATATAGTAACATTAGAAATCATATGGTAGTAGAACTTTTTGATGTAATCCTTGTGCACTATTTGCTGAAGGTAAACATCCTGAATGGAGGTGGCCCACTTAAACCTGAAAAATATAGCTAACATCATACCAGGTAATGTGAAAGATCTGACCTTGCATGGTTATACTTTCAGAGAATATTATGAGGGAGCTCTCTGGGGACGTCGTGACTCTTCTTCTAAAGTGCCATCTTGTACAGAATGCACATCTCCCACAGTACCTGAACAAGAAAAAAAGTTGTGAAAGAACAGCACAATTCCCTTCTCCTGTGTGTGTTAGACCACACAAAGGATAAAGTGTCATCAGTGCCCTCTGTGATGACTCTAACTGCCAGCACTGCAACCAGAAATATCTTCTGACTGTTACAGTCACATACAATAACTTTGCCTTCATGCTTTAAACAATCAGAAATCAAAAATAATGTGTTGCCCAAATTTATAACGAACAAACTTGGGCATCCCTAATTGGTCTCCAATTCAGACACAGCCGGCAGTAACTAACCCCCAGAGCACATCACTCATACTTGAGCACTGTACTACATTATTTCAGCCCAAGGGAATGTCCAAACATTATGTGTTGGCCTGTTTAGCTGCCCATTTAACAAGTAAATACACAAAGAGCAAACATGAGGCCTTGCTCTCAAAAGAGCTTGTGCACTACATGTAAAAAAACAAAAATAACTAACAATTATTGACTACAACTCTAAACATTCGATTGAATATATCTCTCACAACATGCTGACCTAAACTTCCCAATATACCTAATCTGCAAGCAAAAACCATAGTCTTTCTGCTTTAGATGCTGTTGTTATTCTTAAAGTTTACATACCAAACAGCTCGAAGGACAATAGTGGAACATTTAGGCCTCCTGCACAAACCTTAGAACCTAAAATGACATCAAAGGCAAACCTGTCACATGACAGAAAATGTTGCCTTCAAACTAAACTCTTACATAAAATCTTCTTCATATTGCTATGGGGCATAGGGCTAGATGTGTGAAGCAATTTTGAGGCCACAAAAGCCCTGATTCGAAGAATCATGTCAATTGCAACTGCAAAAAAGTTTTTTCTTTGCACAAATACCCAACTGCCATTCTACAAAATGTCGTTTGGGTTTACAAATTAGTATTTGGAAGAGGTGTGTTTAGGGCGTCCCTTCCAAATACCGATTGACAGTAGTGTGTATCAATGTTTTGTGACTAAATTACAGTTATAAAACATACGTTTTTTGCAGACTACTGAAAGGTAGTAGTAAACATTCACAAATGGTAAAGGCTCCCCATGAGACCCCGTTCACCTTTGAGAATGTTAGAAAAAGAGGACTATTGCCTACTATTCAAAAAATTAATTTTAAAGGATTGATTTTTACTTGAAGCCTGAGCTAGCGCGCAAGCGTTACTCTCGTGATGATCTGTTGTAGTTCAGTGCGGGAGAGAAGCACCGCCCACTTCCCCACCCATATTTTTCATTGGCTTTTGTCTTTGTCCTTTGTAAATGCTGCAGTCTGGTTCCTTAATAGGCTTGTTAGTCCCTCCATGTCGTCATTTGTATCCTCCCATGGCTACTGGCCCCTTTACTTGGTTGCTACACGGTAGGTGTACTATTTCCTTTATTGAGTTTTTCGTACGGTAGCCACAACAACGTGCTTTGCTTACAACCAGCGGCCATGCCCGCATTCACTTTCAAAGCAGCTGGGACAATGGAGGCTGTTTGTTTGAATGCCATAGGTCTCGCAAAAAAGAGAGAGGACCCCCTAATGCAGTACCAAGGACAGAAAACCCCACCATTGGCTGTCTTGTCTGCAGTAGTGGGCAGCAGTTCAGATGTGCCAGGCACACCCTGTGCTTTCCATATTGTAATGTTGTTTTAAATTGGTTGTCGATATTTGTATTGCAGTGTTCAACACTGCAGCATAAAACAGTAATTTGTTATTTAAAACAGCCACCAAAATATTTTGAACTGTACCCGTACTTCACTTTGATAAATAAATGATTTTCTTCATTTAAACTGTGAGTGCTTTGCAGCCATCAGTTAACTAAATTTAGTATTGATTTGTCCTTCTGACTAAATAAATGTATTGTGTGGAGTTTTGTTCCTTTTTTAGTGGCGCTGTTAAAGCATTGTATGATTGTGTATTTTATTTGTCTTAAATTGCTGTCGGTTGGCAAGACTTTAAAATCTAAACAAATATTACATTTTTGTGTTCATTATCTTTTATTTTTCACAAGAAAGAGTAAGTTCTTTGTGTGTTCTCTTATGATGGACTGCAACATTTCCTTCACATTTCATCCTTTTCGATATAGCTTTTCTGCCAGAGGTACCAGGACAAGTAAGAAAATGTTGTAATTAGTTTTGATCCTTTCATTGTATCCAGTATTTTATGTTTGATTGGGACTCTTTCAATTTGCAGAGTCTTTCAGAACAAAGTAAAGATAGAAAGCAAAAGCTTTTAACAGCCAATTCGTGTTTCACCCCTCAACAATGGCTTTTTAGCCTTAGGCTTCTTCAGGGCTGCCAAATGCAATACAATAAGTACCAATAGCATACATAAAATGAGCGCAGGTATCCAGTACATCAGTATAAAATAGAGTATTTTTTCATTGCAAGGAAGATGTGGACGTCAGAAACAAAGTAATCTACGGAAGGAAATGGGATCAATAAGAAGGTGAGAAGAAAAAGGAGAAAAGTAATGGAAGTCATAATAGGCATCATAATGAAACAACATTAAAAGAAAATGTAGATACCACAGGGATGGTACAGTTAATTAATGAGACTTTTACATACAGTTATGGTAAAAAAGGCAAGGATCGATACATGAAGGGAGAAAGACAAAAACATACCAGAGTTGTCTTCGACATTAGCAAATCCGTTTCTTGAAATTTGGTATGTTATATATATATTTTTAGATAACAGGTGCTCATCAGTAATGTCGGGAGAGGAAATCTATCAGGCAAGAAAGCTATACTCACTCAAATAATTATATATGTAAGTGCAAGGGAAACATACTCATTTTTGTAATGCAGTGAAACTACAGTGTACCATAATGGGGGTTCTGCCCTGGTAAAGATATTCCAAACCACGTAGATGTTTAGGGCAACATTATGTTGTGGTGGACAACACTTGCACGGTGGGGTATTTATATTGTCTTATATCAAAGTCATGTTCTGTTTTGTGTGAACTTTCCCATTGGGAACATGCTAAGAAGGCTTACCGTAAGGTACTCGTAAGTTGAAATTCCTATTCATGGCGGAACCTAAAGAAAAAGATCCATAATTTTATAGGATGAATATTGAGGTTTTTGAGGAAAAATATCTTCAGGCAAACACGTGTGGTCCATACCTTAAGTATTATAGGGAAATCCCAAAGAAACCAACCTGCTTTGTTATAATCGTGACTCATATCTGGGGAAACTAAAGTCAAGGATAAAAATTAAGGAAGGTTATAAATTAAGAGATGCCCCGTGTGCATAGGACCTTGCGGGTGCGTAAAGCCCTAGCCCGAAATTCTTATTTGTGATGGTGGTCTGGAGAACTTTCAGTCGGCACAGGCAGCCACAATGCGTACAATGCTCTCTTTTTTGGTTGCAGGACCGGAAGTCCATCCTCCGCGGCCATGACAACTTCTGGTATTATTTTTCTTCTCACCTTCTTATTGATCCCATTTCCTTACGTGGATTAATATCTGAGGGGAGCCCCTTCCATCACAAATTGACAGATAATAAACACACAGGCCATTATTCCTCCCCTCTGCTGGTTCTATGTTTCATTGCCAATCTTAAGAAGTTTACTGTGCAAAAAAGCGTTAGAGGCTTTGCTGACAATTTCAGAAACAGTAATGCCACCTTAGCTTGTTTGAAGTTAGCCTTCCTTAAAATATCCTTTAAAAATAAGTGCCTAGGGTAAGCATAAAAAGGGCACAGTAGAACCAGGTGGAGCGTGTCCTGCGGAGACCATTGGTCGCAGTGGCAAGGACCCTTCCTCTCCAGGTGCGTTGTAAACCCTGCTGGAACTGCCAGGATGTGATGTAGCAAATTTAGCCTGAAACGGGTCAGAAGAAATCGGTCCTGCGGATTGTAAATAAGGCACAGATAAGGTTCCAGGATCAGACACGACTTAGTTAGCTGGTGTGTTCTTACTGTTTGCTTGGTCAGCTCCCTGTCTTCCGTGTTCAATATGGCTCTATTTAGAAAATTTAGCTTAATGATGCCCTTGTCCTTAGATAGCAGCTTTGTAGGATGAATAAAATGTTCAGCATGACCCATGGCCCTCAGGTTTTCCTTGATATATCTAAGCCAAGGAATATTATGGCCATGGGCCGGGGACATGCAGTCTAATATTATTTGCTGGCTTAATGTCGCCTCTGGGTTTGTCCATATTTGAACCCAGCATGCAAGGGGTTTCCATTGGAGCCAGTCGCACAGATGGGTTATGCCCAGTTCCTCATGAACCACATAGGATGATGTACTCTGGGGGACTTTCAATGCCTGCCTTAAGTATTTATTTTCTTCTGTTTGTAACTTATGTGGGTCTACATAGCCCCAGACCTCACTACCGTATAGGACCTTGGCACAGCTTACCGAACTGTAAAGGTTCAAGATTTGCTCTGGGGACCATCGTCCTATTCTCTTTGCAAAGTTCATCGTTGCCCCTGTTGAGTTAATTAGTGTCTGACATTTCTCTTCTACAAGGGCTTTAAAGCTAAGGCGACTATCAGACAGGATCCCGAGATATGAAAATGACTTGACCTTTTCCAAAACATGTGAGCCTATTCTGTACTTGGTTTTCCTATTTGGTCCTTTCAATATCTCCATAACATATGAGTTGGTGAGGTTCGGTGACTAATCCAGTCTATCCATGAAATGGACAAATCCATCTATAAGGCGCTGCAGGCCACACGCAGTGCAAGACAAAAGCACTGCGTCATCTGCATACAATAGCACCGGGATCCCTCTCCTTCCTATCTGTGGGCAGTCCAACCCTAAGGCTACCAGCGCCTGCGCTAAACCATTTATATATAAAGTAAAAGGGAAGGGAGCCAGGATACACCCTTGCCTCACTCCCCTTGAGCATGGGAAATAGTCTGTGACATTTCCCTCGTCATCATATCTGACCTGGGTAGAGGTGTTCTGATGCAGTACTCCTAATATATTTACCAGTCTACTCCTAAAGCCCCCAGTAATTCCCACAATTTCTTCCGATTGACTCGATCAAATGCCGCAGTGAGGTCCATGAAAGCCAAGTACGCCGTCCCCTCACTGGCCACCACGTACTTGGCTGCCAGGAGATTTAGGTTGAGGCATTGATCTGTGGTGGAGCGGCCATTCCTAAACCCATACTGGGTGTCCGTGATGATCTCATGTTCCTCCGCCCAGGCAATCAATCGGTTAAGAATGGCCCTGCCTAGAACTTTCATGGTGACATCAATAAAGAGAAATGGGCGGATAACATTGTGGGGTATTTCTATTTCCTTTTTTGAATATGGGGACTATTGTGGCCATAGGACAGGATATTGTCATCGTTGTCTCTACTGCAGTGTTTATTACCCTTGTAAGTATGGGCGCCCAAAGGTCTTTCTGGCTCCAAAAGAGGTCTGGGGGAATCCCATCAGTGCCCGCCGCCTTATTGCGGGTTAACCCCTCGATCCCAGCCTTTATTTCTTCTAGGGAAAAGATAATCTGGGGTGCGTTCGCACTTTCTAGTTCTACTGTAACCAAGTCAATAATACTACCATGGCTATAGAGGCCCTTGTAGTGCTCGAGCCAGGTTTCCGGGAGAATATGACATGCCAGCTTAGGTTTATTTGAATCCTGGAAGTATGATTCATTAATAACTCTCCAGAAAGTGGTCGAGTCCTTAGTCTCGGCCGCTTCTCTCAGGTTTTCCCATGCCTGGTTCTGCAATGCGGTCTTCCGATGTTTTAATATCTTGTTGTACCTTGCCCTACAGCTCGATATCTTCGCCCTATCCTTTGGTACACATCTCAGAGCTGACTTCAGATCCCTCAGGGCCAGGGTGCAGTCACGATCAAACCACCCGGGGGCACTATGTTCCTTATTGGTCTTTCTACCCCTAAGTGAGCCATCAATTTGTTGGTCAGCACCCTCAAATGCCTTGATCAGGTCTGCCCCATTGGCCTCTAGGTCCAAGCACTTCCAGATATTGGATTTGTCCTGTGTCAGTAAGCTTCTGTATAATGCTTCGCTGTCGGTGTTGGCCCACCTTAGTCTCCTGCCCTGATCGGTGGCTATAAACTGACCTCCGACCTCCCTACGGTGGAGTTGGGTTGCCGGCTTTGGATCTCTAATACTCAGGACCAGCGGGTTATGGTCACTGAAAATACTGACCCCTATCTTAAACCTTGTGATCTGACATTTTAACGTAGTTGTGACAAAAATAAAATCAATTATAGAACGCTTTCCCCTGCCTTTAAAAGTTGGGGTGACTGTACTGTTTCCCTCCCCACCGATCAAGTCCATAGTGTGTGTAAGTGCATGACTGCCCAAGATCTTATTCAGCGCTCCTCTCTCTCTTGTATGATTCAGGTGCCACCCCGCTGCCACCGGGCAGGCCGACCACTTCCCCCCATTCATTCTTAAAAAGGGACATGGATGACAATTAAAGTCCCCCGCTAGAACTGGCTGGGAACTTAGTGCCCCTTGCTCTTCCATTCCTGCCAGCTGGGCCCCCAGTTCCGTTAGGGATGAAAGGGGTTTCCTGGGATAATAACGTTATAAAAACTAATAAGGGTTACATTAAAACCCTTATTGCGGTACGTAATCCCAAGTATGCAGTCCGAAGACCATTTTAGTTCTACCCATCTTCCTGTTAGTCTGAGGTTGATATAGATGGTCAAACCACCCTTTGCCCTCCCAGACGCTGACTTACGTGCTAGGACAAAAAACAATTCATGTCCTTCTATTGCCTGGGTATTGCTATCTATGTTTCTTGTAGGAGGATTATTTGATGTTTCTTTATATAAGTTAGCCAATTGTGTTTTTTAATTTTTGAAGCTAATCCCGCAATATTCCAGGATATTATCTTAATCTCTCCCGCTAATTGCCTACCTGCAGTGTCGATTGTGGAACTAGTATATATTGCCGGAGGTTCACCCAGTTTACCTGCATTTCTCCCTTGTCCCCTACCACCGGGCTCTAAATCTCTCGCATTAGGGACCAATTCGACTAACTGAATGCAGCTTGCCCCAACGTGATCTCCTGATTGGGGCTGCCCCACCCTTGTAGCATCTTTCTCATCTGGCAGCCTCCCTATCAGTCAGTCTATTTCATTTAAGGATGAAGCACAGTGGAGATGTGTGTATCGATTAGATAGTGGGACTATCCAGCCCTCCCCTTGTAGTGCAACCCTATTCTGCTTGTAGTCACCTTGCATGTTCCTATGCACCGTGTCCCTGTAAAAAAAGGCCAGGGGGAGCAGTCTAATACAAGTCCCTCCCTCCCCTTGATATTGACCCCTCGTTTGGCTACAAAGGAGGTCTTTAACTAACTCTGGTTGTCTGAAGTTTAAAATCACGCAGTCGCCCGCAAAACTCTTCCTATTGTTTCCAATCCAGGCCACCCTCCTTGCCATCAAAACATGCCTATGTTGTGCAAGATCAAAACCTGTGTTTTTAACTAACCAATGGGCTGTCTTATTGATTAGGGTACGCAGGGTTTCTTCCCTTTCGTCCCCACTGGTAGGAACCCCTACTAGAACTACTGTATAGGGGCTTGAGGCTAGAGGGAGGTCCAGCGCCGTTAGGCCTCTGGTACTCTGGACAGGGTCGACCTGTATTTGCTCTTTTTCAGTGTCTGTTACCCTTCTTCCTTCCGGACACCTATGGGCTGTGTCGGGGTGAGACGTATAAGTTGGCCCCGTTCTGCTTATGCCTAGATTCGTCCTGCTCATAGTGCCCACCGAAGGGCCCTTAATATTGCCCTCCCTGGCTTCATCCAAGCGCTCACCTTCACGGGGCCCCCCTCCCTGGTCATCATTACTTGTGGTGGGGTTTGGATGTAATGTGAGTTCTGCTCCCACCGCGTCTGATCCCATGGTTCTGCCGGGCACATTTTTGCCCTGATCACATAACCAGTAGAGTTTTTCCTCAATGGCCTTAATTTTCTCCAGCACAGGTCCCAAATGAGTGGCAAAGAGCAGCTCTATTTTTAGGCCATAATACATTTTCCACTCCCTGGTCAGTCTCCATCTTCCCACAATTTGAGCACTGTCCACTGCCTGTGGGTCCCACTGTAGTTTTCACCCTCCTCGTCTTTGCTACACCCCTCTGTTTTGGCTTGGGTCTTGGCGGGTTCAGCTCCTTCCCCCCAGTCGTGTTCCCTGAGTCCTTGAATCAGCTAAAGGTGATACCAGCTGAGTGGTGGATACGGCTTTTCTGGCGCGTTTTGATCTTGTAACCATCTCTCCACCCTCCCTAGCCGTGATTGCTGCACCTAGTTTGACCCTGGGTGCAGTTAACTCTGATCCCCCCAGTTCTGACCCATTAGTCACTGGTGCGGTTGGGTTAGAGCACCCCTCCGCCTCTGCGATGGTTATCTGGGACAATTCGGAGTCAGAGTCGGGGGTAGGTGGGTCATCAAGGTGTATGGGTGAGCCCTCCTCCTGTGCCCAATGTGAAACATGAACTATGGCGCTAGTAATGTTACCACCATCTTGTTTTGGTTGGCCTTTAGGGGTGCCTTTACTTGGAGATTTAGACCTTGCTATGGAACCCATAGATGAGCGTTTACGATCTATCAGTGCATCTATCGACAATCTTTTTTCTGTGAGCTGAATTTCATGAACTAACAGAGACTCAGCACTTTGAAGAAATGTATCAAGAGTCCCCTTAACCCCACTCCCTACCCCCACAGGGGTCACCTTCCGCTTACTCATACTTGGTAATATTAAAGATAGAGTACCCTGAACTCTCTCCAGTACAACGTAGATATCCTTTAAAAACTTTATTGAGTCTTATATTGCATACAATCCACAGAGCACAAAGCTGGAATAGAGTCTACAAAGCACTGCCTCCGTGTCCACGAGTAGAATGATATATTCCAATCCTCTTTCTAAGGACTGACCTGGTATCTGTGCAGGGCGCATCCACCATTTATGTTAGACAATCCACTTATTGCATCTGGTATTCATCCACTTAGGAGGAGTCCTGATCTCAGATGCAAGGGGGGTGGACCTGCCCGGCCTCCTCCGGCCTTTGGCGGCCAAGGACGGGCCCGCCCTTGGCCCGGGCGAGCCCGCGCGTGTCCCACGCTGCAGGAGCCCCGACGATGTTTTATCCACGTTGGCCCGGTGGAGTTATTGCGAGAGCACGCTGCCTCTTGGGAACTAGAGTCCCGGCAGTCCCGCGCTCCTCGATGTGGAAGGGCGAGGTCCAGCAACAGACAAGCAGGTCCCGGGCAGCACAGCACAAAGAACGGCAAGCAAGGGCAGCTGGTAGGTCAGAAGGGCAAAGTCTTTTTTTCAATGTACTGTATACCTGTTCTCGTTTTATGTATGTTATTGGTATTTATTGTATTGGATTTGGCAACCCTGAAGAAGCCCAAGCTGAAAAGCCATTGTTAAGGGGTGAAACACGTGTTGGCTGTTAAAAACCTTTTGCTTTCTATCTTTACTTTGTTAAAATTAAAGAGTTGCTATCAAACATAAAATACTGGATACAATAAAAGGATTTAAACTAATTACAACATGTTTTTACTTGTCCTGGTACATCTCGCAGTTTAGAATCAAATGGGGAAGGGGTCTCACATTGCAGAGGACAAGTAGCCCTTTAAAAACATCCTCATTTAAATGCAGGAGTGCTCGCTTACAAATATATCTTTTCTGCCTGCTCAGAACCGACTCTTTCCCCTTGTCAGTGTAGCACCCTTTTTTCACTTCTTTACTTCTGTCATACTTTATGATCTCCCACATTGTGTCCTGCTCCCTCTTGATATCAACTATAACAAACATTTGCAATGCAATACGTCTTGCATTTACGCAAGTTTAAGCTATTGGCATTGTAAATGACAATGCATGTTATTTATGTTTCAAAAACCTAAACATTGATAAAAGGTATTTTCATTTACAATGTCAATAGCTCAAACTCACATAAATGACAGACCTGTTGCATTACAAATGCTTGTTTTCTTTTGAAATGAACGCCTTTCCTTTAAGTATAATGGGCTGTGCTTCAATGATAACAAGATTACTTTATTTAAAAGCAATCACAGACATGGTGGTGTGCTGATCTCAGCAGGCCAACATCCCTGTGATGGTCAGCATTCCTAATGGTTTTTTTATTTCTGAAATAGCAATTCCTAGTGGGCTGTATATCGACCTACCTCATTAATAATCATGAGGTAGGTCGATTTAAAGCCCTCTAGAAATTGCTATTTCAGAACTAAACATTCATATATTAGGAATAGCAATTTCCTAATTGCAATTCACCGAAATCGCAATGAGGAAAACATCATTCCTGACATTAGTACATCTACAGCCAGAATCTTCAACCAAAATTGCGCTCGCAATAGCTGCGAATTAGCCATTGCGAACGCAATTCAATGAACCGCAATTCATGAAAAGATAACTGACCATTTTGCGAATTCACAAAATAGATTTAGTGAAATCGCAATTAAAATCACAGAATCTAGGTGATTCGGAATTAGTGAGACTCCAATGATTCTGCGATTCCATATGCGAATTCGCTAAATATTCGCAAACCAAATTCATGAAACATCGCAATTAGCGAAAAAACACAAAATCACTATTTGAGAGGTGCAATTTAAGGAGAACCCAAACCAGGTGGTAACCATGAAGTAAAAAAAAAATTTTTTTTAATTACCAAACTAGCCACAGGTGCGGGCCTGACCAAACACACTTAAGGAGACACAGTAGGAGCATGAGGACATTCACAATGCCAGGACTCTACATGGTGGTCAGGCGGCGAAGGCTCCAGGCTGCAGCAAGGAACAGACGCAGGATCCAGGAGCGAATTTTCCACCAGCGGATCACACTTCTGGGCCAAACTGAGGAGGAAATCTACTCAAAGTACCAGCTGAATGGGGCAATGATTAAAAAGCTCATCTGGGACCTTGTCCCCCTGATGCAGCACCCAACGAGGAGGACCAATGTCCAGGTCTTGTGCAGCCTGCACCTCCTGGCCTCCGGAAGCTTCCAGGGAATAGTTGCCGTTGCAGGGGGGATCTCCCAGAGCACCATGTCCCACTGCCTAAGGAGTTTCCTGGAGGCCATGCTGACCCGGCTACACCATTACATCACATTCCCAACCACCCAACAGGACTTGAATCAAACCAAGCTAGATTTTTACAACATTGCGCAATTCCCCCATGTAATTGGAGCTCCTCCCTTGTGGACTGTTGAATGTCCGGTCCCTACCTAAGCATAGGACTGAAATTCAGCTTCTGATAGAGGCACATGGGTTGGAGATACTATGCATGACTGAGACTTAAATGCAGCCGGACTGTACGGTTGACTTCGGATTGGCCTGCCCGCCAGGGTTTAAACTACTTCATGTGCCTAGGCTGGAGGGAAAGGGGGAGGGGTGGGGTTAATTTATAGAGACTCTCTGAGTCTAAAGACCATTGATATTGATCTGGTTGCAGGGGTTGAACTCCTGGCGTTCTCAATTAAGAGTGAGACGGGCCAATCCCTGACAGGTATTATTTGTTACCGACCACCGGGGTTCTTCAGTGTGCTGCAGCAGCAATTGCTTTTGGATCTGTTTACCAACATGGCGGCAACACATCGGAGAATCTTAATTTTGGGCGACTTTAATCTCTGGCCAAACGGATCCCTTGATACGGGCCTGGCCAATTTACTCCAATCTTGTGAGGGGCTGGGACTGGGTCAGCAAGTCTCAGTGCCTACTCACCTGGGGGGTCATATGTTGGACCTTATCTTCGCTTCAGATGATCAGCTCTACATGGGGGAGGTTCTCCCAATGGATTGGACTGTCCATTTTGAATATGGCCAACTGGGATAAAAAGGATAAAAAGGAAGGTAAGCGGAGGATAAACTTCTTGGGGAGGGATTGGAGAGCCCTGACACGGAGGAAAAACTTTGATGTGGTGTTTACGGTGGAAGATTGCTTTTCGCGGGAGGCCCAGGTTGATGAAAACTACCTCACCTTCTGTAAAAAGATCACTCAGATCCTCGACTCATTGGTGCCATCAAAAATCCTTTCAGAGTAAAGGAAGGCCATCTGCCCCCTGGTTTGGGGAAGAATTAAAAACACTGAAGCTTGATTGTAATCGGGCTGAGAGAACCTGGAGGCAGAAATATTTAATCGAGGATAAAAAGGCCTGGAGAGCAAAAATATTGAACTACAGGAAGGTCATAAAAAGAAGGAAGGCTGACTTTTTCGCCTGTGCGATTCTTAGAGCCTCAAACAGCTCCCGCTGTATTTTTAAAATTCTTAATACTCTGACAAACCCGGAGTGCTGTGCCAATGATATCTTGCCATCTCAGAGGCTCTGTGATAATCTTGCCAGTTTTTTCTGTAACAAAGTTGCCTCTATTATTGAGGAGTTGGGGAAGACATCAGAGCCTCTGAAGGCAACAATTGAACAGCCAGCCCCTATTGAGGACAGGAGTGGGCCGTCGGAGAAGGACAGCTCAAAGGAGTCTGTCTGGGAGGCTCTTTCGGAGTTTCCCCCTCTCCAGATCGAGGACTTTTGCAGGTTAGCAGAGAGTATTGTATCAGGCTCCCCCCTTGACCCACTACCTTGTAAAAACTGGAAAGAATTCGGGGTGGAGCTTTTCCCACTGCTGTGTAAGATCTGTAACCAGTCTCTTGTAGAAGGGGCGGTTCCCAGTCAGTGGAAGCAGGCACTTGTAACACCTCTGCTAAAAAAAGCTTCCCTGGATCCTGAATGTCTGAAAAACTTTAGACCTATATCCCTCCTCCCCTTCCCAGCCAAGGTAGTTGAACGGGTAGTGAGTGGCACACTGTCCGCACACTTGGAACGGGCCAAACATCTGGAGGAGGAGCAGTTCGGCTTCAGACCAGCCCATGGAACGGAGACAGCTTTGGTGACCGTTATGGATGAGCTTCGGAGGCGGACACGGTCAACCATAACATCTTGTTGAGGAGGCTGAGTGAGGTGGGAGTCACGGGGGTGGCCCTGAGATGGTTTCACTCCTTTCTCTCAGGGAGACAGCAAGCAGTTTCCCTTCCTCCCTACCAATCTGCCTTTACTCCTGTCCCTCATGGGGTTCCTCAGGGCTCGGCCATCAGCCCTATTCTCTTTAATGTCTATTTGAGACCCCTGCTGAAGATCATCAAGCGTTATAACATCAAAGTCATCAATTACGCTGATGACACCCAACTCATTCTCTCCCTTGAGGGAGAGCAGTCCATCTCAGCAGAAGGGTTTCACAGATGTTTAGGAGATATGACACAATGGCTGAAGGAGAATTCTTTACAATTTAACATTGCTAAGACTGAACTGATGCATTTTAAAACGCATAAGAACAGGGAAGGGCCGCCCACGAATTTGTGGCCACCAGAGTTCCCCAACCCTGGCTTGCCGGTAAAAACAGTTCGCAACCTAGGGGTCACATTTGATTGTGACCTCTCCCTGGAGGTGCATGTGGGGAAAGTGGTGAGCTGTTGTTTGGGGATTATGCGCTCCTTGAGGAAGATCTTTACCCTCTTACCACCTCAAGCCCGTGCCCTAATTGCACGTAGTACCATACTTAGTCGGGTAGATTATTGTAATGCTCTACTCCTTGGGTCCCCCAAATTCCTTTTCGATAGGCTTCAGCGGGTTCAATCTGCCTCGGCTAAGTTGGTACTAGGCTGGTCAAGGTGGACCTCTGCCTCTGGAGCACTTACGGAGCTGCATTGGTTGCCAGTGGCACAGAGAATTACATTTAAATCTCTGTGTCTAGTATTTAAAGCCCTGCACGGAAAAGGTCCAACCTCCTTTCAGCTAATGTTTGAGTGGTACGTTCCGGGCAGAGCGCTTCGCTCTTCGAAATGGATTGTCAGTAAAAGTACCACGCTTCAACAAAGTCATGGCAGGGGGCAGGACATTTGGGGTGGCCGCAGCCAGGCTGTAGAACACTCTACCTCTTGCACTGCGGCAACATAGGGAGCTGCTTGCATTCAGAAAGAACCTTAAAACCTGGCTATTCCCTATGAACTAGGCCTGCACTTTGATCCCCTCCTGTGCTGATATGGTCTCAGAGTTACCAACGCCAAGATGCCTGTTAGGTGGTAGTGCGCTTAAGAAATTGTATAAATAATAAATAAATAATGACTGTACCCACATCCACATCTGCCCACCAGAAACAAAATACATGTACCGGAACCGCAAGTCCTACCACGCACTGAATATCCAGATGGTGTGCAACGCTAAGACAATCATCACGGACATAGTGGCACAATACCCGGGGAGCACACATGACTCCTTCATATTCCGGCACAGCGGCATGCACACACGACTGGCCAGGGGAGACTTTAGCGAAGGACATCTTCTAAGTAAGTACACATGCCAACAAATAGTACATCGCGACCATGTAGCTGTGCATGACAGGCACTCACCCTCTGCTCCTTTCATTCAAGTGACAGCGCCTACGGTCTCCGTGATTACCTCCTCACCCCATACCTCAACCCTGCCACACCACAGCAACGGCGTTACAATGCTGCACACATCCGCACAAGAAATTGCATTGAGTGGACATTTGGGCTTTTGAAGAGCCAATTCCGCATACTACACAAGACTGGTGGGGCCCTCAATTACCAGCCTGAGGTCTGCTGCCACATCGTGGCCGTGTGTGAAATACTCCACAACATTGCTACCAAGCGGAGGATACCTGTAGAGATCTCTGGCAGTGAGTCGGAAGGGGACAGTTGCCCACCTGCACATGTGCCTCAGGCACGCAGGGAGAATCCTGCTGAAGGCCGCAACGAAATCACAATGAACTGTTTCTAGTGCACCCACTCCCCTCACCCAACACTTCACTCATGCATGACAAATGAAATAATGACATGAGTCAGACTAACTTGTGACTACTAAATCTTATTGTTTTTTTCACAATAATGTAGATATCTTTTTTTATATTACATGAGAGCTGTATTCACTCATACATCCCCATGTTTGTGAAGAGGGTATGCTTGTATCATCAGCATGGCCCTGCTGGTACAGTCCAATGAGTCAGTGGCGCCTCCGGGTGGACACACCCAGTCGCCTTTCAACTTCCTCCACATCAGTATTAGCCCGTGAGGCTGCAGTGGGCCTGGTGCTGCGGCGGGGTACCGTCACCAGCGGCAAGGACAGGCTGCTGTGGCTGGAATTGCCCTCACTGGCATCATCCCCCCCACTTCCTTTGCCATGGCCAGTCGCCTGCAGACTCTGCACTGCTGTGGTGACTTACTCAAGTGCCCTAGCGACGTCTTGGCAGCAATGCACCATTTGGATCTGCATCGCAAGGGAGCGACGCGATAGTTGAGAGGTGGCATTTCCAATTATATGTTTCGATCTTGTGTAAGCTGACAGGCGGGTCAGCAGCTGGCGGTGGCGGCAGCGGGTGGCATCCTGCTGGGACAGCAGGACCTGGCTGTTTTCACGGACAGTTGTGGTCATGAGTTGCATGCTATCTGTGAGCTGGCCCACATTACGCGCAGTCTTGTGCAGCTGCAGGTGGATGGCTGCCAAGTGACGTGCGTGCTTCCGGTGGACAGACTAATTTGCATACAGCCAGGTTCTGAAACTGGGATGGTGCAATGAGCTAAAAAACGGTGTTGGATCTAGCCCTGATCTCTTGACTGGGTGAGAGTACTCTGCTTAATTCAGAGACTCTGTCCATCACCACCCCTTGTTGTAAATAATTGTGTCCACCCTAAGCGTGGAAGGGTATACTCAGATGTGAGTCCCTTGCTCATTGCACCATCAGGATTCAAGCAAGCCGGGCCGAAGACGGCTGTAATGCCAGAAACCGGTCCCCGGAAGCTTGTTTCCTTCCCAGTGTAAGAATTGGCTTTTGTAGTCTGGTCTGCCCTGTTCCCATGATGCACTGGGCCAGGGACAGACTAATTTGCATACAGCCAGGTTCTGAAACTGGGATGGTGCAATGAGCTAAAAAACGGTGTTGGATCTAGCCCTGATCTCTTGACTGGGTGAGAGTACTCTGCTTAATTCAGAGACTCTGTCCATCACCACCCCTTGTTGTAAATAATTCCGGTGGACTCTGAGCATCCGACGTTCGATGGACAGGCCAGGATCCGGAACATGTACCCCCCTGCCAGCGCGTGTTGTTACATCACGCTGCTCCCTCACCAGTCCGCTGGACTGTGATCGCACAGTGGCTGTGCGCCTTGTCTGCTTCCTGGCTGCTGCTGTTGTGGCCTGTGCCACTGCCATGGGTGTTACATGGGGTGGTTGTGCCACACCTGTGGCTGCTGGGGTGGCCCTGTCCCCATGGGGTGGTGGTGGTACTGCTGCTGCGATGGTCTGGGTTGAGGGGAAGGATGGCCCTCTCCCTCAGTGTCCTCGGGGTTCTCATCGATGTGTAGGGCCTCACTGTCGGTGTTGGGTTGTTCAGTGCCACCTGTTTTGTAAATGGGACCATGATTAATGACATGTTTCTTGCACATGGGAGGTAGCAACATGCATGCAGGATTGCATTCCCTGACTGGCTTTAGGAATGACTCTCAATTGACAGGTCTGGCTGTGTGGGGCTATCTGGTAATTGTGGTCACACTACGAGTCCCACAATGCAATTGGGCATTTCTGGTGTGTATGGCCTGCATTACTGGGGTTGTCTAATGGGTAGCTCTGGAGTCATGGCCATTGTTAGGGGACAGGGTCGCAGTCGCATGGCACTTACCTTGGGATTGTTGGGTGGGTCGGGATGAGTCCAGCCGGGTTACCCCGATGCATGCTTCTGGATTCAGGGTGTCCTCCACAAGGTCTTCCATTGGGGTGTTGGGTGCAACACTGGGCTCTCCTCCTCCGGTTGCAACTCGCTCCCCCAACCTCTCTGCGATACGTTCTTTTGCACGCCCTCTGAGGTCATACCACCTCTTTTTAAGTTTGTCAATGGAGCGCTGGGTCACTCCCACAGCATTGACCTTTGCTCGGATGCGCAGCCAGATGCGCCTCTTGTCCGCCTCAGGCACCCTCCGGGAATCCTTACCGAACAGGCGGTCATGGTCCTTTGTGACTCCCTCTATTAAGTACTCAAGTTCCTGCTCGGAAAATTTAATTTTCCTTTTTCTGCCCAGGGCACTGTTCACTGCTGCTTCCTGGGACATTTTCTGAGGTTGTTTGTCTCCTGGTGTGCTGCTGCAGGTGGTCTGTAGTGGAGCTCTGGCCAGTGCTGCTTCCACTTTCAGGCTCAGTGATCAGAATGAGGGAGGGAACTGCCTACTTCCTGGTTGTGATGTCATCATTGTGCTCGGAATGCGATTTCCAGTTTTTGCGATCTCGCAATTAGCGAGATCGCAATTTTCCTTTTCGGTAATTGCAAGATCGCAATTTCAACAAGGGAAACGGCCGATTCTGCGAACTTTATGCGATTTTGGCAAAATTGCAATCGGCAATTGCGTCCGATTGCGATTTGCTTTTTTTAATCGCATTTCTTCATGAATCCCATTCTGCGAATTTTAAATTGCGATTCGGTAATTATCGCAATTTGGAATTCGCAGAATGTGGCCTTGATTATTCTGGGGGCTAGTCCTTAGTTTCTTTTCCCTACTGCTTTCAATGCTTCCAGAGTCACTTAGAAACAATTTTGGAGACCCTCATTCACTTATTCCTATCAGTGGTGTACATGATATCCACTGATGTACTCCTGGTGGATCGTTTCATCATAAAGTCCTACCTCCACTAGGAGGAATAGTGCATGTATATAGAAATGTGATGGGATCTATAGGAGTGAATTAAAGTGGCTTCTATCCCAAGGGAGTGCCTCTTTAATAAAATAGGGATTGGGTAAGACAAAAAAACAATTGGATGTGCTATGGACAGATTAATAATCCTTCACATCTCACAATGTGGGCAGCATGCTTCAGCCATCTCACGACTAGGTAGGTCATTGGACTTTCCTTCAGGACCTCTAGTAGCGCATCTCAATGTTCAAGGCAAGGACAATCCCTCTGGAACCTAATGTTGCTAATGGTATTCTGTTGTGAACATGTACAATGTGCCTATCGCATGGTTTATCTTGATGTACAGGTGACAGACACGTGGTTAGTATGAAATGCATCCTCGCACTTTGTTGTATTTTAAAGTTGTATGTTTTTAAGTGCTTCGAGTGCTGTACAAGTGATGAACATGGATATTCCAGACAGTTCAAGTATTCACTGTTGGGATTCCATCTGGCCGGTCGCAGTGCACTGTCGGCTTGTGAACATGGAATAAAGCTACTTGGAGCTTCACCACTGAGTACACTTCTTAATACAAATTGGTGACTTGCAGATCCTTAATTATTATAAGCCCACCGATGCAATTTCCAACTTGATTATGTATTTAACCTTGTTTGTTGACACCCCCTTGTGGATTCACGCTGGGATTCACCTCCTTAACTGCTCATTGTATGCTTCGATTGGCGCACACATCCAGACTTTGTTGAAGGCACCACACCAATTTTTAAACTTTAAGATGGTATATTTTTGTTGCGGCTTGATCCGTATGGCTAACCTATGCATGCCCAGGAGCGTGATGTAGCATCACAAGGAGCATTCTGCACGGTGACCTCATCATGGGCTTGATGCTGCCACCATCTTGTGTTGGTTTGAACTTCCAAGCCTTCACAGTCTTTCAACAAGGATGTCTTCATTTATACAGGAGAATCCCTCGCTTCATCACCGCCCAAACCGCTCATTACTACCAGTGGATCCCTTGTTTCTTCACCGCCCACAATGCTTTCCAGTACATTTCTACAACTTCATCATATGGTATCGGTGGCAGTCACAGTTTTATAATTTTGGCAATTACAGTACTATTTTCTGGTACATTTCTACTGAATGTCATCACAATGTACCTGTGGTAATTACAGTTTTGCACAATTATTTTTGGTTTGGACTTTTCTTGAGATTTTTACTTAGGTGTTTTCAGAGTACTTTCTGTACTGTTGGCTGCAGATTTCATAATATGGCGACTCAACAGCAGTTTACCTACCCACCACTATTTTTGGCTTGGCCAGGGAAACCAACCATTAAAGGCATCATTATGATGCTGGTCAGAAGAGTGTCCTACTGGCATCGTAGCGGAAACAGGACCGCCCAACAAGAAGTCAGCGGTCGCTCTACCATTATTAGGATGCAAACACCTTCACAGCAGTTAGAAAGTGTATTTCTCCTATTGTGGCTTGTGCTGCGGGCTCCAGCACAAGCCACAATAGGAGAAATATACTTTTTTAAACATCCTTGTACCGTGTGGTAGGCACCATGTGGTGCCTGTCACACGAGGAATGGATGTTTAGGGAGTACCACCCAGGGCCCATAGCAGAGGACCACAGAGGACAAGGGCCCTGTTTGGGTCTCCAAAAGACTCTTTCTGCCAGCCTTTTCATTGTGGAAGAACCAACATTAAAAAACTGTTGCAAAGGTGTATTGTAATCCCCACAGCGGCGATCGAGGGGGAGAGGATTACTCCCCATGCATCAGTCCGACCACCTGTATCCTAATACGGCAATCGAACTGATGCCTCAGATGTCAGGTGGAGCACCACCGATGAGCTGTCGGATGGGCTTCCGCCCGACATCATAATGTAGCTCTAAGTTGTAACATTGGTTAAGACTGTTCAAAAATCATATTATGGCCATAGATGCTGGAAATTATAGCCCTCAGCAAACACTTGATGTATTATTTGGCAGTCTAGGGCATGCAGTACAGCACAAATTTAACAATTTGCCACCAATCGAAGCACCTGCTGCTTGATCTGGTGACACTCACTGTAATGTGTATGTTGAGGTTATTGATCATTTATGTAAGCCAATTTCAGATGAGCCTAGCATTATGTTAAAGCACCACCATTTTTTGTGCAAGCAAGCTGATGATGAAGGAGTTGTGGAATACATTGTTGCTCTCAGGATTATGGCTTCCACCTGTAAATTTGACACAAATGTGGACATGACCATACATGATCAATTCATGTTAAGCTGCTCATCTCATAAGATTCAAGAAAGATTATTGAGTTGTTGCAATCCTACACTTAGCAAAGTCACTGATTTAGTTAAAAGCATTGAAAGATCTCTTATTTCTTCTAAAATGCTCCTTGCTGGTGCTGACTGTTGTAGGAACTCATCAAGCAGAACCTATTTGTTTGGTGAACACCAAGATGAAGACCCGCAAAAGCATACAAAAGAAAGGTCCTAGTGTATGTTTTAGGTCTGGTTCTAGGAGCCACATCAGTAAGTTTACTAGCTGTCCAGCCTTGGGAAGCGATGACTGTTTTGCCAAAAAATTGGTCACTTTCAGTTAATCAATAATGTTGTGCTAACCATAGAGTATAATTTGATACAGATGGCTCTTAAGGGTCCTAAGTGTGAAGCTGTCATTGGTGGTAAACCTTACAGATCATGGGAAACTCAGGATCTCCAATCAACATCCTGAGGGATACTACATTTTTGAAGTACTGGGACAGATTGTTGTCATCCTCTGATGTGAATCCCAAGGCATTTGGTGAGAAAAATATTGAGATGTTAGGTTTTTCCCTCAGAAAATGTGAGTTCTATGGGTAGAGAAACAGTTACAAAGAGCAATGTGGCTGTGAAAGGGAAAAACATTTTGGGATGGCAGGATCTAGCTAAAACGGGTCTGTATTGAAACCTGGCACTGAGGTCCCAATTGTTTTAGGAGATCTGCCTGCAGACTACTTCATTAGCGTACTGATCTTGTTATAGGGATACATAGGGGCTCATTAGGATGGCGGACGGAAGAGCCACCGCGGCCCTGGAGTAGGCGGAAAAAGCCTTTTCCGTGTCCGCCTGCCGCGGATTCTCCGTCCGCCATATCAGGATAGGAAAACGTGTCAAATTTGCGTCCGCGACGGAAAAGCACGCACCGACGCCGAACTACACACGATCACGTGGCGGACGGAACACATCCGGAGGCCCCGCCGTACGTACTGACGTCGAAGACCGTCCCCCAAATCAAGATGGCGGAAAATACACATAAAACCGCAGCGGAAAAACAACCTGTCTGAACACGGCGGAATCCCCACAGCGAAGATAGGTGACATAGCAGAGATACCCACCGCAAGCTGACCACCACCATGGACCCAGCGCTACACGCTTTCCCGATGCTCTTCGCGATCCACCACGTCCTAGTCATGGCCCACCATGGACGACGACGCAGGTAAGGCACAAACCATTGGCTGTCTGCAGGGGAATACCAGTAAGGGATGTGACGTAGGGAGGGGGAGTGTCATGTTACCGAAACCACTGATGAGAAGCAAATACGAATACACATTTGTAGTACGCAAGCAGGAATGACAACGACAGACCACGAGACTTGATAGACTACCTTTATTGTACAAAATAGGGGTATAATCACAGTGTATGCGTGAGCATGGGCAAAGTGGGCACCAGAGCAGCTACATCATTGGCAGTCAACGAGAGGGCAGAATGCAGTATCAGAGCATCAACAGGGCATTGTGGAGTACAGAGCAGGTACATCATAGGCAGTAAACGAGAGGGCAGAATGCAGTATCAGAGCATCGACAGGGCATTGTTCAGTACAGAGCAGGTACATCACAGCAGGTAACGAGAGGGCAGAATGCAGTATCAGAGCATCAACAGGGCATTGTGGAGTACAGAGCAGGTACATCATAGGCAGTAAACGAGAGGGCAGAATGCAGTATCAGAGCATCAACAGGGCATTGTGCAGTACAGAGCAGGTACATCACAGCAGGTAACGAGAGGGCAGAATGCAGTATCAGAGCATCAACAGGGCATTGTGGAGTACAGAGCAGGTACATCATAGGCAGTAAACGAGAGGGCAGAATGCAGTATCAGAGCATCAACAGGGCATTGTGCAGTACAGAGCAGGTACATCACAGCAGGTAACGAGAGGGCAGAATGCAGTATCAGAGCATCAACAGGGCATTGTGGAGTACAGAGCAGGTACATCATAGGCAGTAAACGAGAGGGCAGAATGCAGTATCAGAGCATCAACAGGGCATTGTGCAGTACAGAGCAGGTACATCATAGGCAGTAAACGAGAGGGCAGAATGCAGTATCAGAGCATCAACAGGGCATTGTGGAGTACAGAGCAGGTACATCATAGGCAGTAAACGAGAGGGCAGAATGCAGTATCAGAGCATCAACAGGGCATTGTGGAGTACAGAGCAGGTACATCATAGGCAGTAAACGAGAGGGCAGAATGCAGTATCAGAGCATCAACAGGGCATTGTGGAGTACAGAGCAGGTACATCAGAGGCAGCACGTGAGAGGGGCTAAGTGCATCAACAGTCCATTGCACAGAACATGTCCATCAGAGGCAGCACGTGAGAGGGGCTAAGTGCATCAACAGTCCATTGCACAGAACATGTCCATCAGAGGCAGCACGTGAGAGGGGCTAAGTGCATCAACAGTCCATTGCACAGAACATGTCCATCAGAGGCAGCACGTGAGAGGGGCTAAGTGCATCAACAGTCCATTGCACAGAACATGTCCATCAGAGGCAGCACGTGAGAGGGGCTAAGTGCATCAACAGTCCATTGCACAGCACAGGTCCATCAGAGGCAGCACGTGAGAGGGGCTAAGTGCATCAACAGTCCATTGCACAGAACAGGCCCATCAGAGGCAGCACGTGAGAGGGGCAAAGTGCATCAACAGTCCATTGCACAGAACAGGCCCATCAGAGGCAGCACGTGAGAGGGGCAAAGTGCATCAACAGTCCATTGCACAGAACAGGCCCATCAGAGGCAGCACGTGAGAGGGGCAAAGTGCATCAACAGTCCATTGCACAGAACAGGCCCATCAGAGGCAGCACGTGAGAGGGGCAGTATGCAGTATCAGAGCATCAACAGGGCATTGTGGAGTACAGAGCAGGTACATCATAGGCAGCACGTGAGAGGGGCTAAGTGCATCAACAGTCCATTGCACAGAACAGGTCCATCAGAGGCAGCACATGAGAGGGCATACAGCAGCATGTGAACAACAACAGGGCAGTGTGGACACCAGAGCAGGTACATCAGAGGCAGTACATCACAGGGCATACAGCAGCAAGAGAACAGCAACAGGGCAGTGTGGACACCAGAGCAGGTACATCAGAGGCAGTACATCACAGGGCATACAGCATCAAGAGAAGAGCAACAGGGCAGTGTGGACACCAGAGCAGGTACATCAGAGGCAGTACATCACAGGACATACAGCAGTATCTGAGGCACCACAAGTACGAATCACCAACAACCCGTAACATGGTCCACAGCAGTGGAAGACTGTGTACAATGGACAAATCACACACCATGTCCAATTACATGTGAGTGAAGACAACAGCACCTTACATCACACCATCAGGTGGATTGCGTGAAGTTCCCGCATCGGACAGACTGGCAGCACCTGAAACAGGAGTGTGAGACACAGCCACAGCCCGAGTGACCGACACATGGGCCACAGACCCAGACAGACTGGCAGCACCTGAAACAGGAGTGTGAGACACAGCCACAGCCCGAGTGACCGACACATGGGCCACAGACCCAGACAGACTGGCAGCACCTGAAACAGGAGTGTGAGACACAGCCACAGCCCGAGTGACCGACACATGGGCCACAGACCCAGACAGACTGGCAGCACCTGAAACAGGAGTGTGAGACACAGCCACAGCCCGAGTGACCGACACATGGGCCACAGACCCAGACAGACTGCCAGCACCTGAAACAGGAGTGTGAGACACAGCCACAGCCCGAGTGACCGACACATGGGCCACAGACCCAGACAGACTGCCAGCACCTGAAACAGGAGTGTGAGACACAGCCACAGCCCGAGTGACCGACACATGGGCCACAGACCCAGACAGACTGCCAGCACCTGAAACAGGAGTGTGAGACACAGCCACAGCCCGAGTGACCGACACATGGGCCACAGACCCAGACAGACTGCCAGCACCTGAAACAGGAGTGTGAGACACAGCCACAGCCCGAGTGACCGACACATGGGCCACAGACCCAGACAGACTGCCAGCACCTGAAACAGGAGTGTGAGACACAGCCACAGCCCGAGTGACCGACACATGGGCCACAGACCCAGACAGACTGCCAGCACCTGAAACAGGATGAGGCACAACTGATACAGTGGCACTACATGATGCATGACAGCAAACAACAGACACAGTGCCACTACCTGACACATGCGAGTCAACTGCAGCGGCGCCACTGGGACCACTGAAATGATGAGCCACAGGGCTGTATGGGCCAGGAGGCAGGGTGGCTCTGGGAGCGGGGGATAGTTGCAATTGGCCGACATCGGGTTGGGCATGTGTCAATGGTGTGTGTTTCCGTTTCTTGGTGACATGTGACTGCACCCTGGACAGGACAGGACTGGCAAGTGGGCCTGACTGGCCAGAAATATCACCCACCATGGGAGGTGCATCTGCTGGCGGGGGAATGCTCTCTGGGGACGTGCTTGAGCCAGCTTGTCGTTTGCTGTGTGGCTGCCTTCTGGCCTCAGCAACATGTGGCATGGGGGATGCTACTACAGGGTCAACCTCCATCCGCTCCTGACGGGCCCTGATGGGAGTGGAGGTAAGGGGTGACTCCACTGCGGAGACATCTGTATTCCGTTTCCCAGAAAACAGCAACCGCAGTGCATCAAGGGGTGATGTATGCCTGTCCTTGACAGCACCACTGTCCATGGGAGATGCCTTTGCCCTTGGATGTCCAATTTCCGTAGGAGGAATGATGTCTGTGGATCCTCCCTCTTCCCTGGATGGTGCCCTGTCCCAGGCAGCAGACTTGTCTTTGGTGTACACATCCCCAGGACACACCTTCTCCCTGTGTGTGTCCCTGCCCCTGGGAGTGTCCGTGCTCTTCTTAGGTGCGTATGTCTTGTGACTGTCCTTGTCCATGCCCTTGGGAGTGTCTCCTTCCTTCCTAGTCTCCCTGCCCTTGGGAGTGTCTCCTTCCTTCCCAGTCTCCCTGCCCTTGGGAGTGTCTCCTTCCTTCCCAGTCTCCCTGCCCTTGGGAGTGGCTCCTTCCTTCCTAGTCTCCCTGCCCTTGGGAGTGGCTCCTTCCTTCCTAGTCTCCCTGCCCCTGGGAGTGGCTCCTTCCTTCCTAGTCTCCCTGCCCCTGGGAGTGGCTCCTTCCTTCCTAGTCTCCCTGCCCTTGGGAGTGTCTCCTTCCTTCCCAGTCTCCCTGCCCTTGGGAGTGGCTCCTTCCTTCCTAGTCTCCCTGCCCTTGGGAGTGGCTCCTTCCTTCCTAGTCTCCCTGCCCCTGGGAGTGGCTCCTTCCTTCCTAGTCTCCCTGCCCTTGGGAGTGTCTCCTTCCTTCCTAGTCTCCCTGCCCTTGGGAGTGGCTCCTTCCTTCCTAGTCTCCCTGCCCCTGGGAGTGTCCCTGCTCTCATGAGGTGCCTTCCTCTTCTCACTGTCCATGTCCAAGGTAGTGTCAATGGAACTGGGAGTAAGGTTTGCCTTGGGAGTACCTTGTGTGTGGGATGCCTGTGCAGCATGTCTTGCCATTGAACCCAAACCCTCTATTGGATCACGTGTCTGTACTCCACTGTCTCTGACGGTGTCTCTGTGAACAGATTTAGCTGACCTAGGGGACGCTGCTTCTAGTGCAATGACCTGTGTCAGACAATTGACTCCCCCCTGAGACATCCAGTGTTGTAGATGGTGGAACAGAAGTTGCACCCAGTCCCTGCGACTGTACAATGGCAGACGACACACTGTTCCCCAATGACTGCACTGTCCTGTGTAGAGCAGCCAGATCGCCATGCATACCTTCCATGAAAGCTACCACCTGCCCCAACTTCCTATCGTGGTCTTGCAAAGCATTAATCATATTGGTCTGCCCCACACACAGCTGTCGCAGCAGATCAACAGCCTCAGCACAAAGAGCATTTTGGCTCACGGAGGCCGGGGCAGCGGTTCCGGCACCGAACGCTACTCTGCTCCCCCTACTCCTCCGTGCACGAACAGTACATGGTGCAATTGGCGGCAGGGTGGGCCCTGTGTGCTGTGTCCCGACCAAAGGTGTGAATTGCCCACTCCCAGTCTGTGACAACAGTGCTGACTTACCAACACTGTCGTAAGATGTTGACGATGTTGTCTCCACATGTGAGTCCTCCGGGACGGTCCTGTCCCCCTCTCCGGCGCTGCCCCCTTCTGTGTCAGTCTGCGTGTGCCCGACGTCTGATCCGGATGCATTGGCTTCAAATATCTCCTCGGTCTGTGGCTGAGTGTCCACTGCCAAAGCTGAAATTCACAGGAAAGAGGTGTAAGTCACGGCCACACTCACGTACAGTACTGGTACGGAAACCCTATTGCCATTGCTGACGATGTACTTCGATCCCCCAACCTACACACGGGCCACCCCTACCAGTCATCCTCACACGAAATAAGTGGCGTTGTCCGTGCGACATGTACAGCATGCGGACAGGGCATGAGCAACTACATCTGCACACCAGTCTTGCCATGGGGTGACGGAGCACTACAGCATGTGCACCAACACTCAACTGCTTAGCGAGTGCCGTCTCAATATGCCGCACCGGAAAGTGACTTTTAACTGCGCCAATGTCACCAACATGGCATTGCAACGAGACGCACGAATCACGGAAGTCACTAATGTGTCTGGCCAACATAACATGCATTGCACTCACAAGCAACATTCACTGACAGTATGCTTACCGCCACGTTGCTGGTCATCCACACGCAACCGCTCGGACAGGGCAGGATGGGTCACAGCTATGATACGGTGCATGAGAGGGGTCATTGAGCGTCGGGCCAGTCGTGCCGTTCTTGGAATCATCCCTAGTGTCACTTCCGCTACGTTCCTGCTCAGCCTGGAAATGTCGTCCCAGCGTTTGTGGCAGTGTGTATGTCGTCTATTGGACACCCCCACTGCTCGTACATCACGTGCAATGCTCCTCCACACGTTCTTGCGAAGGTGCAGCTTGACCTACCATGATGGGAGACAAAAGGGTGCAAGTTAGTGGACAGTTGGCCAGTCACACAGATTGGGGCAACACGTTACTCTCAAGCAGCCATGCACATTGCGATTCATGCGTTGGTCCCACATCACACCGCCAAGATCCCAGAGCCCAGGTGTCATGGTACACATCATGCACACCAACTTGTCCCCAACTGCACTTACCACCTGTCCGGGTGCGCCGTACAGGCGTCCGTAGTTGCGGAGCACACCGTCCACGAGGACATCCAGCTCCGCGGCGGTGAAGGGACGAGACCGGATCTCTTTGCCTCTCGACATGGCAAGGTCACGGAGTAGGGCACTAGAGCGGCAGTCGGTGGTCAGCTCCGCAGCAGCAGTTGGAGGTGATGGTCACAGGCAGCAGTCGGTGGTCAGCTCCGCAGCAGCAGTTGGAGGTGATGGTCACAGGCAGCAGTCGGTGGTCAGCTCCGCAGCAGCAGTTGGAGGTGATGGTCACAGGCAGCAGTCGGTGGTCAGCTCCGCAGCAGCAGTTGGAGGTGATGGTCACAGGCAGCAGTCGGTGGTCAGCTCCGCAGCAGCAGTTGGAGGTGATGGTCACAGGCAGCAGTCGGTGGTGATCGTGGAATGTGTGGTATTGCACATGACACATTTATAGGGCCCTGTGGCCATGTCAGTGGCATACGGCGACAGCCATTGGGCAGCCCTAGAAGCGTGTTTGGAAATGGGCCAATGACTGGCCCTGGTGTTGCGCTGTCCAGCATACGGTACATTCTATTGGGCACACGCCGCCCTTGTTCGCACCTCCCATTCCTGCACGTGCACAGACCGTCACGCTCACACACCGGCAAGTGCATGTGCAAGGTTCCGGGACGGATGGTCGATTTGCAACAATGTTGTATCACTGGCGCCAACATGGCGGGGCACGTGATCGGCGGGGGACGTGCAGGCCAACACATCCATTAGCTGATGTCAATGCACATGGCAGGTCATGCCCCCCCTTACAGTGCCATTGCATCATCCAGCCTTCACCGGCCGGCCGGCCGGCCCTGCCCTGCCCAGGACCGCCGTGCCGGCCATGGCAACCACGGCCGTTGCACGGCCATTCCACTACCGCCGTGCCAGGCCCTGCCCAGGACCGCCGTGCCGGCCATGGCAACCACCGCCATTGCACGGCCCTTCCACTACCGGCGTTCCCTGGCGGTCCGTGCAACGGCCGTGGTTTCCATGGCCGGCACGGCGGTCCTGGGCAGGGCCTGGCACGGCGGTAGTGGAATGGCCGTGCAATGGCGGTGGTTTCCATGGCCGGCACGGCGGTCCTGGGCAGGGCAGGGCCGGCCGGCAGGCCGGCCGGTGAAGGCTGGATGATGCAATGGCACTGTAAGGGGGGGCATGACCTGGCATGTGCATTGACATCAGCTAATGGATGTGTTGGCCTGCACGTCCCCCGCCGATCACGTGCCCCGCCATGTTGGCGCCAGTGATACAACATTGTTGCAAATCGACCATCCGTCCCGGAACCTTGCACATGCACTTGCCGGTGTGTGAGCGTGACGGTCTGTGCACGTGCAGACAATGTGAATGTCGAAGGCGGGCCGCGTATGCCCAGACGTAAACAGCGGATGCAGTGCACCGCCATGGCGTGGTCAATGTTTGCATCTTAGCCGATGATGCACCTTGTACCATTGTCTGCAGCTGCCTGCTCACGGTTGTGTGCGTGATTGCGTGGCTACACATGTCATGCTCCATCCCATGTGTGTCCATACCATGGCCATCGGTGAGCCACAAGTGTCCATCACGTGTGCATGTCCACATCGGGTAGTACCCTACACAAGTTTGTCGTACCTCACATGTACACAGTAGATCCCGTATGTATGGGCACCTGTGAATCAGTTGTCAGTGAGTGGTATGTGTCAGATGATGACTATGGTGGGGGTTCTGTTGTGTACTGTACATGTGTGTTGCCTATTGTGTCCCCATGCATGTGATGTCCGTATGCCCACCATTACTGGTGTTGCCATTGGTGCATCATGAAATGGGGAGGTGGGGGGGTGTTTAATTTAGTATGTGTGCATGTACTTGCATGTGTGCATGTGATGTTGGGCCTACACATGTGGGTCATGTCACATGTCTGGTTGGCAGTGATGTTGAGGTGAGACACTGTGCATTGCACATGTTGCTAAACATCATGTTGCTAGTGGATGCACATTGTTGCTACGTCAATCCATGTTGTCCTGACAATCAGAGGAGTCACACATATGACAAGCATACACTGGATACTACATGTTGGTAGAGGGCGTTGACATGTGATTGAGTTGCACACACATGCGTTGTATGTGAATTGACTTCCATTCCATCTACTCCCACACAGGAGGGCTCCAAATGTCCTTCGCCCATACACTGTGCTGGACGATATGGTGGACGAGGAGGTGATCCGGAAATTCAGGCTGGATCGCCGTCGATTGTTGGAACTTGTGACCCTATTGTCTCCTCACCTGCAGCCGCGAAGAACCTATCCAGGTTCCATGACACCCACGCAAAAGGTGATGGCGGCACTCCATTTCTTTGCAACAGGCACATTCCAGTACACAGTTGGAGATGCCGGGGGAATGTCACAGGCCATGTTCAGCACGGTACTCCGGGATGTACTGACAGCCATGATGCTGTACAAGCATGACTATATACATTTCCCTCAGGCGGCGGAGTTGGCAGCGGTCAAAGCTGACTTCTATGCCCTGGGTCGTATACCACACGTTGTGGGTTCCATTGATGGCACGCATATCGCTATCATTGCACCACGGGCACGTGAGCAGGTGTATAGGAATCGGAAACACTTCCATTCCTTGAACGTGCAGGTGGTGTGCCAGGCCGACAACTTCATCTCACATGTGTGTGCAAGATTCCCTGGCTCTGCACATGACGCCCACATCATGCGGAGCAGCATGGTCCCCCAACTGATGGCTAATCTGCGTCCGGCACAAGCGTGGCTTGTTGGTGAGTATGCTGTGGTGACAGGAGTGATATCTGTGTGGCATGGTGTGCCCCACAATGCAGGTTGTGATGTTTCTCTCTCTCTCTCTTCCACCAACACAGGCGACTCGGCTTACCCAAACAGGCCTTGGCTGCTCAGTCCCATACGCAATCCCACTACAGCTGGAGAAATGAGATACAATGATGCCCATGGTAGGACACGTCGAGTGGTAGAACGGACATTTGGCCTGCTCAAGTCTAGGTTTCGGTGCCTGGATAAGACTGGAGGGGCCCTGCCTTACTCACCAGGCAAAGTATGCAAGATCGTGATAGCGTGCTGCATGCTCCACAACCTGGCTGTGCGCTATAACATTGAACTGCTCTTGGACCCTGATGAACTGCAAGTTCCTCGCCCTCCCGACCCACCCATGTCAACTGATGAGGATAGTGGTGAGGAGGAAGGTGTGGACCAGAGGCGCCAGATCATTGATCGCTACTTCCCTTGATTGTGAGTGTGCTCCTCTTGTGCTGCTTGGGTATGCCCTGTGAATGTGTGCTGGTGTTGTGGCATAGTGGTGTGCTTCATCTCTGTGTTCTGCTATGTGATGCATGCATGTGTGTGTGTGTGCTAAATTGTGGCCAATGCACGTCTCCATGATGTGTGTCGTCTCATCCATTACTGTTGTGATGCGTGTGGGTTGTTCAATGTTGCACTGCAGTGTGTTCTGATGAGTGTGATCATGTTTCCTGACGTGTCTTTGCGGTTTCTATTTTCCCTAGGTCACTCCCACAGCGCCATGATTTTGTACCAGTTGGATACCTGTACCTAGTAACATCTGTTTCTGATGCATTCATGTGAATAAACATGGAGGCAACACATGATTGAGTGAGTAAGTGGCTTTTATTTACAAATTGTGCATGGGTGTAGGTGCATATTTACAAATGAGTGAAGGGGTGGGGGAGTGAGAGTAGAAGGTTATGGCAGATGAAATGTCCGTGCTGACACCACATAGGGTGGTGTCTGCCTAGTACAGCAGGCCTGTGGCAGGTGGGACCGGATAGTTGGCAGGGTGAATGGCATGCTCAGGTACTGGTATAGTCATTTTCGGTTCCTCTTGGAGCGTGTGCCAGCTGCTTCCACACTGCTCTCGCCCACTTCCAGCCTCGGACGGCCCCTCCGTCTTTGTGACGGTACGGAGTCAGCTGGTTGCGCTGGGGCATCAGGTACCACATCCGCCGCAGGTGGCGGTGGCGGTGGCGGTGGCGTTGTTTGTGGGGTTGTGGGGAGGGTGGTGTTAGCGGATGTACATGGCATCCGCATGTTGGTTGTCCTGGTAAAAATGTCCACTAGTTGGCCAAGCCGCCTCTCAATGGCCCCCAACATAGCAGTGTTGTCAACAAAGTCCTGGTGGGCCCGGTCTGCCTGTGCCTGACCACGTTGATAGCTTACCTCCACCCTGCCCAGTGCTTCCAATGACTGTTGCACAGGATTGGGTGTGTTGGTATCCTCATGTCGTCTTTGGCGTATGCTCCTGCCTGCCGGATCTGGCCTTGCATCTCTGCCTTGCCTCACACTCTCCCTGCGTGGCTGGGATGGCGCTGGCACGGCGTTGGCCGGTGGGTTGGGCAGGGTGGCAGGGGCAGGAGTGGTGGTAGTAGTGGTGGTGGTGGAGGTGGTGCTGGTGGTGGCTGTGCAGGTCACAGTGGCCGGTGTTGTGACAATGGCAGAGGCCGTAGTCGTTGGTGCAGGTGTGACCTGGGAGCCAGATGGCCCTGGCTGCCTGCTTGTGCCGGGATCATCCTCTGCCCCGGAGGTGGCTGCCCAATCGTCCCCTGAGACTTCTGTGAGTGGCGAGTCTGGAGGGCAGGTGTTGCTTCCAGCTGTCAGATTAGGATGACCTGCAAAACCAAAATGTGAGGATGAGTAATGTGGACTTGACAGGTTGTTTTCATTTTGTTGCCGATTCTGTCTGCACTGGTACTCACCCCACCCACCACCACCACCGCCATCCCTATGGACAAGGGGGCCTGTTGGGAGTTGTAGTTCCATCCCCTCACACCCACCACCACCCACCACCACCACCGCCATCCCTATGGACAAGGGGGCCTGTTGGGAGTTGTAGTTCCATCCCCTCACACCCACCACCACCCACCACCACCACCACCACCGCCATCCCTATGGACAAGGGGGCCTGTTGGGAGTTGTAGTTCCATCCCCTCACACCCACCACCACCCACCACCACCACCGCCATCCCTGTGGACAAGGGGGCCTGTTGGGAGTTGTAGTTCCATCCCCTCACACCCACCACCACCCACCACCACCACCACCACCGCCATCCCTATGGACAAGGGGGCCTGTTGGGAGTTGTAGTTCCATCCCCTCACACCCACCACCACCCACCACCACCACCGCCATCCCTATGGACAAGGGGGCCTGTTGGGAGTTGTAGTTCCATCCCATCACACCCACCACCACCCACCACCACCACCACCACCGCCATCCCTATGGACAAGGGGGCCTGTTGGGAGTTGTAGTTCCATCCCCTCACACCCACCACCACCCACCACCACCACCGCCATCCCTATGGACAAGGGGGCCTGTTGGGAGTTGTAGTTCCATCCCCTCACACCCACCACCACCCACCACCACCACCGCCATCCCTATGGACAAGGGGGCCTGTTGGGAGTTGTAGTTCCATCCCATCACACCCACCACCACCCACCACCACCACCGCCATCCCTATGGACAAGGGGGCCTGTTGGGAGTTGTAGTTCCATCCCCTCACACCCACCACCACCACCGCCATCCCTATGGACAAGGGGGCCTGTTGGGAGTTGTAGTTCCATCCCATCACACCCACCACCACCACCACCCACCACCACCGCCAGTCCTATGGACATGGGGGCCTGTTGGAGTGATTTCGACGTTGGTGAGTATGTGGACTGCATGCATGGGTTGGGGTCTGGGAGATGTGTCTTCACAGTTGTGTGAGGCACACCATGTAGTTGTGCTCGTGGTGCTTGGTTTGTACTTACCAGCCTCTTCTCCCTCAGCAAGTCCATCAAGGCTCTCAGGGTGGATGATGGTCATCACCTTGTCCTCCCACTCGGTGTAGGGTAAGGGCTCCGGGGGGGTTCCACCGCCTGTGTGATTTGCCCGGAGATAGTTCTTGGCTCGAATGGATTTCACTCGGGTCTTGAGATCATGCCACCGCCTCTGTATATCCTGCTTCGTCCTCGGGATGCTCCCGGAGGCATTCACCCTGGTGACTATCCGGTCCCACATGCTGTTTCTCCTGGCTATGCTGGTCTGCTGCACTAGGGCCCCGAATAAGTGGGGTTCGACACGGATTATCTCATCTACCATAACCTTTAACTCGGTGTCAGTGAATTTTGGTTTTTTTTTTGGTGCCATGGTGTGTGGTGCTCGGGGTGTGGGTTTGCGTGGATGGGGAGGTGCAGGTGTGTGGTGTGTAGGAATGGTGTGGTGGGTCTTTGTGTGGTGGTGGGTGTGTTTGGGTGTGGGTTGTGTGAATGATATATGTCTTTGCTGTCAGTTCAGTAGTGTATCCTGCTAGCAGCTATGCAGTGATGCAGAGGAGTTGTGGAGTGGGTGGGAGTTATTTTATGGTGTGTGTCTTGGCCGTGTCTGAATGGTTATTGGCAGTCAGGTGCTAGGTGGGAGTGTTGCCAGGTGTGGATTGTGTGGTGCTTGGCGGTGGATCATTGTGTGTTGTGATTGGTTTGGATGTTTTCGGTGGGTGGCCGTTTTTTTTCGTGTGTTTGGTGATAACTTCCGTGGCAATGTATGGCATTGGTTTGACAGTAGGGATGTTGTTTGTGTTGTCGTTCCGCTGTGGAGCACGGATTCTCGGTGCATTGGTACCGCTGCGGACGTGGATGGCGGTGACTACCGGGGTACTTGCGGAGTTATCCTAATTGCGGACACGGACATTGCGCAGGTATCGCGGGGGTAGTGGATGTATTCGCGGTCATGTGCGTACGCGGCGGTCGGTGTTCTTTCTGTTCCGTCCGCCTGCCGCGGACTCAGGTGTACTCCGACCGCCGCGGACGGGGATTGGTGTGCTCCGTATGCCGAGGTCGGCGTTTTTTGCATGTTTTATCCTAATTGCTGTTGCGGATTTTCCGCCGACAGGTCCGGAGTATCTTGCCACCTTCCGCGGCGGACGGTACACGTTTCCGTCCGCCATCCTAATCGACCCCTTAGTGAGTTTGGTTTGGTTCGGTTCAATTCTTTATTCGATCTTAGCACACAAGATCATAAAAGTTCATAAAATTTAATTATTTTAAAAAACGTGATACTAAGTGAGTTCAAAAACCTCTTTCACGAGCAAGTGGGCAGTGTGAAAGGTTTTGAGCATTGTATTAGGCTTAAACCACAATTCAACCTGTAGTTCACAAAATTAGACTGGTCCCATTGAGCTTTCGAGAGGAGTTAAAACTCTCCTTACAAAATCTGCGTTCACAGGGTATAATTGAACCTTACAATTCATCGCTTTGGGTTGCGCCAATTGAAGTTGCACGCAGGAGATGTGGGGAGATTAGGCCTGAGTAGAGATGTTTGGTTGGTGAAATGAATTGTTTTGGCCAAGTGACAGACGATCCATCAGTGGATAACAGTCTACTGTTAAGAGAAGATTTGTATGTGCCTCCTGCCAAATTGCGTGAGACTATCATCACACATGCGCATCAAGGTCACCTAGGTGCTACTAAAACCATCATGTGCATCAAACAGTATTACTGGTGGTCAGGTACTGTAGCATAAGTTATAGTTCTGATTTATAAATGTCCTGAATGTTTGTCATCAGACTTACTATTGTAAGTGGATGTACTTTTCTTTTGTTAAATCACCTGACATAGATTTGGCAATAGACTTTTTCGAACAGGTGTTTAACTTAGAAGGCGCTCTAGAAGCGTGGTTAACAACAATGGCACTCATTTAACCTCTGAGCCCATGTCTGAGCTTTTTAGCAAATATGGCTTTACTCATTTGCAAGTAGCCTTGTACTCACCTTCCTTCTTGGTGTACAAGAACAGTGTAGTCGAAAGAGGTAATTAAGGAGGGGCTACAAATGGCTTAAGCTGCTAATCTGAATGTGAAATTATTTCTAAACCACAAAGTGTGGTATCATAACACTACACCACATTGTACAACAGGTGTGCCACCATTTTCGTTGCTAAGGGGCAGAAGTGCCCACACCACGCTTTTTCCCACATGGGTGGAGAAACAAGTTGAGAATGCTAAATTCAGTGGGGTTGCAAATAAAAAAAAGTTGTTTCAAAAGTCATAGCTAACCAGATTCAGATGAAACTGAATTCTGACAAAAAACACAAAATATTCTGTTTGGATATAAGCAAAGGTGACTGGTCTCTGATTAAAACTCCAGTCAAAGTAAGGAAGGTTGAGTCTACAAACTCAGTTCCTGTCAGAGTGGCACAAATTAGCAAAAGTGTTGCTTTATGTGAAGGCAATGGTTGGTGGAATATACACCCGCTAGTGAAACTATCTGTTCAACAGGCCAGCATTATATTGAGTAAACTTAGACCTGAGTCAGAATCTGATTGTGCACCTTGGGTACAACCCCTGTTGGTCAACTTGGATGAGAGTGAACTTGCTGCACCTATCATGAACGAGTCACGAGGGCATGTAGGAGGTCAGGGTCTATGTGTGATATCAGAGTACCTTCCAGATCCAGAGAATTTGTAATATATTAATACTTGGTACAACATTTATGTTTTTAGGAGGGTCTTGTGTATTTTTGGTTGTTTTAAGGGGGGAGGTGATGCAGTGAACATGTACAACATGCCTGTTGTATTTTAAAGTTGTATGTTTTCAAGTGCTTCATGTGCCCTGTAAACGGCGAGTATGGATGTTCCAGACAGTTCAAGTATTCACTGTTGGGATTCCAACTGGTTGGTCACAGTGCATTGTGGGCTTATGAACATGGAATAAACCTACTTGTATCCTCACCGCTGAGTCCTCCTCTTATTACACATACCTTGAAGAAATAAATGAAAAAATAATTGCAGAAAGAGATACATATGCAGCCTATGTGAATATATGACGCAACTTCGCATGTTTTTAGTGCAATGTTTTTACAACGCATCTACCATTACTCCGCATATTTTTTATTAGCAAACCATTACTCCACAAATGCATTAGTAAAATCAGAAACTGCTTTTACTGAGCAGTTAATTACTTCGCAGACCACTACTCCGTAAACATGTACCATATATTTTTTTTTAAATAAAGTAACCTAACCGCTGAGACGGGATTACAGGGAAATAGAGGGTTTGGGTGGGGGAGTATTCTTAAATATAGTTTTAATAATAATAGTTGGTTATTAAATGTATTAAACATCTTTTTTTCACATTTTCTTTTCTTTTTATAAACACCCAAACACTTAGAAAGGTTTTAACTTATTTTTCTAACTTTTAATAAATAAATAAACACCCCTGCACTACGCAAAATACAAATTGCAAATACACTACACTACACAAACTTTTCATCACTACTCTAATCCCTTCAACATTACCTTTAGCACGACCCTACCCTGTGCCACAGTCCTGCCCCTACACGCAAACACTTCCCTACACGTCCCCCTTACACTACCCTAAACCCTAAAACACTACCTTACACTACACAAACACTACCCTAAACCCTATAACACTTCCCACAGTACGACCCTACCCATAGCCCCAGTCCGTCCCCTACACTGATACACTACCCTAAACGATCCCCTTACACTACCATAAACCCTAAAACACTACACTACACTGCACAAACACTACAACACTACCCTATACTCTAAATCACTACCCCTATCCCGAACCTACCCCTACTACCAGTCCATACCCTACACTGAAACACTACCCTAGACAACCCTCCGAAACTACCCTAAACACAAAAAAACTACGCTACACTACACAAACACTACAACACTACCCTAAACCCTAAATCACTACCCCATGCACGACCCTACCCCTACTACCAGTCCGTCCCCTACACTTAAACACTACCCTACACAACCCTCCAACACTACCCTAAACCCTAAAACACTACACTACACTACACAAACACTACAACACTACCCTAAACCTTATAACACTACACCCAGCACGACCCTAACCCTACTCCCAGTCTGTTCCCTACACTCAAACACTACCCTACACGACCCCCTGACACTACCCTAAACCCTAAAACACTACCCTACACTACACAAACACTACAACACTACCCTAAACCCTATAACACTACCCCCAGTACGACCCTACCCCTACCCCAGTCCGTCCCCTACACAGATACACTACCCTACACGACCCCCTTATACTACCCTAAACCCTAAAACACTACACTACACTACACAAACACTACAACACTACCCTAAAGCCTAAATCACTACCCCATGCACGACCCTACCCCTACTACCAGTCCGTCCCCTACACTTAAACACTACCCTACACAACCCTCCGACACTACACTAAACCCTCAAACACTACCTTACACCACACCAACACTACAACACTACCCTAAACCCTCAAACACTACCCTACACTACACAAACACTACAACACTACCCTAAACCCCAAAACACAACCCCCTGCACTACACTAAAACTAAAAAAACTTCTACTCAAACACCCTTAAAAAAATACACACTCCCACTTACCTCTCTCCTATTTGCAATTCCCGTCGTAGTAAAATAATGCGGAGTAATAACATTTGCGAAGTAACAGAATGCTATATAAAAACATGCGAAGTAAAGGTAAACGCAAACTAAAAATGCGTAGTAATAGCACTTCGTAGTAATGCCCGCGTAGTAATGGTGTGTTACCCCCTACGTTAATTGCTATGAACTGGTTCTGATATGAAAATAGACACTATTGTGCGCCCAATGTTGGAGAACAAAGAAAAACTATTCGCATTGTCATTCGTATACACATAACCATTCATGATAACAGAGGTCAGTAGCATGTGGTGGATGTTAGTGCAGCTTAAAAGATTTAACAGTTAAAACTATTCCTGTCATTATCTATGTGTGAGTGTATGTGCCTCTGACCAGCAAAGAAGCCCCACGCAAAAAAATATAGAAAATACATTGCGGGCATGCACCTGGCGCAGAATAAGACATGGCTCGAGGACCGTTAGGTTCGTGCTATATGCCCACAATGGAAGAATGGAGGGTGTGGGTGGTCATGGCTTTAAACACCCGTATGCGCCAAGGTGTTTCAAGGCAGTGGGTGGTGAATGACTCTGGTGCGGTAATAGTAAAAGTTCTATTGAGAATGAGAGAACTGGTCAATGACTGGTAATTGTAAGTTAAGTTGTCACATTGCTATGGATGGTGGTGACTAGCGTGTTTGCCTTTTGGTTTCAATTGAAATCAATGTTTGTGTTTTTGGGGAGCTAATTAGTTATCATTAGAATAGGGTGCGGTTGGCTTATTGGCACTGTGTGTTTAAGATTAAAGACATCATTCGTATTTTCAAAATGAGTCACTTGCCACTGGTGTAAAGTGAAGTCAAAATGCCCCGGAGCCCTGCAGCTATGGGACTGCATGAAAAATGCAGATAGTGTGTGCGAGTTTATTTCAATTGACAGCAGCTTATGTTACAAAGAATTTGTTTTTCCACTAGAGTGAAAGCACTGCTTGTAAAAATCAAAGACAGCGTTCATTATCCATGTTTATATTCTGAAAATGGAAGGCATGCAAATGACGTAGAGTTAGGTGAAGTACCCTTATACCTTACATGAAAACACACCATTATGTGTGTGTTGTGTGGTTTGTTGTACCCTTATAAGGGTTTGTGTTTGCCCCCAGGAGCGGTCTGTGCAAGCAAGAGCGGTGGCGCGAGGTGGGGGGTATTTCAACAGATGACACCAATGGAAAAATAAATAAATAATTAATTTCCCAATAATACAAATTGAAAAGCTGCCTATAAACTTTTGTCTGGGATCCCTTCTTGAAAAAATGGGGGGCTTCTATGTCCAATCTATGTACCGTTTTAAAATACATATTGACTGTGAATATTCTTCACAGAAAAAAAAACATATTTAAAGAGTTATCCGAAAAACCTATCCCAGAAATCTCTTCTCAATGTGCCTGTGTAGGTTAGATGAAGACACAGAAAGATATCAGGTGTGGCCTCTTGGGTGTCATCATATCTTTTTCATATGTACGGTGCTGTCCTCATTTGAGTTTTTGCAAGTCATAGACTCGTGATAAAATCTAGGAGTATAGGTGTAGTTTGGAAACGAAACTCGAATTATTAGGTAATGTTTACATCTTTAGCAGGAAACTGCTGCCCAAGGCATATTTTCATTAGGTCCTCCATGAAATGTTTTCAAATAATAAATCCAGCGCTTCGGTAGAAGGATTTTATCAGAATGGTTTTTAATGTAGTCCAAGGTCTTTAGGGTTTTTAGAACGGTGTGGATTCACTCCCCATTGATATTATGGTATTACGACAGGAAGCAGAGTGAACCTCCACTTTCCTTGCTTCTTTCTGCCCATCGCTTGATTTACTTTGTGTTTTTAATGCTTGCTTACCTTCCTTACCCTGCTGGTCGGTTCAGACTGTTGCAGCCAAATCAAATATTCCTGCTCCATTACTACCACTTCTTCCTGCAATAAAACCCTTCTATCCTTTCCGCCCAATGGCTCTGATGTGTGAAGAGCCCCAAAAACTGCCAAACCATACGATGGGAAAATAACCTGACTTCAAGTTGTAAGAAACAGTTTGTCGAAAGACCAACTATATTGGACTATTATAAGTCAAAAATGATCAGGCACCAGTTATTTCCTCGTTCCTTGAACCAGCCAACTAACACCGTCCTATCTTCCCTTCCGATGGTCCATAACCCCAAATATTTTATTCATAGAAGGAAATGATGGCTGAAGTCGTTATGGAAGTCATTAACCACGTTATAATATGCAGCACATCTTCTCTCTCCTGAAAACGTTCTTTAGCAAACGTCCCTCTTCTCTTTCCGAATTATGACTAAGCATGAGCCAAGTCTGGACACTTAACCCCCTGACCTACCACTACTCTTGCTTCCCGAAAAACCTGGGGGTGGGGAGGAGAGGGGAAGAATACCTTCATTACTGTCCCGTGAACTCCATTATCATACCTTAATAGGAATGCATAATAACAATTACAGGTAATGTAATGATGACCAAATACAACTGACAAAATATAAAATATAACCAGTAAATCATAAGGATTACATAATCTAACATCAAAAGACATTTTTAAATACTAGAAAGTAAGTAATAGTAAATATGGTGACTGGCATTGTACAATGTTGGAATTTCAAGGGGCAGCAGGATTTAAAAAATAGTTCACAACGTTCTTCTACTTGTAGATAGAACACGTTGCCAAACAAAATAAGTCCGGGTATGGGTATACTGGATATGGAGTATTATTTTGCAAAAAGGCCAAAATATTTATTTGTATCACAATTTTGTTTCAGCTTCTGTTGTTGTATGTAAAATGCTATTTGGATATTACACATGTATTTCTTAATAAAGTGTGATTTTTTATTATGTTAAAGCAAGCTATGTAGTATTGAACATTATAGTGAGCCTAGCGCTTTCATTTTTTAGCATTGTATTTGTTAATACATTGTTGGTGAGGGATAAGCTCATGTTTGAGATAATTATGGCATGCTGTCTTAAAATCATAACTTACAAAAGGTCAGCACTGTTGATAATGAACTTTATGTTTTCATCTGGATAAGTCAATTTTTGAAACAGCATAAATTTATGTGTGACACTTTGTGAGCGGCAATATGAAAGCAACATGTCAAAAGATTTACAGTCTTTCAATTTTTCGGACTGTTGGCTAAAGGAATACTGTGATTGTTACTTTTCCAAAGGTGAGTCAAACCATATTTCATATGTTCAGAACCCAAAGTGTAACTATTGCTTTTTCAACGATCTGATAACCGCAACACAATAATGTGTGTCCGTGTGTCCCCTTTAAGATGGCATAGGTTGCTCATCTACATGAATGGGGAACCTAAGAGCCCTTTCAGCATAGTGCCTCCAGCACATGGTACATTGACAAGGCCCTGGAAAGACCTGTCCTCCAGCCCCACCTCACCTGAGCTTTAAGGATACACAGCAGCCCAGCATGACTGCCTTCCACTACCTATGGTCCTACCCAAAAGCAGAGAACCAGAGACTGGGGAAAATTGTAGTGACCTTGCCTTCAAATATGAAGACATGGATAGTGGAAACCATGAAGGGGTTAAACTTACATTCTAGGAAGGGACTACTTCAACCCTCACTAAACACCAATCTCTGTTGGGGGATCAGACGGCACCTTGCTGTTCTGGACATGCTGGTTTGGGTCACTGCAAGAGTTTTAAAAGTTCAGTATGTCACCATAGGCTTTGAGCAGACTTAGGGGCATCCCAAGTTATGTCTGCCCATGCAGGGAAAGAGGGAGGATACAAGACAACCAGGCCTCACATTTTAAGGCCCAGGCTAGGGTTGGGAAGCAGCAGAGAGAGCTCTGTATTTCTCCGGCAGAAAGGAGAATCCCTGTCGACTCAGAGAAGGCTTGTAAGCAGGCAGTTCCAAAATCAAGATTCCATGTATTGGCCTAGCCTGGTTCTGAGAAGGACAAAGTGAGTGATATTTATAATGGGCCTCAAATGGACAATGGGGGATGTATGACATAATGAAGACACAATAAAGTCCCTGATATGAGCTTGCTGTCCATGGGTTGTGACTGCTTTGCCTCCTTTCGATTGCCCAGACCAATATTAGCACAAAACTAAAGAGGGAAGGACATATATAGAACAATGTGACAAGGCACTGCACAATTCTGCAGGCAACTGAGTTGGCAGGAGGCCCTTTCTACTTTGCTCCTCTGATGCCTTTTTGGCATTCAGCTAAGCAATTGACTGGTGATGGACTACTTGGCACCAAATCCTCATCCTCCCCATCTCACCTTTGAAATAAATGCACTCTGTGCAGCCAAATTTTCAATCAGTCTTTTCTCATAGCCAACTTTCCTTCTACATCTCTACTATGTCTCACATTTCCTTCTTTTCCTTAACTGCCTCTCTATCTCTATAGGCTACCTGTTCCTGTCCCTTGAAACTCTTTCGTTTGCCTATCTTGCCCTCTATTAACCCAGCTTTTCAATTTGACCTGGATTCCCTTCTTGTCCCATCACTACTTTGGGTCTCACTCTCATTACCCTGTTGCAAGTTTTTCTCTAATTCACATTCATTTCCTTATTTCTCCTGCTACTTTTTATACCAAATTGTTTCTTGCATTGTGTTCATTTCTACCTTTCTCACGATACCTAAATCTTGCTACCCTGTTCCCTGCTCCTTTTAAAACCTCAAACAACCTTCTTGCTTCACCCATTCTTTTTTTACTTCTATCACTCACAGCATGCTTTTAGATGCTATTCTAGGAAGACTTATGTGCCAGGATTTCTTGAGATTCGAGTGCTGAAGTCCTAACAATGCTTTTGTTTGCTAGCTTATAATGGTTTTGTAATTGATTATTTGAAACGGATTGCCATGCAACCAAATATTGTGGTAATGTACACGTGGTGAGACCATCCTGTTGATGTGCACTGTGTAAAATGAGAAATATAATAAATAAATAAAAGACTTGCAGTTTGTTCAGCTTAAGTGGACTGACTCGCCTTGTGACCCTAAAGCTAACAGTAGTAGATGGTGGCTTCTACACTCCAGCCTGCTCTGTCTTGCCAGACTGTCCACGTGAAATCCATGAGCATGCTGGTATGCACTGCTTTATACATTTTAAAGTGTGTTTTTTTCAGCTTGAACCCCACATATTTAAAGGAAAGCCCTGGAGGAGGGCTTTAGCTGAGGGACAGGTCATACTATATGGGAGAGAGTAAGAGTCAATTTATTGAAAAAGAGAACTATCCAACCACAGGAAATGTCTTACAATGAAATGAAGTTGGTTGGATAACATTAGTTTTGCTACATTAAAGATGGAGCAATGGACTTACCTTACATTTGAGATGTTATCAGTGATGTCATTTGAGATGTTATCAGTGATGTCATCAGTGATGTCATTTGAGATGTCATCAGTGATGTCATCAGTGATGTCATTTGAGATGTCATCAGTGATGTCATCAGTGATGTCACTGACCATGTCATGAATGATGTAATATGTGACATCATCAGCAGTGGATTGCGGGTGCGCGATATATAGTTAGTGCAACTAACTATATATGGAATTTCAATGGTTTTGTGTGAGTAAAATAAGGTTTTGTAAATGCTAATTCCTAACTATATATGGTCTATAACCCATGGTTTTTTCAGTGAATTTTCAAGGTTTTGTAAATGCTAATTCCTAACTATATATGGTCTATAACCTATGTTTTTTTCAGTGAATTTCAATGGTTTTTTTATTAGCAAATATCAAAAGCTTTAAAATGTCAAGTACGTGGTAGGTAAAAACATTTTCATGTTTATGCACGCTGATGTGCTTTGAACGCTGCCCCCCCTCCCCTCTTTTCTTTTAGGAGTATTCTCTCTTTGCAGATAGTGAAGAGTAGGTAACGCAGGCCTTTGCCCCCGTTGTAATCCGTCGTGCCTGCTTCCCTCTCCATTTGATTGATTGTTATCCAAGCATTTACTGTTTTTGAATTGCTTCTCTTTGGTTCATTCTCTATTTACAAACAAGCACATAGTCGCAATACTCTGTTTAGTCTTTGCAGATAGTGAAAAATCGTTAGAAAAAACAAAAGGAATCAAGCAAAATCAGTGGGCCACTAATGGGATTTTTTTTGACCTCGCTAAAATAGAAACATAAGGAACAACCCCTCATGAGAAATATGAAACTAGTGAGAGGAACCGAGCTCGACGCCATGATGGCTGCAAGACAGCTCGGCTCCGCCGCCCACCCCGCCCAAAATAACGACAAACCCTATGCAAATATTATAAATATATACAACACACCAGCAAAGTAACAGGTTAAAACGTTTTATTAAATAACTATTTACATGGCAGCCTGCTGCAACATCGATCCAAATACATGCCGCCGTTCCCGGGATTTCTCCCCGACTACTCTGCGGCCTACGAGATGGAGAGGCCGGGGCGTTGACTATGCGGGGCCTCCGGGCGAAACCACAGCGCCAACGATCGCTGCTGACGGAGGGGAGCCTTGCCGGTGAGACCACTGATCTGAAGAACCGCTGCCTGCGGTGCCTCCCTGAGCCGCTTGACGGAGGCCCCCGAGGGGCGGTGTGGTGGCGTGGACTCTGAGGGGGCGCTTGGCTCCTGCCCCCTCCCCAAGTCTTGTTGCCCTGCTGTGGCTTGAGATCGCCCCCGACATAGGCGGGCGGCTCCCGGGGTCCGGCAGAACTTTTTGTCTTTTGGTGACTCTTCCATTCTGGACCTTGTCCCACAATCCGTTTGACCTGAAGACACGTCCTGCGGTGCCCTGGTCCGACCATCACATATACCTGCGCCAGGAGACGGCGTGGGGTGCACTGGAAGGAAGAGGCGGCGCGAACGAGCCTCCCCCACCTCCCCAGGTGGAGGTTTCTCAGCTGCACCCCAGCGCTTAACTCGGCATCTGAGTTACGCCCACTCTTCCGGTACAGTGCCTACCTGCGCCACGAGACGGCGTGGGGTGCACCGGAAGGGAGAGGCGGCGCGAACGAGCCTCCCCCACCTCCCCAGGTGGAGGTTTCTCAGCTGCACCCCAGTGCTTCACTCGGCAGCTAAGTTACGCCCACTCTTCCGGCACAGTGCCTCTCTCGGCCAGCTGAGTTCAGCCTGCTCTTGCTATTACAACGTCTCACCCGCCATCCGGTTGAATTGCACCCACTCTTGCAGTACAGCGACAGGCGGCTGCCACGGAGCTCACGAAATGGCGATCGGCTCCACAGACTTGGGCCTGGCCTGCAAGAATGGCTCTGGGCAACCCTGGAACTCGGACGCTTGACTGCTAGGGCATGGGCCCCATTACCAAAAGCGTCCCCTCAGCCTTGAAGATTCTACAAGAGTCACCGGGGACCCCGACTCCCGCAGACTTCCGGTGGGGAGCGACTGCCATGATTGCTCGCGGAACGGTCACGACGTAGCCACGAGGTGCTCTCATGCTGACGCCAGCTTCACTCTGTAACATCCAGAATTATTGTAGTATCGCGTTGTCGCGTAATGCGTCATATGACGCGCCGCGTTAGCGCACCCGATGCGCGAAGCGCAGCTTCCCGGAAGCGATCCGGTGCGCGGAGCGGAGCGCGTAACGTAAGCATAACAGGTCATGTGACTTGTTAATCAAAATTTTCATTAGTTCATTTCACTTTTGGTTTCCTAATGATGTAAGGCTAGGTCATGTGACCTAAAAATAACACTTTTTATTGGTTTAGAACTTTTTTTTTGTCCCAAATGATGAAAACCCCTCCTTGTTTCCTCACTCTGACTTTCATCTTTGTGAGAGGAAGACCTACAGTGCCTCGCTCGGCCACCTGAGTTACGCCCGCTCTTGCGGTACAGTGCCTACCTGCGCCACGAGACGGCGTGGGGTGCACCGGAAGGGAGAGGCGGCGCGAACGAGCCTCCCCCACCTCCCCAGGTGGAGGTTTCTCAGCTGCACCCCAGTGCTTCACTCGGCAGCTAAGTTACGCCCACTCTTCCGGCACAGTGCCTCTCTCGGCCAGCTGAGTTCAGCCTGCTCTTGCTATTACAACGTCTCACCCGCCATCCGGTTGAATTGCACCCACTCTTGCAGTACAGCGACAGGCGGCTGCCACGGAGCTCACGAAATGGCGATCGGCTCCACAGACTTGGGCCTGGCCTGCAAGAATGGCTCTGGGCAACCCTGGAACTCGGACGCTTGACTGCTAGGGCATGGGCCCCATTCCCAAAAGCGTCCCCTCAGCCTTGAAGATTCTACAAGAGTCACCGGGGCCCCCGACTCCCGCAGACTTCCGGTGGGGAGCGACTGCCATGATTGCTCGCGGAACGGTCACGACGTAGCCACGAGGTGCTCTCATGCTGACGCCAGCTTCACTCTGTAACATCCAGAATTATTGTAGTATCGCGTTGTCGCGTAATGCGTCATATGACGCGCCGCGTTAGCGCACCCGATGCGCGAAGCGCAGCTTCCCGGAAGCGATCCGGTGCGCGGAGCGGAGCGCGTAACGTAAGCATAACAGGTCATGTGACTTGTTAATCAAAATTTTCATTAGTTCATTTCACTTTTGGTTTCCTAATGATGTAAGGCTAGGTCATGTGACCTAAAAATAACACTTTTCATTGGTTTAGAACTTTTTTTTTGTCCCAAATGATGAAAACCCCTCCTTGTTTCCTCACTCTGACTTTCATCTTTGTGAGAGGAAGACCTACAGTGCCTCGCTCGGCCACCTGAGTTACGCCCGCTCTTGCGGCACAGTGCCTCGCTCGGCCAGCTGAGTTGCACCCACTCTTGCGACACAGTGCCTCGATCGGCCAGCTGAGTTCTGCCCACTCTTGCGACACAGTGCCTCGATCGGCCAGCTGAGTTCCACACACTCTTGCGACACAGTGCCTCGATCGGCCAGCTGAGTTCAGCCCGCTCTTGCGGCACAGTGCCTCGCTCGGCCAGCTGACTTAGGCCCACTCTTGCGGCACAGTGCCTCGCTTGGCCACCTGAGTTACGCCCGCTCTTGCGGCACAGTGACTCGCTCGGCCACCTGAGTTACGCCCGCTCTTGCGGTACAGTGCCTCGCTCGCCCACCTGAGTTACGCCCGCTCTTGCGGTACAGTGCTTCGCTCGGCCAGCTGAGTTACGCCCGCTCTTTCAGCTACAGCGTCTCACCCGCCATCCGGCTGAATTGCACCCACTCTTGAGGAACAGCGACAGGCGGCTGCCACGGACCTCACGAAATGGCGGTCGCCTCTACAGACTTGGGCCTGGCCTGCAAGGATGGCTCTGGGCAACCCTGGAACTCGGACGGTTGACTGCTAGGGCATGGGCCCCATTCCCGAAAGCGTCCCCTCAGCCTTGAAGATTCTACAAGAGTCACCGGGGCCCCCGACTCCCGCAGGCTTCCGGTGAGGAGTGACTGCCATGATTGCTCGCGGAATAGCCACGACGTAGCCACGGAATGGTGGTGCTCTCATGCTGACGCCAGCTTCAGTCTGAAACATCCAGAAACACTGTAGACTACCAATTCAATCAGTTCCGGTGGAGCCCCAACGTGACCCGGTAGGGAAGAACTTGCCCTCCCCTCTTTGACTGATGGTTCTTGTTGCCTGTCCCTTCTATTGTCATTTAACTGAACTTTTTGGACAACTCAAAGGGGTTCTGGTCCGACCGCTGCTTGGTGGAGACATTTTGACTATATTCTGGACCTGCACGGCCTCCCCAAAATGACCAGACATCCCTCACTTCCAATTACAGCATACACTCCTTTATCAATATCTTCTTTGATGTTCCTCTTGAATATGTAATTTTGTAGAACCTCATACAGACAAACATTCTCGAGGTAACTGCTTCTATTTGGATAATATGTATCCCACATGTTGGCAACTCCTTGATGTGTACTGGTTGCTCAGCCTTGATATCACGAGATATGTATGCAGTTTTGGAGCACATGGCGGGCGGGGACGGGTACTGATTGAACATTTGGACATCCATATTGATATTAAGTTCTGATGTATTATTGATTACTGTACTATTAAAAATTCTAATTAACGTTACTCATGGTACTTGCCCGGAAATGTATATCTAGATAATTTCATTGTAACTGGTCCTGTCGTACTTTGATTATAAAATTAACGTCCACCGATTCCGCAACTGTTAGACACCTTAATTCCTGCAACCTAATAGCCCGCCCGTTACGTTTTTCTACAGTGTAAATGTCCCCTCATCATATACGATTCCAGTTTGCTCCGTGGCCGGCCCACGTGGTTGTAGGCCCGTATTTGTATACTGACATTTTTGCAATAAACAATTTTCGAAGGAAGTATGGAATCAGCGTCATAACAATCGTCTAGGTTGGTTGGGTTTTTGAATAGTGGCTGTTATTCCCAATAGAATACAATAAAAAACAGATAATGCAGACCCTTTGCCTGAATTTTGGATTGATTGAAATTTGTATCCGTCACACCTGCCCTTTTTCCAGAATTATTTGAAAATGGTCGACCGTAGCTTAAGGTATCTGCCGAATGTAAGGTGTGGTATTTTGTCCCATAAAATACGACTAATTGAGAAACAAATACACGAAGAGGGAACTCGAATTTAGAGACAAACAAAATGAAACATTTTTTTGCATCATAAAAAGGGGAGGATATGTTACACAGAAAAATAATGCGAAAGGGATAGCCAAGATCTGTTGTATCACACGTTCCTGCAGCTAGTCTGATACATAAGTAGAACCTTTTTCGTGTTTGCGCGCGCTGACATGCTCTGAATGCTGTATCCCCGCCCCCCCTTTCTTTTCTCCTCTGTAGGTTACATCGGAGTTCCGACTGAAGAATGGAGTGGACATGGACCACACCGTGCTCCATGTAGGGAAAGACATAGACAAGCGCTATGAGATATTGCATGGAGTGCAGACCATCACTGGGAGCGTGAAAGATTTATGGTATGAATGTGCGCATGGGCCCTGATTTGTACGGTTTGAATGAGTATGTGTGGCGCACGACTGGGTCAATAAAAAATGCTTTTTGTATGACTGAGGCGGTGATCGAACGGTTAATGGAATGAGAAAAATAAGCCCGAACATGGTATCCGCATGTGAAGGACGAAAAAAAATATAGCACTTTCCTTACTTAGGAACGACTCTCTCTGGAGCTAGTGAATGGGAGAGTAGCCTACACCAGAAACTTGAAGGGTTATTTCAGTACGACGAACCCGACCCCAACCGATATCCCAAATGTACACCCAAAATAATGCGCACCAGTAAGTAAATTTAAGTGCTGACTAAATAAGAGAAGTTAGCTCGACTCTGCCGCCCACCCCACCCAAAATAACGACAAACCCTATGCAAATATTATAAATATATACAACACACCAGCAAAGTAACACGGTAAAACTTTTTATTAAATAACTATTTACATAACAGCCTGCTGCAACATCGAACCAAATGCATGACGCTGTTCCTGTCGAGGTAGCATTGGTGGCGGCCTAGGGGTGGAGGACCGTTGTGCAAATAGCCCGGGGGCGACACCACGCGCAAAGGCCTGTCCCCGCGGTCAGCTGCAGCAGGGCGACCCTTAGTGTTTCACTCCCCGGTCAGCTGCACCATGACTGCCATTGGCGTTCCACTCGGTTGGATGGCCGGGGACCAGCTCCGGTGTCCGGGGTGAAGAGCGGCTGTTGCTGCGGAACGCTCAAAATGGCGGCCGACTCCCAGGATTTGGGCCTGGTCCACTAGAACGACTCTGGTCTACCCTGGAACTCCAATGGACTGTGGCAGAGCGTCCAAAATCCACAAAAAACACCACTGCCAAATCTTCAATAACTTCCATCACCCAGCACCGCATTTCCAAAGGAACAGCATAGCAAGCTTTCGTGGCCTTTAGAGTTTTCGGAAGCAGTTTCCCAAGACCATCACTGCAGCCATTGCAATCCAACAGAGGAACTTTTCCCAAGATCGTCATATTAACAGGGCTGCTGGTGTAATCGGGGCTCTTGCAGCCATTCAACTTAATTGAAGATTTATTTTGGGGGAGGGGGGTGAATGCCTTCCTGATGACCCCCCCCCCCCTCTTATTGCCTTATCCGACCATCACATATACCTGCGCCAGGAGACGGCGTAGGATGCACTGGGAGGGAGAGGCGGCGCGAACGAGCCTCCCCCACCTCCCCAGGTGGAGGTTCCTCAGCTGCACCCCAGCGCTTCACTCGGCCAGCTCAGTTGCGCCCCCTCTTGCGGCACAGTGCCTCGCTCGACCAGCTGAGTCTCACCCGCTCCGATGGTGGCTTCCGATGGGGGCAACCGCCACTGTTGCTGGACTATCCCCCATGGATATACCGCTGCCAGGGGTGTCCGCCACCTTATCCACATCTGGTGCCGTGAGGGAGGCTGATTCAGTGCATCGGCGGAGGGATACGCCTGCTGTCCCGCTCTCCGGAAGTGGCCACAACATTGTCACAGGATGGTAGTGCTCTCATGCTGACGCCAGTTTTTGTCCGAATTACTAAGAGACACTGTAGACTGTCAACTTGATCAGCTCCGGTGGGACCTCAGCGTGACCCGGTACGGAAGAATTTGCCTCCCTCGCCTTTGAGTCATGGTTCATGCTGCCTGTTCTTTCTCTTGGCGCTAACGAACTTTTTGAACTGCCGAAAGGGATTCTGGTCCTGCCGCTACTTATTGGAGACATTAAACGATACTCTGGACCTGCCTGGCCTTGACCAAAATGGCGCCAGTATGGGAGCGACTTGCAACTCCTTATGACGTTCTAGTTACTTAGCCTTGACGTTATGGGGGATATATGCAGTCTTTGTGCACATGGCGTGCGGGGAAAGGTACTGACTGGGCATACGGACAACCCTATTGATGTCGATTTTTCATTATTGATTATTGTATTATTAAAGCTTCGAAGTAATGTTACCCATGATACTCGCCCATGGTGTGCGTATGGACGATTTTATTTTAACTGACCCTGTTATACTTTCAATTATAAAATCAACCTTCACTGATCCTGCAACCGTTTGTCACGTTTAGTTTTTTCAATTAAATGGCTCGCTTGTTACATACTCCTATACCCCTGGCTTTTGACCCTTTCCTACGCGTGGTCTGTACTATCGCCCTCGAGCGATCTATGTAATGAACAGACTACCATTGCCGAGACACAAGGGAATGCATCTCAGAGAGATAAGTCAAGTACGTGGTAGATAAAAACATTTTCGTGTTTATGCACGCTGATGTGCTTTGAACGCTGCCCCCCCCCCCTCATCATTTAGATTACCACCGCCCATTGCACAAAAGCGTACCGGGCGCTCCCCACGTAAAAAAAACGATTATTATTTTTTTTTCTTGCCCCGCGGGGCCCTTTTAAAGCCTCCACATCAAACCTAGGGGGTCAGGGAAGATCTACTATGCCCCCTTATGGTCATTTCCCCCTTTGTTTTGGCCTCCTCTTGTCTCTCGATCCTACCGAGAGACAAGATGGCGTCCGAATAATTTTTGTTTTTTTGCCCCGCGGGGCCCTTTTAAAGCCTCCACATCAAACTTAGGGGATCAGGGAGGATCTACTATGCCCCCTTATGGTCATTTGCCCCTTTTTTTTGGCCTCCTCTTGTCTCTCGATCCTACCGAGAGACAAGATGGCATCCGGAAAATATATATATATATATTTTTTTTTTGCCCCGCGGGGCCCTTTTAAAGCCTCCACATCAAACCTAGGGGGTCAGGGAGGATCTACTATGCCCCCTTATGTTGGCATGTTTTAAGTTGGGTAATTACTCCCCTTGAATACTGAGGGTCCCTGGGGTGCAACTAGCCCTCCGGCTACCTCCATTAAGCGCCACAGAGCAGCGTTGCAGAGAGGTGTAGAAAGGGACTTGGCCTCAGACCACCTCTCTGCAACGCAGCCCCCTGGAGCATACTGGAGGTTCCTGAGCTAGTTGGCCCCCAGGGACCCCCAATATTCAAGGGGAATTTGTTCCACCTCTGCAAGCACGCCAGGAGGCGCGTTTGCAGAGTGCTTAAAGGAGGGGGCATGGCCTCCGGCGCAATGCCGGTCTTTTTTTAAAAAAAGAATTAAGAAGGGGGGCTGTGTGGCCCCCTTCTTTTCCTAATATTCCTGGCGTTATGGGACCCAATCCCCTAAATGTATTTATTTTTAAAACAAATTGGGAAGGGGGCCGCGTGACCCCCCTCCCGAGGTCTTAATCAGCCCCGGGGACCCGATCCCCTAGGGCATGGCCTTTTTATATTTATTTATAAAATGTTTGGAGGGGGGCTGCATTGCCCCCTCCTCTGGCCACTTATGTCCCCGGGGACCCCATCCCCTGGGGCCGGCCGTTCTACTTTTATTTATTTATTTATTTTGTGGGGGAGGGGGCCACGTGGCCACCCTCCCGAGCCACTTGTAGCCCCGAGGCTGGCCCTCTCCATTGGTGACCGTGGGGGGTCCCCAATCCCCCCACAGTCCCGCCGGCTCCCCGCGTTGCTCGGCAGCTGGCATTGCTTTTCCACATGGGGAGCTGCTAAGATGCAGCTCCCCGTGTGGAAAAGCTATTTGGTTTGAATTTTGAAAAAAGAAACCTGCTCTCTCTTTCAAAAGTCAAACCAAGTTTGCTATGGCGGCTCCCGCCCTGCCATAGCAAACTACAGTGTCCCGGGGGTGGGCACCCCGGGACACTGCAGGAGCCGGCCCTAGGGGGTGGCGGTCCCCAGGGCCACGACAAGTCTCCATGAGGGGGGCCGTGTTGCCCCCTACACCATTTTCAAATCCCCGTAGGGTGGTGGTCCCTGGGGCTGGGTGGTCTGTCACAGATCCCTTAATTTAAATATTTAGAGCCCCGGGGAGGTGGCCGTCCCCGGAGCGTGTGGGGGGGCTAGAGCCCCCCACACAGGTTTTTTTTTAAAATATATATATATATATATATATATATATATATATATATATATATATATATATATATATATATATATATATATATATATATATATATATATATATATATATATATATGGAGAGAGAGAGAGAGAGAGAGAGAGATTTTGTTCACGGAAAAAAACCTAAGGTTACAGGGACGTTACAGTTAGGCTGACAGTTCCCTCTTACAAAACCAGAGAAATTCAGCCATTACAGTTGGCTGAGCTAACTATAACTCGTGCTAACTATACCGAATTATGTGCAGCCATCAGTGGACCGCAAGATTTCCGGTAACTGTCTAAAGCAAAACTAATCCTTCTGATAACAGCCCCTTGTTTCCAGCTGTTAAAACACACAAAACGATCACCAAGGATCAGAGCCCAAAAGCAAGAATACCGGAGGGAGGTACTCAATTGACACGAATAGAAGTGGAAGAAAAACAGTCCAAAGCAAACACAAACTCAGATAGTACTGCCAGTAAGGCGTCCCTCCACCAAAAACTCCCAACGCGTGGCGACCCCTCAAAAACAGGCTGCCCACTAATGATTAAACCAAGCACTCACGCCAACTCTGAGTCCTTGGGTAATGACCTTGCTGGACCTAGCACCAACCCGGCTCTATTGGATCAAGACCCCTGCCCTGGAAAACAACAGTACAGAAAAATACTGCTCTACTCCGAGTATGAGTCTCAGGGTCAATGGGACATTTTAGACAGAGGCAATATCTTAAGGCTATGTCAGAATCTGCCGGGCTTAGAAAGTGTGAACTCAAAGGACATTGAGACGGTGGCTTTCATAGACCCCGCATCTGGACAAAGAAATGAGCCCACATTAGTAACCTTTTCCAATCCAGAATGGGGGAAATGCTGATGAAGAGCAAAAAATAACTGTCTGAATGGGGCATCCATGCTAGCACTTACACTCCCATCAACTACCCGACTTTCCTAAAAACTCCTCTGCTGCAGCAACGACTGCTACTACCAGACCAGATCAAAAACAGGACAAACACTTAACCAAGCCATCGTCAATGCTTCGGGGATCCCAACAGGAGCCAACAAAAACAACTTTATGGATCGAGCACCCATTGCAAGTATTTGCTTCCACAGCAGGCGGCCCACGTAAATGCATACTAAAACCGCATAAATCGGAAGACTGGTCCTGGCTTTCCCAGGTGTTAGGGTAATGCGCCGGTACTTGCGCATAGCCACAAACCAACTCACGAAACGGCCCACCATTTAAACATCTACTCTTGGAACATTCGGCCCCTAACAAAGGAAAAAGCGAGCGATTAACTTTAGGCCTGCTGAAAACTCATGAAATCTTTGCCCTACAAGAGACCTGGGCGCTGGAAAATACCGTCTGGGAAGATTTTACGATAATAGAATCTATTGCCACCCTGTCCAAGGTAGGCGGCCACGCGTCTGGGGGAGTGCTGATTGCCGTGAAGAACTCACTGACTACGAAGATAGAAACCCTCCATAGGGGAGGTGGTGACCACTTCTTCATTAGTATTGAGATAAAGAGCCATGCAAAGGGGAAATCAAAACAAAAAATGATCTTTGGATGTGTCTATTTACATCCAACAAAAGCAAGGCGAGAGCTCACTCTGAGTACTATACTCCCAATAATGCATAATCTTGAAACTTTACACCCTACCAACCTGTGGCTGATAACGGGCGACTTTAATGCAAACCTAATGGAAACCGACCCAGCCCGGTCCTCCCAAATAACATCTTTTAATGCAATGTGGGCAATTCCGGAGACAAAATCCCAGTACCATCGAAAGGATGTGAACGGAAAACAATTGGCAATAAAACTGAACCATCTTGGTCTGCGCACTCTCAATGGAAGGATCGCTACTGATCGACCGGCGGCATACTCACATACATCCTTTTTTCGAATGGCCACCCTAGATTATATATGGATATCGTTAACGGCCTTCCATCTGGTGCGCCAATTCCTGGTAACGCCTTCTCCGGATAGTGATCACGCCATTCTAACATGCAGCATTGCCTTGGGCCCTCTTCAACGCCGACCACAAATCCGATAGGGGCGGCTTCTAGCCTACAGAGTGTGAAGAAACTCCGATGGTCTGAAAGCAACCAGGACGCAATCGAAATGGAGGTGGACAAGCTTATGACCAGGGGGCTCCTGGCTGACATTAGCCATGTGACGGCCCCCACTTGGGAAACTATACTGACCAACTTTAGAGACCACTTCACCTCAAAACCATTAAACATCTGCTCAAAGGATATCTCGACCCCGACAACTCTGTCTGTGCAACAACAACACACAATCACTGCCAAGAGTAAACTAAATAAGCTCCAACGAATAATTGTTCACAATGAAAGTGATTATAAACTTCTGAAGGAAGACCTCACCGCTGCACGAAAAGCCTACAGGAAGGCCCGCTTTACTCAAAAGAAATTTAGAAGAAGAACAGCATTGGGCAATAGCCTTTGAGATTATAAAGTCTAAAGACCAAAGAAAATTCTGGAATTGAGTTAACAAGGCTAGTCAAACAACTAAACCTCCTACCACAACTAACATCTCCCCCGCGGAGTGGGAGTCCTATGTTAAAGCGCTATATTCTACACCAGATGGTCAGAGTGCTAATAGCCCGGACATCTCTGATGAACTAGTTAATCAGGACGGAACAACAGCCCTCATCAATACACTAACGGACGATATAACTAGAATAATAAAGAAAATGCGCTCGGGCGGCGCTCCCAGTCCCAATGGAATCCCGACCCAAGTTTTCAAAGCCTTCGCCGGAAAATGGGCCCAGATTTTGACACCCCTTTACGAGGCCGCAATTTTGGGTGGCCCTATCCCAGAGTCTTGGCAAGGATCGCTCCTCGTTCCCTTCCACAAAAAAGACTTGCGTTCCAACCCCGATAATTATCGGATGATAGCCCTACTAGACGTGGACGGGAAGGCATATGCTAGCATCCTATTAACTGCACTCTCCGAATGGGCGGAAAATAACAACTTGGTCCCCTTCACCCAAACCGGCTTCCAAAGAGGGTGCCACATTGAGGACAACCTGATATGTATTGCCCATCTGATGGAATACACCCTAGCCTCAAAAGGTAAAGCTCTACACCTTGGGTTTTTCGACTTTCGTAAAGCTTTTGACTGTATAATTGGGCCAAAATTATGGGAAAAACTTGCAAGATGGGGCATCCCACAGTCATTATTGAAAGCATTAATCGCCTTACACACTGACACATGGGTAAAAGTGCGAGTTACATCAAGCTGGTCGACCTCTAATAAAATCTACACCACTAGAGGTTTAAAACAAGGGTGCACCCTTGCACCAATGCTCTTCAATCTGTACCTCGCGGATCTCCCTGAATGGCTGTCACACATTCGTGCTTTCCCTCCAGGAATAGAGTCAAGGAAGATCCAAACTCTTCAAAATGCTGATGACACCATTCTGCTAGACCAAACCCAGGTGGGCCTTCAAAGACTGTTCGATTCCCTGGCTCAGTATTGCAGCACGAACATGTTCGAGATAAACGCTATGAAAACTAAAGCAATGACAATATCTTCCGGAAAAACTAACAAAATCACGTGGTTTGTCGAAGGGAAGAGATTGGAAACCGTTACTGCCTACAAGTATCTGGGGGTGTGGATCGACCACAAAGGGAGAACCTCTGTGCATATAACTGAAATGCAGGCTGTTGCTCGCTCCCTGGAAGGGGCCTTTATAAGAACGAAAAGCACTCTCTGCACTTCCAGGATCTAGTACCATTAATAAAACTGATTTCAGCAAAACTTCTCCCCACAATCTCCTTTGGTGCAATAATATTCAAGGACCAAATGAACAATTGGTTGGACAGAGCTCAATCGTCGTGCTTCCGCAGGGTTTTTCGACTGCCAACCTCAACTGCCCATGCCCAAATCCGGAAAGAATTTTCATTGTCTTCCCAGAGATGGATAATGAGCGCACGCTACATCAGTTATTGTTTAAAAACTAAGCATGCTAGCTCTTACACCATAAAGAGCTGTTTATGGTCAGTCTTTAGCAACCACAAAACTTCTTGGAGTAAATATCTGTCATCATGCCTTGAATCCCTCAAAGCAAAGGACATATGGTCATCCCCCTCCCCAACGATGTGAAAACAAAACTCCTAACCAAACAAGCAAAAATCCTATCAAGTGAACTCGATGAGCAACGTGTCGCCCAGCTCTTTCATGGTTCTTGGGCTTCCAAATTATATGCCCCGAAAACTCTTCCGTCCTACCTCGCATCTTCCACGAAAGTCCACACAAAGCTCCAACTAATGCGACTTCGTTTTGGCCTAATTCCGCTGATGGCCTACAAGTTTGGCCAAGGGTACAAGAAAGAAGTATCATCGCAATGTCGCTTCTGCAAGCTGGACGATGAAAATCGTATTCATATCCTGTGTATATGTCAAAAACTTCGAGCTCAAAGAAACTTTTGGCTGTGTCCAATTTGGCTGCTTCTTAACATTAGGACTTGCCAAGAAGCTTTAGACGCTTGCATGAGGGGCGATTCCCCGCAGCTGGCGGCGCGTTTTGTTAAGTTTATCTCAGAAATTAATTCTCCTAACTTTGTCTTTTGAACCAGTTTGAGTTTGTTTCTTGCCTAGTGACACTATCATCTCTCCTTTAATTTATAATTCTCCTGTGTTTATAATTGATCTGTGTAGCTCTTCCCCTTTTTTACTATGTAATGGTCATTTCTGTGAGTGCACTTTGCAATGTTTTTAATTAATTGTGCAAATAAAAAACTTCACTTCACTTCACTTAACTCGTGCCCCGCAATGACCTGCTTATGACCTCACATATTGCATCACTCCTGACATGGTCAGTGACATCACTGATAACATCTCAAATGACATCACTGATGACATCATCCACAGCATCTCTGATGCACCCACTCACACCCGTAACCCTTGTAAAATGGGAGGTGGGCTGCGTGGCCCCACTCCCGAGGCCTTTTTTCACCCTGTGGACCCCATCCCCGGGGCTGGGCCTTTGCTATTTTTTTTTTTTGATGGGAGGGGGGGCTTGAAAAAGTAATTCTGCTTTGCTTCATTGAAGTGCTCCCGCTTTGCTATAGCAAACTTCAATGTCCCTGGGGTGGGCACCCTGGGGCATTGCTGGAGTCGGCCCATGGGGGTGGCGGTCCCCAGGGCAATTTACGGCACCATGAGGGGGGCTGCGCGGCCCACCTCTAACAATACCAAAGCCCCGGGTCTCGATTCAGAGGTTGCAGGAGGAAATACTTGCTGGATATATATATATATATATATATTTTACCTACTGGCGGACGCCAGTAGGTAGGGAAAAAAAAATACCTGGAAAGCCATGGGGTAGGCGGGGTGGAAAATAATATATTCATTGTGTTGAAAATATTTTAATTTATTGTACATCAATATCTATCTATCTATCTATCATTCAATGCTAACACTGGGTTGCATTGGTACACTTAATATAGGCATATAGCCTGCCATTGAGGGCTATACCGGATATAAAAACGTCCGCTCCAGTGTTAAAGGCCCGAGTCCAAGGCGAGGGCCTTTAACAAGGGAGTAAGGCTTTAATAGCTGGTACCACCCAGCTATGAAGGGCTATAAGGCTATTAGAACACAGAAAACCCAGAATACTGGAATTAGAACCTAGCTATGGGTGATGAAAGACCTCTGCTCAAGTTGAGTTAGAAAGTCTACTAATCAAGAAAGAAGAGTTTCTTTCTTGAGTCCCCTAACTCACCAGGGTTTCCCCTTAGTGACATGCTTCATCATAGGGGTCCTCTCAATCTGCTGTGGATTGAGGCGTGCTGCAACTTGCTAGATTACGTAGGAGCACTTATGTGAGAAAATGCGTAGTGCAGTGTTGTGGAGTGGAAAATAAAATGTTAAAAATACCTAACTAATGGGCGAAATATTTTTATTCTAGCTCCTTGTCGGTATGTTTGAAAACAGGGGTAAATAGTACGGAAAACAACATAACATTGATGAGTTAGTCATCTCTAGTATTAGTCAACATGTTTTGAGCCTCCCCAAAGCTCTTCCTCAGGCCCACACAGGGCCCAGCCCTGTGCGTACCACTCCTAAGTGACCTATAAGTGAGGTAAATAAATTAGTGAACTGTAAAGTGCCACACCTAATGTGCGTGCACTAATGGTTTACTCATTAGTACGTAGTATCTGTAGGAAATAAAACAAAACATTGTTAGAGTAACAAGCACCTGCCAGGGAACTGGCAGGCATTATAGATATATGCGTCATACTAATTCATGTAAATGCTCCTCTATGATATGTGTAGTTTATCAACTACTGTGTATTCCATATTGCCTTGCAGGAGGAAAAACGTATTGTCAATGTCTCCTTTGGAGATCGTGAATATAATGCCTTAAACATAAACATAGACACCACGTGACAAACTACCCCTCAAAACAGACATGAACATTGAAATCACATACTTTATATGAGGTTTAAATGTGCCCCATGGTCTGGAGGGGTTGAGGGGCTCGTAGACTCACTCCGCAATAATGGTAACAAAGCAGGTGAAAAACAGGGCTTGCCACCAAACCACTCGGTCGTGGCTGCGCTGTAAAAGAAAAAGGTTTGAGGAACTAACTTCTGCTGAGCACGCCTCACTGGTAATACATCTACTCGCACCCCCGGAGACCGCATATTAACGCGTCTCTCCTCGGGTGCTAGTTTAACTACTTCCTCAACCGCCCAGTCATCGCTATGTCGCCTGGAGCTGTGCAGAACTTAAAATTGCTGCCGGTAAATGACAATATCGGCGGCCATGTTGGGTGTATTTGTGCCTTCGTGTTTGAATCTGTGTGAATATGAAAGAAGGGCAGAACCTGATTGAAACATCTGATGTGGAAAAAAATCTCTCTTTTAAGGAACTGTTGATTTACAAATCAAAAATAAAGACAAGGGATGTCGGTCTCTATCTTATTATTATTCAGGTATTAGAGACATATACCTGTATAATCAATGTATGTAGACAATCTGATCTTTCAGGAAATCCTGTTGTTAGTCACAAAATTGGAAATTCACGTGAAAATCAGAATTTGTGCTGAAATGGTTCCCGCTAATGGCAGCCTCGTGGCCATGCTGGGTGTATGAATTGGTACATTTTAGATATTGCGTTAAAGGTAAAAGTTAAAGTAAAACGGGGCAGAACCTGACTCCAAATTCATTAACCCAGACCAATTAGTTTTACTTTGTAAACTGACCCCAGGGGATGTTATCATTCAGACCTTGGGTGTCTGTGCGTAACTTAAAAACCCAGCGTTCTTCTTGCTCTAGCAGCCTGTGTTCCAGGTTGTTAAGATGTTTTATGTGTTCCAACACTACCCATCTGAGATCATTGGGAGTATGTTGTTTTTCAATGAAATGTGTTGTCATTTTCATAGTGGTTCGCTTACACCTGATAATACTGTGGTGTTCCACTATTCTGGTACTCACCCTCCTTGTGGTCATACCCACGTAGTGGAGTTGCAAGTGCAAGTAATCATATAAATGACCCCTGAAATGTTGCTATTCGTACATTTCCGCAATTCCCATGTCATGTTGTTAGTGAAGACCACTTTGCAGTTATTACATGGGTAACGTCCACCTGGTAGGGTTTCTAGTACTCACTGGGTCCCCTCAATATCAGAAGTCATTTTAGGGCATGTATGCACCAGAATGTCTCTAAGGTTCTTCTCCTTTCTGAGGGAGAACTTTGGTGTTGGTATGTCCAAGTTGCCATTGTTAAGAGTGCACCAGTGTTTCTTTATTATTTTCGCAACCTTATCTGACGCTATGTTGAATGTGGTGATGCAGATCGGCCTTTTGCCTTTCTCAGGTTCCTGTTTGTGACGAAAGGATCATTTAACCACAAAAGGATCATTTAAATTAAAAATATTTTGACAGTATACATTTTCTAAAGAGCCCATAGGAAAAATCGTTTAACTTGATATTTATTTTTTATCTGTGAACATGTTTATGCCGAGTGCATTTCCATCCCGTGTTAATATCTGGACCAGAGGATTAAGGGAGGCTGCCATGCACCGACAGATTATTTAACCAATTTGTTTGAACTGTTTTATCCAGTAGCAGTTCACTCATCATCGTATTAACAAGAAATACAAAACAATACTCAGCCAAAACTTACTATTGAAAATATTCCAGGTCAGGTAGTGTAAAAGGTAATTGTAAATATATCAATAAGAGATATAAAAAGAAAAGGGTAGTGAAGGGAACACAACAAAATGAGTAAAGATGGTATTGTGGATGGTAAAATATTATCCAGCAATGTTCTAGTGCATGGGTATTTGCAAACATTAGCCCATGGGCCACAAAGTATGGTCAACGGTGCAACCAAGGGCCGCACTGATGCCAGCAGGGTGGCAGTAGGGTGGCTGGGGTTTTGTAAGGAGATTAAAATAAACCGAAAGAATGTATTTGTAGGTTAATAAATGCTTGCCCGTTTATTTAAAAAATGTTTCAGAATATTAGTGCTCAGCAAGTAAACAGCAGCTCGTGCTGCTGTTCACCAGGGGGGCTGCATGCAAAGGTCAAGAGGGCTGCAAGTGGCCCTGGGCCGTACTTTGAGTATCACTGTTCTAGAGAGTAGGATTTGAACCACTGCATGTTTAGCTCGAAGAAACCAGTAATGACAAACTCTCCACAGGAATTTTGCATTTCACTGAGAGTTTTTTTTGGCTTAAATGCTTACCATCATGTTGTTACATGATGGTAAATTTGTTCTTGCTCGGAAAACTCCCGGTTGCACACCAGAACCATTGTGATCGCACCCAAATGTCGCAGTAGTGCACATTTTCCAAGCTTATGTGACACTTTAACAATGATACTGAAAACAGTTACCATAGAAGGAAATCATGAATAGCAGGTGCTAAAGCGACATGATACTAAGATGGGGTCCTTTACCTATTCACTAATCTTGTTAAGTCCTTTTCAGAAGATGGAGAAATGTTAAAATACAATTTTAATAACTTTCTCTAAAGAGAGCTCCTTCATGTTGGTCGCTAACCTCACCTGCTCAGCTTCACTTTCCCTTTCCTGGCTTCTATGATTGCTCCGCAAGACAAATCTGATTAGAGATTCGAGCTATCTCCACAATATTTAAATCGAGGGGCGCCGGAGGGCTATTAGAAGAACATAAATCATTCTTTCAGACCCAAAGGCTTGTTTCATGCCTTCATTAAAGTAGATATTAATATTTTCACAATGTGATGTAGCCCTAACATGGTAGTGATACAACTGCTGCTCGGCCTGCTGCAAAGACCTTGAAAAACGCAAAAACTGATGAACAGCAACCAATGCAACGCCCATAGAAAGATCACATTGTTTTGAAAAAAATCAACAGATGCATAATAAGTATCAAATTATTTCCTTTTACTGCGGAAAAGGAGAAAGATAGCCATATTCTTACACCATCATACATACACTTTCTGCTTTTTTCCCTTTCACTTTAGCATGTCCTTTTTTAGGGCTGAGTTTTGCAACACACCAGTCAAACTGACTTATTGATTACAAAACAGAGATTGGGGTTTCGGTCCATGCATTTCAACGATTGCCTTTCTTCGATCAGCTTCTTCCAGCTTTTGGCTTTAGACATTGGCAATCATGTCTTGTCTTAGTCAAATGGAATATTCATCTCTTATGTAATTTTTTTCCTTTTTGGGTGTACCCTTCTGCCTCTACTTGAGTGCTCGCATAGAACTGCATGGAGGATTACTTTACAACTGTATCCCTCGCTGTCCACTCCTATTGAATTCCTCTCCTATGTCTTGTTCTAAAGTGCTAACCCCGCCTGCGGTGGCACATTAAATCCAGTCCTTTTAGTTTTCACAATACTTATTTAACCCCTGCTTTCTCTCTGTCACTGTTTCCCTATCATTCTCTATATCCGTTTTTTTTCTTTCCTTTCTCCCTTTCTCTCTTTCTCTCCCTAGCTTTGGGTGTGTGATGTTGTAACATAACCCTCCTCCCAAACAAAGAGTGCGGGGCATGCCAACTACAACCACTGCCAAAATTAGGTATTTATTTAGCTCAAGGCTACAGGAGCTCGCCTGTCTCTAACACTAACAGAAAGAACAAAGCACCAATCCTCATGGAAGAAGATATAAAATTCCTTTAAATAGTTCGTTATTTGAAAACGGTGTCCAGCTGGTGCATATTAATAAAAACATGCTCCCTTTCTGTTTTCCTGGCTTCAGCTGTGACTTGGTGCTTTTCAGGCCTAACAGCTAAAAGCTGCCAGCGGAGCCGCGCCATCACCCACGCTGAGAGCAATCTCTGAGCAACTCGGGAGCAAGGGTGGCTGATCGGTTACAGCAATTTGAAAGACTGCAGTAATTGCAGTGCGGGATCTTTCCTCTCATGCCATACAAGTAGGAATATAGGTCAGACGTAATGCATTTGGTTAAGTATCTGAACTGAAAAGCTACCATTTCCCTTCAAACGACACTCTTTAGTACACGCGGGGTCGCCGGTGCCAGGCCTCGCCGCTTTAAAATGTTTCAGGGGCGTGCCCTCTGCGGGCCGGGCTTTCATTTGCCGGCGCTAATTCTCGGCTGCCTGTTTCTCGTCCTCCATTGTAGTCTGGGCCTCGGCTCGGGCACGCTCCCGACTGCTCGCTGTATCCAGACGCGCCATGTAAATGGTGTTTATGTTAAGGGAGTCATGTTCAGTGTGACTGGATCGCATGGAAACTGATGTCGTTGTCACTTTATATTAGACTCTGCACCTTCGCCGAGGCAGCAATCGAGGCCGGCAGCTGAGTGGCTGCCGGATGAAATATTCAGCTCGTTTCCGTTTGAAGCTGCACAGGCCCCATTGTTCGCTCTGGAGGGGCTGATTTACCCCTGTCGGGGCCTGGACACTGTCAGGTAGATTTGCATGAGTTAAAAAGGGAAATCTGATTATTGGTAACACGTGTGCAGTCAACGTAAACTAGGGGTAAAAGGCACCATTGTTTCCAGCTACAGGCAGCAGTTGCAGTGGTGAAAAGTGACCGTGGATAAGAAGGCATCCAAAAATGGCAAGACGTGCGCGTGGAGAATAGTGAATTGAATAAATTAGGAAAGTACAAAATGCTATTCAGAAATAAAAGGAGTGGTAGTGCCATAGAGATGTTATGTTGACATTTAAGCAACCATTAGCTAATCAATAATTTTCTTGATGTCATTTTTTTTCTATTGAATATTTTATTTTTTTATTTTTCTGTGTTTTGCTTTAACCGGAGCCACACACGTTTCTGAAAGCAGAGAGAACTACAGTTTCATTGATGCCAGCACAACACACCTGATACAGTAACACTTCACTTTTAGAAATAAAATACCTTTCAATCACACTGTTTATAAAGAAATTCTATCGATTTTCATTTATTACAATGATACACTGTTTACCATTATTATTTGTAAATAACCAAAGCAACTTAGTCGATACATGTTATATTTTCCCATTCGGGAGTATTACGTTCAGCTATAAGATATACATAGTTGTGTTTATATATTTAGATTTCTGGGGTCAATCGCATCCATTGTCAATCAGGTTTACATTTGCATTATATCTGACACTATGTATCATACTGTCCTTTGCAGCGAAGAATAGTCTGCTATTCATGGCGGTCTCTTATCCCTGTTCTGTTCATGGCTCTTAATAGTTCGCCCCATGGCTGGGTCTCATCCTTACTTTACCCTTTTTTGCCTCTTTGCGCATAATAGCACATGTCCTGTTTCAGCCCAGCAATGTATCGCAGTAATCTTTCTTGATGTGTTGTGGCACGTTTTGCCATCCACCCCATGGCTGTCTGCCTATTTGAAATAATCGGCACCAAATCAATGAATGTGCTGCTAAACTTTGTGTTTTTGAGCTTGGTAGTAAGCCAGGCACGCACACATATGGTTTGAGCAGGTCAACTCTGCCTGTTAACGCAGTGTTTAGTTAAGACAGGACTGATAATTTCTCTGGAGGAACCTCCCCCAGAGTTGCAGTGGTCAGATCTCTAACCCCCTGGTGGAAGGACATAATCAATGTACCAATACAAATTCGAAATCCATTAGGACTGCAACCCCTGCCCAGCACACCGAGCAATACTGCACAGGAAGTGTTTCCTGGTAATGATCAGTCCCACAAGATGAGTTCAGGGACACAGTTAAACTCCAAACCCTCTTTTGCTAATAAGTGACACACTCAAGGATGGCCTAGGAAACAGGACTGGTATTTAAACATGTTTATTATGAAATCCTATACTAGTGCATAAAATATGAATGGCAAGACCAGAATATGAACCGTATTATTCCTGTTAATTTCTTGTACTCTTAAAATTGTCCAGATGGGATAGCGGTGTTTTGTACCATATCATCGAAAAGTCATGGGGATCCTGATGTATACATTTTTCCCACTGTGTGTAGACCATTTTCATATCTTAGCTCCAACTGCCGTCAAGTGCACTTTCCCCAGTTTCTGGCAGACTTGACAAGATCCTGTTGTGTAGTGAGCTCCTATCATTAGTGTGTTAATACATCTGTTCTAACGTTAAACGGCTATCCTAAATAAGCGGGGAAGGTTTTCCCTAGTCTTAGGAAAAACATTGCTAAGTTTCTGCTTAATAGCGCGGTCTTCAGAGTTATTGTTTCTGTAGATGGTGTATCTGAAGGCCAGTGCACTATCCACTTCACCTGCACTGCAAAATAATAAATCTTATAGTTGTGAAGCTCCAAACTCCACTCCTTCACCGGAAGTTTACGTTTGTAGACAGTAACCATTTGCATGTCTTATCATATATTAAGTCAAATATATAATATTCAGTACTCTGATTTTTTTCTTTTAGTCATATTGAAATGTTGGCAAAGTAATATAATAAGTGGGTTAAAAATAGAACACAACTCACCAGGAAACCCTCCAGTCTGATATGCATTTAATACAAAAACAGAAAGAATAAAAAAAATGCCATTGCCTTTTAACCCTTTCCATGCGCCGTCCGACGTCATAGTGTGCGTGTGCAGAGGATGGCCGTCCGAACCCTGCCCACTCATTATTTTGCCCGCACCGTGGCAGAATTCACGCCGAGTTTAATGGGTTAAACTGACTTTGAACAGGGTCAGTTGGAGCCTAATTTTAAAATACATGGGATTTGGTACAGTATACATGTTTTCTCTCATTATATGTCTATGGAACCTACTCAATAGACAGAAACATGTTACTCCCAGCTAAAACATATCTGATGATCAGGTGTCAGGATCTTCTCCTGGGGGAAGCATGAGAAGTCCTTGAAGAGAAGATGGCATTCATGAACGCAATTCTGAGTTCATTACCCTTCTATAATCCCACTTTTAGCTGCCAACATTGAAAACGGGTTGCACTTTTAAGAAAATTCAGTTGCACATTGCAGAAATGTGCATTTGTACTTCTCTGAATAAAATGGCTTCTGGGCCTACCCAAGTCATTATATTCAGTAAGCATTATTAAGGCTAAAGGACACATAATTAACAAGCAATCATATCTATATGTGATGATGATATACATCAGTTCACATAGTGATATGCGGATTAATAAATGTGAAAAAACAATACATAAGAATATATTTGTTCTTACAAGTATGAAATCAAAATTATAATATAAAATCAATTCTTCTTTACAATATTTCAGGGTTAAAAATGAATGTGAGCAGCTAGTTATCTGGCTTCCCCCAACAAATCTATTATGATAGTGTAGTCCATATTGGTTTATCATAGATTGATTCACAAATTCATAATTCAAGTGTATCTTGGGCCCTATTATAAAGTGTCAGAGCAGGTCTTCTAATCATGGATAATCTTGGGGATGGTTACTTGATCTCCAGACGAGTCGCTGATGTCTGATTTATCTACTGTGGACTCTAGATCTATCCCTGTGTTCTAATTCACTTGCTGCCTGTCCTCGAAAGCATATGCTGTCACCATTGCTGCCACCCTTTCTACCTGTCCTCAAGCTGGTTTTCGGCATTGCAGAATCTGAGTTTCCTTCTTTGTCAGCTTTTCTGTTGCTGTTTGCTTGGTAAACAGCAGCATGCTGCCATCACTTCCTTTTGGCTCCATGAAGAATAGTGACTAATCGTCATGGATTACTCTCAGCTTTGCTGTGAACAAGAACACATAAGTCACTTCCAAAGTGCTCATCTTCATTTCAACCTCCAGAAAGCATGACTGTTGTTGCTGCACTGCCGCTGTATTGTGAGGTCTCTGTAGAATTAGATCCTGGTTGCCGTAGTTTAGGAGTCAGATGACCAGGGGGCTTAGTGGGAACCCAGGAGAGGGAGGTTTCACAGGTGCAATGTGAGCATTCTCAACTACAAGAAGTATAAGACCCTTACTACTATCTGTGAGAGACATTATTCCATTTAAATTACCATGCCAGGGTCCTTCTCTCTTTTCTAGAACAGTCACGATTTTGTTCCCCCATAATAGACCTTCTGCATCCTCTGGCCTATTCTTAAGGAAGCAATCTCGCTCCAGAAAGTCTGGAATTTGATTGTGTCTCTTTCACGTCAGGCTTCAGTCTGCTCAATGCTGTGTAATTTTTTTAGCTCCTTTCAGCCAATATCTTTGGATCATCTCTAGGGAGACTCACATTGATTGTACATTTTGTTCTAAAGTTTTCCTTAATTCTGTAATTGCTTCCAATATTTTTGGCAAATTTGTCAGGGGAGAGGTTTTCCCCTCCTTTCCATTTTTTCTTCAGAGGTGCCTTCCAGTATGTTAGAAATGGGGGTCTCTAGTTGGCAGAGGAAGGTACCTTTGTTCAAATTGGGACCTTTGCTTCTAGTCAGGGTAAGGGGTAAACACACATTAGATAACCTCTGCTCACCCCCTGGGTAGCTTGGCATGAGCAGATAGTTCTATACCAAAGGCAATGTGTAAAATATTTGTACTCAAAACACACAGTAATACAGTGATAACACCACAAATTGACATCCCACCAGTTTAGAAAAATAGAGTCTCTTTATTTAAACTCAACAAGACCAAAACAACAAAAATCCAACATACAAGTATTAAGAATATGACTTTAAAAAGTCTAAGAACACAAAGAGAGGCGTCAGTTCCTTAGACCATGGCGAGGTCATGCGACAGTTCTGCTGCACGCAGGAGAAGTGATGTGTAGTTTCCTGTCTGTAGGGGGAAGTGATGCGTTGACTCCAAGATGATTCTGGTCTGCGGGTGAGGGATCAGAAAAACTTGTCACACCGGTACGATGCATAGAAATCCGGGATGCCTCAGAGATAGATGCGTCAGCGATCAAAGCAACAGCGTTGTGAAGCACAGCATTGGTTTCTTCAGCAACGATCCCTTGATGTGTCTGTTCTTGCTGGGGCGACTGGTGCTGTGCCAGTCTCTGCAACGGATTGGCGATGCATGGAGCTTCTTCGTGCTTCGGGAAAACCGCTGCAAGAAGAACGATGTGTCGATTTTCTTGAAGTTATATTGCTTTTCCAGCTCCCAACAGCAGGAACAAACTCTGGAGGTCCAACAGGCACCTCTTGGCAGGTGAGAACTCCCAGCAAGGAAGTTCAGGGGAGCTGGAAGAGAAGTATATGTGTCCCTGAGACTTTTCAGTACAGGAGGCAAGCTCTACTCAGCCCTTGGAGATCTTCCTCAAGCAGGGGGAACATAGCACACAGCAACGTCCTTGTTCTTTCCTTGGCAGAAACAATTACTGCAGGACAACCCCAGAGAGCTCACAGCAAAGGGGCAGTACTTCTCCTCCAGTTTCTCCAAGTCTTCTCCTTGGCAAAGTTTCCTCTTGATTCCAGAAGTAGTCTAAAGTTCAGGGGTTTTATTTAGGTCTAATACTTATACCCCAAAATGTTTTTGTTCTCTTTGTGCAAGGGTCTCTGTGCCCAGTCCAAACCAGTTCTCTCCTCAGTGGGGCATCATGACCACAGGCTATTTAGGTGCAAGAAAATCTCCTCCCACTACTCTAAATTCATGCAGGGTCTAATCAGCCCAGCTCTGAGTCATCCAGGAAGGGCGAGGCACACCTCAACTCCCCACCCCCTCAGTGGCTGTCTACAGTGAATGCACATCCCCAGCTCCTGTCATCCCAAAACCATACAGTTAATATACAAACTGGCAGAGGCACACAGAATGGTTGCAGAAGGAAATACCTACTTTCTAAAGGTGGAATATTCAAACACATAATTTAAAAACTATCTTTACTAAAGGATGTGTAATTAAATTCTGAGTTCAGAGAGCCCAACCTTTGTTTCTCTATCTTGTCCCAATGGGATATTATGCTTGTAAGATGTTACAAAGCACTTCCCATTCTATCCTATGGGGCAAGATAGATTTCCAATAGTGAAGAATGAAATTGGCAGTATTTCACTATCAGGTCATGTAACACACACCAATACACAACATGTCCTACCTTTTATATACACTGCACTCTGCCCAGGGGGTACCATGTGCCTACCTTAGGGGTGCCTTACATGTAGATAGAGGGAATGTTAGGGCCTGGCAAGTGGGTGCACTTGCCAAGTCGCCATGGCAGTTAACAACTGCATACAGACATTGCAGTGGCAGGCCCGAGTTACCTTTTCAGAGCTACTTATGTGTGTGGCACAATCAGTGCTGCAGGCCCACTAGTTGGCAGGGTATGCCCAGACGTGGGTCGCTTGCTCACTTTGCCACTGGATTCAAGCTAGCCTGGCCGATTAGCCAGAAACTGGTCCCAGGATGCTTGTTTCCGGTCCAGGGAAGGCATGGCTTGGCAGTTCGGGCTGAACTGTTTCCTTGAGGCACAGGGTCAGACGGATTTGCATATGGCCATGTCTGAACTGGGGTGGCGGAGTGAGCTAAAGAATGATGATAGATCAAACCCAGATCTGTTGACTGGGGGTAAGTGCTTGCAATGTTAAACACTCCGTCCATCATCCCCTTTGGTTTTGCTTTGTTTGCCCTAAGTTGGCAGGGTATGCCCAGACGTGGGTCCCTTGCTCACTTTGCCACTGGATTCAAGCTAGCCTGGCTGTTAACTGCTGATTAGCCAGAAACCAGCCCCAGGATGCTTGTTTCCGGTCCAGGGAAGATATGGCTTGGCAGTTCGGGCTGGACTGTTCCCTTGAGGCACAGGGTGTGAGAAGTTGGCCTGGTATATGATGCTCACTAGTTCTTGTGATCACCTTGTACCATGCCAAGCAACCCTTATGATGATTGGTTGTAAAGTCAACCTTATAGACAAGCTATCCTAGGGGTAGCATGGACTAAGCAGTCTTAGGCTAAACTCTGTAAAGGCATGTGAAGCAAGCTGTTTTACCATACACAATCCCCTTGAATACCAAATGAAGGGACACCACACAGATATATATTGCAAATATATATAGATTTATTTCTACAAATATCCCCTATACTCTTTATGAGCACAGAAGCAAATGCGTTAAAACAAAACACAGTTTAAATATACAAAAGTTGCACAATATGGATGAGCCCTAGGGGCCACCTAAACCATATACTAAAATAGTGGTATAAGAACCACTATGGGGAAAGGAAAGAGGCCTAGGGCCTGGGGAATCGCTGGAGCTGTTCGAGACTAGCAGTGATGAAGTCGGGAAAGGCCCGCGGGACTCGGGTGCAGCGCTTAAAGCGCACGCATGCACCAATGCAATGTCAATGGTGCGTAAAAGTTACAAAGTTAGTGTTTAAGGAACCTTCCGATGGACCTATAAGGATAAAACTTTAGACACAGACACTAGAGGTGTATACCAGTGTGGGAATACCGGCGTTGCTGAGTTACCTCACCCACAGGAAGCGGGTGCACAGGTGCGAAGTAGTGTCGGGTTTCGTCACGCAGGTCGATAGTGCTTGGAGCTGAAGATGCTGCAGGCGGGTCGTCGAGGAGAGTTCCGGTGGATCCAAGGGTGGATCTGAAGAGGTGAAGACCTGAAAGCAGAGGGGACAATGTTCAAAGTCACTAGCCAGTGACTACCGTGGAACCAGGATGGAACCAGGCAATGTCGGGTGCAAACAGGTGAAGAAGTGAAGCTTGTCTCTGCAGCCACGTGGACACAAAGAGGTCGAGGACGTCCAGGTGTTGGTCATGAGCTGTCCCACGAAGGCTCTAGCTGTTGGCGGTGTCGGCTTCTTGATTGGAGCAAACAGGCCTTGGCTAATGCAAGCCACGCAGGAATCGATACAAGTTTCTCACTCGGACCACCAAGGTCAGAGCGGGAGCTCCTTTTTAGGGGAGCAAGGGCCAGTATACAGCAACCAGACCAGCAGTGTAAGTCATAGTTTTTGTTGCCAAGATGGCCGCTAGCCACGTGGCAAGTGGCAGGGATGGCGCGTCGAGTGGCAAAGTGCAAAAGGGCCCCACGCAGATCGTGGAGATGCTGGGGGACTGATCTTCGGTGCAAATGCTGCTCGGTGTCGGGGTTTCTCAAACCCCAAAGCACAGCATTGAGGGTGCCTCAAGTGCTGCGCTGTCAGCTTTTCGGGGGTCTTCCAAGATGTCCGGTCCCACGTCTCTCGGTGCCTCCACGGGTCTCTTCTTTTCAGGGACTGTGGATCGGGCTCTGAGATGTCTGGGAGTCTGGGTCTTGTCAGGCTCTGGCCTCGTGCTCCGGCGGGAGGCGGCGGCAAAGCAGACGTCGAGTTGCTGGTTGGTGCCTGTATTCACAGGGTGGTCACTCCTTGGCCACAAGGGAGATTCTCTTCAGTCTTCTGTGCAGCACAATGTCGAAGTCCAGTCTTCTTCTTAGTTTCAAGTCGAGTTCAGGATGATTTGAAGTCTTGGGACACAGCTCCTACTCTTATTCTAAATCTAGGGGCCGGATTACCTGCTAGGTCCCTCCTCTGGGTGGCACCAGGAAGGGGGGCGGTTACACCCCCTTTCCTTTGTCCAGCTTCGCGCCAAGACTGGGGCTGGAGAGCCCCAGCACCGGTTTGAACTGGCATATGCACAGGGACAACTTGTGTGCCCCAGGCTTGTCTGATTCTATTCAGCCCTGTCCTACCCAATACACAAAACCCTGTCTGGGGTGGTGCTAGCACCTCCCAAGGCAGGAAACCCATTGTCCAAGCCTCTCTCGCTGGAAGGACTCCCAGCAGCAGGAGGTCAGACTTGTGTCTGTGGTGGCAGCATCCATTTTGTGATGCTGAGGCTCATGTTTAACTTTACCCGGTTTTCAGCATGTACATGTCGTGTCCCTCTAGAAGGGTGGAATGCTACCCCCGTCGCCAGAACTGGCGAGGGGGTAGTATTCCAATTCGTATGGCACATTACTCGACATGTTTTGATAAAGCCAAACCAAAGATAGCATTTAACCGCGAGGTTCATAATGCACTTAAGAGTATATGGTATGGCAGTATCATGAAACAGCTAAAGGACTTGGTTCCGAAAGCTGCAGACAGGCTCAGCTCATGCCAGAGCACCATCTCACATATTTCCAAGCACTCTGCCTCCAGGATTGATGAGGCATTCTATAGGAGTGGCTGATAGGAACATATGTGTCCATTTTAGGTTAGATATAGGCATACTATACGTAAGTAAGGGGTGGTTACACCGACTTACCCCAGCTGAGTGATCAGCCAGTTGTGTCAAATATGGAGGCCAGGCCAGGGGTGGCACAATACGTGCTGCAGCCCCTGGTAGGCCTTGGAAGCACCTATGCCCTGGGTACCTAGGGTACACTGTTACAGGGGCCAATAAGGTGAACCAGTTCCAATTGGGTATGTACCTAAGGTACATGGAGTCCATTTTAAGGAGAGAGTAATTAGCCTGGGGCCCTGAATAGCAGGATCCGAGGCTAACTAAGTCAAAAACCAGCTAAACACTAGGCAAAAAGTTTGGGGGTAACCATAGTCAGATATCCACCTTCATACACAACCCCCCCCCAAACGAAAGGAGATAAGGCTATCCTTGACCAGGTAAGCCTATATTGCCTAAGTGGCCATATAAGGAAGTACCAGCTCTGGCTTGGTTAACCCCTGTCTCATGGTCCACTAAGCAATCCCTCACCCTAAGGGTATCTGAGGGTCTCCACCATAGGGAATCTCTACCTGTGGTGTGTTTTGGCCAAGTTAAAGGCTGGTGTTGAGATGGAGTATTGAAGTGAGATTTCCCTGTAGGACTCAGCTTCCTCCAATCACTCTCCACCATGTAGGCCTTTCTTTCCTTGACTGAGTTGCACTGTGCTCTCAGGGTTAACCTCTGGCTACCTAAAGCTGGAGGCTGGGTCCCCTTGGTTGGCTTACTGGAGGGACAGTTCAGGTTTGGGCCCTTTGGGTCCCAGGTTTGGCTGTGCCCAACAGAATCCATCTGTGGGAGGTCCCTAACTAATTTTAAGGGGGATCCCTCAGGAGTTTTTAAAGTTTTCACCTGGCTAGGGCTGCTAGCTTCGGTGCCCCTAATCTGTTGTTGTGGGTGCTTTATTTGACAGGGGGCCCTTTGGGGCTCACTGTCCTTCTTGTCCTCTGCAGCCCTGGGCTGACTAAGGCAAGGTAGAGAGGGGCAGGATACGTGCTCCAGACTGGGTCCCACCTGAGAAGGGTCCACTGACATCAGAGGCTCTGTCAGGCTAGGCCTGACCACCTCTGGGGCAGTTCCTTCATCAGGGGTAAGATCAGTTCCCTGAGGAGGCTGATCCTTTCCTAAAGTCTGGTGGGAGGGAGATTTCTCTTCCTCCTCAATGCTCTCTGTTTGTGTGGAGTGATCCATCTTTTCAGGCTTCACAACACATGTATCAGTTTGAGTTTGGGCTGTGGCCATCACAGCCTCACCAACCTTTTCAGAAGGAGACTCAGTTTGGGTATGGGCTGTTACCATCACAGCCCTGCTAATCTTTTCAGGAGGGAAGTTAGCTAAAGATGGGGCTGAGGTTTGCTCAGCCCTACCAACCTTTTCAGGAAGGACATCTTGGATTGGGGCTGTAGCCATCACAGCCCCACTTAACTTTCCATGGAGATTTACCATTCTAGAATGGGTTTGTTGTTCAACCTCAGCCCAGGCTGAGATTTCCAAATCATTACCAAGTAGGCAATCTACAGGCACGTTTGCTGACACTGCCACTCTCTTTGGGCCAGTGACACCTCCCCAGCTAAGATTGACTACTGCCATGGGATGTTTGGTTTCTATTCCATCAATGTTTGTCACCTGATATTTGGCATCAGGTAAAAGTTGCCTTGAGGGGACTAGACATTCAGCCACCATGGTGATGCTAGCCCCTGTGTCTCTAAAGGCCTCAACTTTCAAGCCATTGATGAGGGGTTCTTGTCTATATTTGCTCAAAGTATTTGGGCAATCAGTGAAATTGGCAAACCCCATGCCAGTCTCATAGACAAGATCAGTTGGGGACCTGGTTAGGCCAGAGTCCACCTGTGTTCCAAAGGTAAACCCACCCAAATTCTTGGGGGTGCTCCCACCACCTGGGGGACCACTGCTAACAGTGACAGGAGGTGTTGGAGCCTTACCTGGAGGTATATTCTCCTTATTACCATTCTTTGGACAACAGCTGTCTGTTTTCCAATGGCCAACCTGTTTACAGACATGGCAGTAAGGCTTTTTCTGTGTAGAGGAAGTGTCTTGGGACCCACCCCCATCCTTGGAGTTTTGGGGCCCTGGGGAAGTCTTCTCTTTTGATTTATCCCCACCCTTCTCTTGAGGCTTGGTAGTCTATTTCTTTTGGTCACCACCCTGGTTCTTAGGCCTGATCCTGGTTCTGACCCATTTGTCTGCCCTCTTACCCAATTCTTGGGGAGAGGTCAGATCAGAGTCCACCAGGTGCTGATGTAGAAGCTGATTTTGACAATTACTTAAGATTTGCTCTCTCATAATTAAATTATACAATCCTGTATAGTCTGTAATCTTACTTCCCAGCAACCAGCCCTCCAGAGGCGGGGTTTCGAGCACACCATAGCACCGAGTTAGTGATGCTCTCGGTGCTAGACGAACTGAGAGGCATGGCTGACAGCAAAAAACCAAGCGCCCTGATTTTATTAGACCTGTCAGCGGCGTTCGATACCGTCAGCCATGACCTGCTCCTGGGAAGACTGGAGGCCTTTGGGATCAAAGGCTTGGCCTTTAAGTGGTTGCAATCTTTCCTTTCGGGAAGGACACAGAGGATACAATTGGGGGAGTAGCTATCTGAGGTGGGGCTCTTAGAGTGCGGGGTACCACAGGGTTCCGCACTGTCCCCACTTCTGTTCAATCTCTATCTGCAGCCTCTGATTGCGTCCTTCGCCGAGATGGGCTGTAGAGTCTTCAATTATGCTGACGATACTCAGCTTGTGCTGAGTATCGATAACACAGGGACAGCACAAATCCAAGCTCAAAACATCTTGAGGTATACCGTGGGGTGGATGACGCTAAACCTACTAAAGATCAACCCGGATAAGACAGAGGTACTGGTAATCCCATCTACCACCTCACCATGGAGTGATCTGTATTGGCCTGCTGAGCTTGGATTAGCCCCAAAACCTAGTGCCAACGTAAAGAGTTTGGGGATTAAACTAGACTGTGATCTGTCAATGTGCAGCCAAATTTCCACCGTTGTTGGAATCTGCACGAACATCATTAGACAACTGAGAAAGCTAGCCCCCCTCCTCTCTCATTCTATGATGCGCTCAATTGTAGCAGCAACCGTCATTTCACGGATCGACTATGGGAATGCCTTGTATCTTGGCCTCCCAAAAACATTGACAAACAGACTCCAGGTCGTAATGAATGACGCCGCACGACTGATCTTCGGATTACCCAGACGAACAAAGGCCTCCCCTCTACTTCAAAACCTTCATTGGCTCCCTGTTAAAGAGAGGGTTGAGTTTAAGAGCCTCTGTATAGCGCATAAGGCGAGTTATGGCCATGCGCCGGCCTATATCAAAGCTCGTCTGGAAGTATATAGCCCGAAGAGAACACTTAGATCATCGGATGCTCAGCTACTGGTCTGCCCCCGCTACAAATTATTGACTAAGGGAGGGAGAGCCTTCTCTGTTTTGGCCCCTCAGTTATGGAACAAGCTGTCTGAGGGGCTACGCAGGGAGGTGAATCTCCTACGGTTCAGGAAATCACTGAAAACACTGCTGTTCAGAAGAGCCCTGATCGCAATATAGTCCTGTAGCTGTGTCTCTTGGAGGAGTGAAGCTAAGTTATTGTAACAACATCTATTTCCAATAGAAACAGTCTATCTGACCTCTATCTCATATTGAGGAAGTTCCAGAGAGACTGCCCTTCTGAAGCTATGCCTATTATGGGATCACTAATTAGTTACAGGTGTGCTAGCTGAGGTTGTGTGTGAGAGGGAGTAGTGGCACACCGGAGTAATATACAGAAGAAACACAGACCTTGCTCGCCACTGGCTTCCAGCATCCTCCACGGTGTCAGCGTGTCTGTGAATCTCCTGTGATGTGGACTGCTTGCAAGTAATGGGCACTGTCTCCATTGTTCGGTTCTTGCTGCTAGCATCTGCCGGTGTTACCACCTCCTTTATAACTTGGATGCACAGGTGACTGCATCCACACAACTTTTGAGGATTGGAAGAATGGTTAGTACAAGTGCGACCGTGCTATGGTCCTTTTTATCAAGGAATGTTGATTATGGTAGCTACAGTGTTATATTCAGCTTATTGTAAACTAAGAAATTAATGCTTTAATGTAACCGCTAGCAATTTTATGAAATTGTAATCTTGCTGTCATTGTATTGTTTCAGCTGACAGCTTAGTTCTGGTTTCAATTGTTTATAATTCCTTTGAGTCATCCCTGGGGGCTTGAAATCATCCTTGTAGGTTAAATACTTTCCCCACCTCCCCTGCAGCATGGAGCTTTCATTCTGCAGGTGATTAAAATGAAGGTTTCTGGTGACAGTGCATGAGTGTCCCTCCCACACTACTTCCTTCCCCAGTCCCTTCACTCCTTTCCCATCCTCCACTCTTCTCCCTTTTTTCCCCTTCTCCTTTATCCCCCGCCCATCAAACCCCCTAACCTCCTTGCCTCCCTCTGCTGCGCCCATTCCGGGACTCTATAACATAGGTCAATCGCCTTTCTTTCTGTTAGGGCTAACTGATGGCCTGTTACAAAGTGTCCTGCCTACTCGGACAACCCCGGTCGTACTAGTATTACCCTACTCACTCACCATCGTCAGATTAGTATTACCCTACTCACTCACCAGGCATGTTTTTAATTACCTTTTATATATTGAGTATGTAGGCCTACATTACCTAGCTTCTGATCTCACTGCTCTGATTTCTTTGGATACTAGGTGCTAACACACCTGATGATGACCTCACATCTATAGTGGTCGAAACACTGTCAACTATAAACACACCAACGCCTTTTTGACTATATAAAATGTAGATTTTCCTAGTGTTCATGACGGAAAGTCTTAATTTTATTAAAGACACGGAGGCGAGTATTATGCTTTCTAATCTTGCATTTATTTGAATAGCAGCCAAGATAAGCAATAAAAACTACAGTTCCCAGAGGGCCAGAAGAACTGGGCCATGGGAATGAGAAAAAACGCGAGAGTACAGTAACCAATAACAGATAAAGACACTAACTGACTGCGCAGCTTCCTCTTTTCGCTGTCGAGCAAGTCATAAAAGGTCAGTGAATAAAGGACAAATTAACAAAATCAAGGACAGAGCCAAAGTCCAGGAACATAAGTCTTGCATCAGAGGAATCCAAGGGAGAAGATTGAACAGGACACCAGAAGAAGGATCCGGAAGCACTGGAAGTGGAGGACGTGGAGGTGATGACCTCAGCAGTCGAAGAGTAGAACTCCTAAGACGAAACCGGTGGCAAGGCTGGATTCGCTGTAGGGAGGGAGAAACAACTGTCAGTAATTTTGCGGCGGGATAATACTCGCCTCCGTGTCTTTAATAAAATTAAGACTTTCCGTCATGAACACTAGGAAAATCTACATTTTATGACAAGACCGGAGGCTCCTATTATGCTTGTTTAAAGCATATTAACAACATCAGAAGCCACAGTATGAATTGGTTTACAATAGAACATGCGAAAGATACTGTCATTGGACCAATCTGCCGATCTGAGAATGTCCTCCAACCGAGAGCCAGACCAAAAGGCTTTAGAAGCCATGGCTCCCCTGGCCGAATGAGCTCCAAAAACGGAGACATCAATTCCGGCAAGAGACATGACCCAACGGACCCAACGGGCGAGGGAAGGGGAGGAGACAGGGAGATGGGGTTTACGAAAGGAAATAAGAAGTTGAGAATGAGAGGGCGTTCTGAGATCAGCGGTCCTTTCCTCATATACTTTTAAACATTGTCCAACAAACAGTTTGGGCTGAGCAGGAAAATAAGGGTAAAACACTGAATCCAAGTTAGTTTTAGTGCGTCTGCGTATTTGAAACAGTACACCTGTAGGAGAAAATTGGCGAGCAGAAACATCTAGTGCTTTAACATCAGAAACTCTCTTAATGGAAATCAAACACAGTAACATGGTAAGTTTGGCAGATAACATTTTGAGTGAAAGAGCAGAATTGTCAGGCCAATTTGTAAACAATTTAAGAACAACTGTAACGTCCCATAAAGAAGTATACTTAGCCAACGGTGGTTTCGCACATCGAACTCCTTTCAATAGATGACAAATGAGAGGGTGAGCACCAACTGGTTTACCATCAACTTGGGAGTGGTTAAGGGAAATAGCCAAACGATAGAGATTTACAGTGCGATACGCCTTACCTGCGCTTGCCTCGGAAGCGAGGAAATTAATGACAAAATTCAGAGGGGCTGAAATGGGATTGAGGTCCCTTTCCAAACACCAGCTTGCCCAAAGAGACCAGGCGGATCTGTACGCCTTGGAGGTGCCAGGGGCCCAGGCCTGGCTGATAAAGAGCGAAGCCTCCTGTGAAATGAGGACGTTAGAAGGGGGAGGCCGGAAACTTTCCAGGCCGACAAGGTTAGAGTGTTGTCTAGAATGAGACTGTGACGTTCGCCCTGAGGATTGAGTAGGAGATCCTGGAAGGAGGGAAGAAGGACTGGGAAGTCCACCGCCATTTCCAGAAGAGACGGAAACCAAACCTGTGCCTGCCAGAAAGGAGCTACAAGAACCAGGGACAAAGCCTGGCGGCGAATTTGAGAGAGAACCCTGTTGATCATCAGAAAGGGGGGAAAGGCATAATGGAGATGACGAGACCAATCCTGCAGGAAAGCGTCTGTCGCCAAGGCCATAGGGTCCGGACGCCAACTGTAAAACTGGGGCAATTGGGAGGTGAGCCGGGACGCAAAAAGATCGATAGAGAAAGGGCCCCAAAGATGGGAGAGGGAGAGAAAAACGGATGGACAGAGCTTCCAATCGCTGGAATCTCGAAGGAATCTCGAGTGCCAATCGGCCACAGAATTGAGATCCCCTGGAAGATACTCCGCTGACAAGGAAAGGTGATGGGCGAGGCAGTATTCCCACAGACTTTTCGCTAGATGGTTGATGTAGCGGACCGCAGAAACATTGTCTATGCGAAGGAGGATTGAACAGCGAATCCTGTTCTTTGAAAGACTTTTGATCGCAAAGGAACCTGCAAGCATCTCTAAACAGTTGATGTGCAGCTTGGACTCCTCGGCGGACCATGAGCCTCCAGTCGAGATTGGTCCACATCGGGCGCCCCAACCCGATAGGCTTGCATCGGATTCTAAGACAAGATCTGGGGCCGTGGCGAAGATAGTCCAGCCGTTCCACGCATCTAAATGGTCGATCCACCATTGGAGCTCGGTGCGGGATTCGGGATCTAGGAAAACGAGATCCGAATAAGCGAGACCTTGTCTGAGGTGTCTTATCTTCAGACGCTGAAGAGCGCGATAATGGAGAGGACCGGGGAAAATGGCTTGAATGGATGAGAACAGGAGACCGTCGATCCTTGCCAAGGACCGGAGAGATAAGAGAGAAGACTGAAGAACGGAAACAATCTCCGCTTTGATTTTGGAAACTTTGGAGAGGGGAAGGCGAAGAGACGCCGCTGCAGAGTCCACCAGGAAACCCAAGAATTCCATGTTCTGAGATGGAAAGAGAGACGACTTGTCCGTGTTGATGAGGAAACCCAGGTCTGATAGGAGAGATTGAGTCAAGAGCAAGTCTGAAAGAAGAATCTTCCTGTCGGAGTTCATGAGGAGGATGTCGTCCAAGTAAATTATCAGTCTGATGCCAAGGGATCGAAGATAAGCGACCACGGGTTTTAAGAGTTTTGTGAAGCACCATGGCGCGGAAGATAAGCCGAAGGGAAGAGAAGTGAAACAGTAGGTGACACCTGCCCATTGGAATTGAAGAAACTTCCATTGGAATTGATGAATAGGAACCGTGAGGTAAGCATCCTGAAGGTCCAGACGGACCATCCAATCGTTTGGGCGAAGGGTGTCTCGTAGATGTAAAATCGTTTCCATTTTGAAATGGCGATAAACCACAAATTGGTTGAACCACTTCAGGTTGATGACAGCGCGGAGTTTCTTGTTTTTCTTTTGAACAAGAAAAATGGAGCTTAGAAAGCCGGAGGAGTCGAAGGGAAAAATTTGAACTGCTTGTTTTTGGAGAAGAACCTCGATTTCGTTTGAAATCTGAGAGGCCATAAGAGTGGAGAAAACCAGGGGGGGAGGAAAGGAAGTTTGGACGGGGGGAGAGAGGAATTCGATTAGGTAGCCTTGTACGGTGTTTAAGACCCAGGGATCCGAAGTGAGAGCACACCATTTTGGAAGGAAAAGTTTTAAGCGACCCCCCACAGGAGGGGAAGAAGAAAGGCTTACCTTGTTGTCTGGGGTTGTTGTGACGATAGTTTCCTTGACCTCTGCCTCTGAAGCCACGGCCACGTTGGGGATAGAATTGTGGCTTGTAGTCTTGATTGGCATTGGACGAACCTCTGGAGCCTTGATTGTAGGGACGGCCAGAAGAGCGGCCCCTGCCTCTGCCGGCCCGTCCAAAAACCCGAGGGGCAAAAACCTTTTTGACAGTTTGCTGGGCTTTATCCAAAGAGGCGAAAGTGGAGACAAATCTGCTAAGGTCACGAACCAAATTTTCTCCGAACAGGAGACCATTAGCTTTGGGTCCAGGATCCATAGGGGCGAGATTGGAGAGCTTTGGATCCAGCTTGATAAGGAGACCTTTGCGGCGCTCATGAGTAACGGCGGAATTTGCATTGCCTAGGAGACAAAAGGCGCGTTGCGCCCACATGGATACCTCTTCAGCAGAGAGTTCCGAACCCTCTAAACGTGCGGCTTCTGCCAAATCAAAGATGCGGGAGAGAGGTCCCACAACGTCCAGCAACTTGTCTTGACAAGTGGACCAAGCTTTGTCGACCCCCCTGCGAGGGTCCTTGCCAAATTTAGAGAAGAAGGTGAGAAGAGGTTGATCAATGGAAGGAACTAGGGTGATTTTGTCGGGAAGAGCTGGTTTGGGACACTCCGATTTGAGCCTGGATCTCACGGAGTTCTCCAGGGGGAGACGCAATCTGGCCGTAATATATTCTCCGACATGATGGGAAGGGAACCATTCCGTAGAATTTGGATGACGGATAGTAGAGGGATCAAACATGGGAAAACCCTCAGAGTCGAAGACTGGTTCGAAAGAAAACGAATCCAATTTAGCAGATTTGGAAAGAGGAGAAGAAGGATCAACTGCGTCAAATAAGTCAAATAATTTATCAGCGTCATCCATAGTATCATCATCATCATCATCAGTGTCCATTATGGTGGATATAACCAACTTTCGCTTAAGAGACTCTGCGTGTTTTTCTTTTTGTTTTCGTTTGCCCTCTGAACCAACAAACCCCTCCTTGATAGGAGGCCTGGGAGGTACAAAGTCCTCAGTCAAAAGCGAGGAAGACTCGCCAACCAATGACGCAGTTTTTGAGGCACGAGCCTTAGCAGAGTGGTCCACCTTTTTCTTTCTGCTTTCCCCCGCAGAATGGGCCATTCATTTGGACATGACGCTCAACATAGAGTTCTCCATATTTTTTGACATGCGTTTCATGGAGACTTCAACTGCTGACTCAACAGAGTTATTAATAAACTTATTCAAATCCTTTTTAAAATTAATAGAGTCCTCAACAGGGACTTCCTCCGAGGAACTATCGTGTTCCATGGCCAGAGAAGTGCAAAAACGAGCAAAACCAAGGAAAAATACTGGGAGAGTCAGGCGAGGGTTAATGGAGCCAGCAGGGGCGTGACAGGAGGCGGGCCGAGCAGCGAGCGTCAGCCGGGTTCCAGAACGGAAGAAGAAAGGCGCACCAGCAAGCGCCGAGGAGCCAGAGACGGTGGAAGCCTCAGGGAAGGTGAGAGGCGAAGAGAAAGGCGCGCGAAGACACGCGAAGGAGCAAGAAGCAGCGCGAAGCAGCTCGAAGCAGCGCGAGCGAGGGAGCGACCAAGGGAGCCCCGAGGGGAGGGGGGGACGGAAAGAGCACCTTGTGCAAAGTGAAAAAACACGCTGGAAGCGTGAATGCAGTGGCGCGAGGTCGCGCTAATAGCAAATAACATGAAATGAAAACGGCCACAATAATAATACAAAGTAAATTAACAATAACAGTAATGTGGTAGCTGAGAGCAATGATAAAGGCATTTATCTGACTGCGAGCAGCAAGAAAAGAGGAAGCTGCGCAGTCAGTTAGTGTCTTTATCTGTTAGGTCTACTATGATTGGTTACTGTACTCTCGCGTTTTTTCTCATTCCCATGGCCCAGTTCTTCTGGCCCTCTGGGAACTGTAGTTTTTATTGCTTATCTTGGCTGCTATTCAATTAAATGCAAGATTAGAAAGCATAATAGGAGCCTCCGGTCTTGTCATAAAATTAATCTAAGATGCCATGCATTTTGTTTCAGTTCGTTGATGCATGTTTTTATCACACATTTGTCACTGCATGCTCCTTACCTAAATGTGAGCCGTGGATCTTGTTTTACCCTATCTGACTGATATGCTTCAAATATTCTGCAATATAAAATGCACAATGAATAAATTAATTGCAGTTTAAATACCATTTTTGTGCCTACGTCTATATTTGCCTTGCTGTATTAACCAATTGTCTGAAAAAAAATAATATAGATAAAACATAGATCAGACCTTCATTTGTCTACATGATTTATTATCCATAGTGAACTACTAGGTTCTTAAAAGGTTTTTTGTCTTCTTGTAATAAAATATAAGGGTCATAATAAGGCATGGATACTACACTTCAGGTACAAGCAAAAAGCCAAAAATACAAGAGCCTCTTCAGTAGTGAGTGCTTAGCAAAATATAAAAAAACTTTTGCAGTAGCATGCTGGAGCCCAGGATAGGGATCCATGAGTGGTTAAAGGATCATTATTTATACATTCAGTTGGTAAACATTATGTTCGTACTGAACAAATACAAAGCACATCTGACTCCACCCTAAGACGTGGTATTTATAGGAGTTTGACTTAATACTGTGAAGATCAGAGTTTTTCTTGAAAGAGGAAAGGAAGGTTAAACTCAATCACTATTTGGGTGCTTCACTACTCCTAAATCCAATTGTAATGTAATTTTGGATTTTTCCTTAAAATTGTCTTTTCTTTAAAATGTTTCCTTTAATTTTCTATTTGTTTCTATTTCCTTGAAATTGTCTTTCTTAAAAAAAAAGGTTTTCCATGATTTGGTATCCCCCAATGTGGTTTCTTAGTTTTTATTTTTTCATTCATTCACATACATCATCACACACACACCCCTAACACATCGTTTTGGGTGGTAAAAATGAAGAAATATTTTCAGAAATATTGTGATTGTACACTTTTAAACATTTATTTCAGTGTAACTACCACCACATTTTTGATACTCATATTACAAAGGCAGTAAATGTGCATCACTAATCACTAATTTTCGATAACGAATAACATTTGTTTAGGTCGAGCATTCATGGCCTCTTGTATACTTCAATATATACTTATTATATACTTATGTATGTACTTTGTGGGCTCTGGAGATCGGTCATAGGACTTGTCTGCCTCAGCTTAGGGACTTTTTTTATCTTTTCAACTGCCCCTATATATCTGTCTTGATAGAAAACTACCAGCAGAGGTCAGAAAAATACCAGAATTGCTTTCTCTTGAGGGACATTTGTTTTTTTAATTTTTCTGGCAACTGCCTCTATTTGACTTTCTTGATAGAAAATGAACAGAAGAGATAAGTAAAATACCAGAATCCCTTTAGCATTCTCCAGATTCCATTCCATAGAAATTGTCTTCCACGAGCACCCGTAGACAATAATATTTTTTCCAAATCTTGTATTTTCAGTAATATGACCACCGAAGGACTTATTAAAAACAGAGCTTTGGACTATACCATATCCAGCTAAAAGGCAATATTTATCTCCATGTGTTCCCATATGTTGGACTTGGCCCTTTTCCCCGAAATATTTCGCTTTTTGCTCCCCTTATTTAGAATGTCTCCCCCATGGTAAATAAAGTTGTATAGGCCATGTGAGGTATGAGATGCCCTGTTTACTGTGGAAATGTAACGCCATAGTGTGTGCACTTATTTAACCCCCATTGCGAACATTCACCCTGATGAAATGCTGTATTTGAAATGGCTGCCAAGGCTATGTGTTGTGCCACCTGACGGCAGTAGGTTAGCGGTCTAGTTGTTATGTACCCAACCACCCCAGCATTTGGAGGGAAAGTCTGGCACCCAGGGTGCTCTACTCCTCCCCCTGAGCCGGTTTGAACCAGTTCACCAGAGAATTCCAGAAGCTGCTGGCACTGTCTGGAAGGTGGGGTGAGGAGGGTATAAATAAGGGGGACATGCCACCATGTGCAGAGACAGAGCTGGGACAGGAACATGAGGGGACCTGCTACCAGGGGATACCGCCACTTGGGCCTGTGTGCTGGACCCTGCACCCATCTATCACCCCTCTACTGTCCCCAGGGCTAGTAGAAGCCCCACTTCAGGAGTTCAGGCTGCCGTGTAGGAGGAGGGCCACGCTACAGTGGGGATGGTGAAAGCCTACCACCATGTTTTGATGAAGCCCCCACTAACTACTGACCTGGCCCAGTAGTGCCTGATGCTCTGTCCCCTGGCCCCTTGAAGAAGGAGGGCCCTCCTAGGTCCCTGAAGCATCCGGGACCTTGTGCCACGCAAGCGCTGCGCCCAAAAGCGCCTACAAGGAAGGAGCATCTTGCCCCTCCAGGAGGTGAGGAGTGTTACCCTGGGGCTTGCTGCTGGGACTGTCTGCCCCTTGCGCCGTGTGCCTCGAAGCGCTGTGTGCCTAGGAGTGCTGTTCTGCCTGCCAAGCGCTATAATCTTGAAGCGGTGCCCCTTGGAAGCGCTCTGCTGCAGAAGGGCTGTGTTGCCCAAGAAGGTACTGTGGAACTGAATAGCGCCGCGGGTGCCTACCCTGCATTTTGGCGCCTCTATGCAGATCTAATTTAAGGCGGGAGCCTACCCCGCGCTGTGCCCGCAATCACCACTGCGGCCCGGTACCTGGGGAAGCGCTGTGGCTTCAAAGCGCTACTGGGACATCACCGCCGCGGCCCGGAGATTGCTGGTGCTGCCCCCATGGTGGGAACGCTGTCGTGGCCACCCGGACTCTGCCGCAGTCCGGCGCTCGCCTGTGGGCTGGGATCCCCGCCGCCGCCCGCCGCCTTTAGTGAAGAGTTCTCACAGTGGCCCCCGAAGCCTGGGGAGGGCCGCTGCGACATCGAGGAAGGCCGCGTTAGGCCTTGGGAGCCAGCTGCGTCACTCGCTGTGCCCTCCAGCCCGGCGCACACAGATTGGCTGTGGCTACTGCATTCCCACCGCCGGCCACGCTGTGATTGGCGGCCGGCACCACACACCCCCCCAGGAGCCGCGCGCGAATTGGAAGCGAGGCCGGGAGGCTGGAAGATGCCAGCCGGCGGTGTTGCGGGGCTCCCGTGGTGAAGAGGGAGCCCCGTTCGTGCATTGGGACCGGAGCGGGGGCCCACCCCGCCGGTCAGTGCCCCCGCGCCGGAGCGGAGGAGGAAGATTGCCCGCGTGATGGCCACCAAGCCGGAAAGAAGCTGGGAAAGGACGGCCCTAAGCCTCGGGTCCCCGTGAGGGAGAGGGAACCCGGGTGAAGCCGCCGGAGTGAGGAGTTCCCCCTCGATCTGCCCCGACCTGGGTGGAGCCGCCGGTGAGGAAGTGCGGGGAAGAACCTGCGGGGCCCTCGTGAGGAGGGGAGAGCCCCACAGAATCAGAAGCTGTCCGGAGGACACGGAGGGGGGCCTCGAGCCACATTGTCGGTGCCTGCCCCCCCTACCGCATAGGAGGCCCCAGAGGATGCCAGGAGCCACTCCGCCAGTCCGGACACCCCAGGAGAGTCCCGGTGAGTGGGGACCTGTTGGTGGAGGGGGGGTGTCGGGGCACAGGGTAGGTGCCCGACCCCGGGGACCATCGCGTATTTAGGGAGCCCCAGAAGAGGGACTCCCTTGCGTCACCCACACAGGACTGCCGTCGCACTACTGCCCCGCTGGACAGAGGGTAGTGGCAGCGATTGGGGGCATTATTAATTTAAGGGCCACCCCATGTAGGACGCCTGACCTGTTAGGAAGGGGGCTATGTTGGAAATGCCTTAATGCTTTACGCCCCGCGGTAGGGTTGTGCCTGCAGTAATGAGTTTGCCTGATCCCATGCCAATAGTGGAGGTCAGGCTTTGAAGTTTATTTGCAGAAGGTCCTGCCTAAGGTTTTGTTGCCTAGAGTTTCCACGTTACCACTGATGTACCTAATGTGCTTTTCTTAAGGGTGATGCCAGATGTCAAGTTGATGCCCCATGTTAAATGTGATTATGCCTAGGCCTGATGTTACTATTGCGTTCCTTCTGTTCCATTTTTGCCGGAGGTGCTAATGCCAGGCCTGCTAGGTTTATGCCTAGGGATTAATGCTTAGAGCCTACTGCTAAGGTTATGCCCAGGGATTAATGCCTGTGTTTTCCCAGCAATACTGACCCTGACGTTTCATGTCAATTGCTAACTTTCTTTTTATTTCAGCCTGGAAACTAATGGACTCACCTTTTTGTTGCTTTTCCCATTTTCCTTGTAAATTATCCCCCTGGTATCCATTGCCCTGGCGCTAGTTGGCGCCCTATTGTGATTACTGTGCATTACTGTGTTTGCCTTTGCAGCTTGGAGACAATACATGAGTTCTTTTTTTTCAATCCAAAGTGGTGTTGTGTCTCTTTTGTAGTGTCCCTGGTGTGTCTTCTGTGGGAACTGCGTGGATGCTTCACACATGTCCTCAGGAGTTTGGCCTGCCCGCTCTGCTCCATGCTACCCCCCTGTAGAATTGGCAACCCCATTTTTAACACCATACCTGGGGGCCGATTAGGATCGCGGTGAATCCGCATCCTCCGGGCCGGCGGAAGCCACCGCCGGCCCGGAGGATGTGGATTCACCGCTGCAGAGGCTCCAAAGACCCACCACCAGATTAGGATGGCTGGTTGGTCAGGAAGACCGTCCGCCGCTTTTCCGCCGCGGTCGCATTCCGACCGCGGCGGTAAAGCTCTAATATGGTGGCGGTGTCTATCAGACACCGCCAGCCATATTAGGATGGGGCAGAGGACATGCTTTTCCGCTGCGGCTTTTCCGCCGTGGAAAAGCATGTGGTCTTTTGTTTTTGGGGGCTCGTTGCAAGCCCCCAGGGTGTTGGGGGTTGGGGGGTGCACATGGGGGGTACCTACGGTACCCCCCTGCATATGCATGCACAAAGCAGCAGACACCGCGCGGTGCCTGCCGCTTTGTGCATGCATATGCATAGCATGCACTTTTAACCTTGCGGCGGGTGCTGCTTCAAGCAGCACCCGCCGCAATGTTAAACATAGGGTATGTGACCGCCAGGTGGTGGTCACATCCTAATCTGCATGGAGGGAACGCCGCAGCCCCTGCGGAGGTTCCCTCCACCTCGGGGGTGGCGTCCGTCCGCCATCCTAATAGGCCCCCTGGTGTGTCATGCAGTTTGGTGCTTACTTTCCCTCCAATGTTAAAGAACATTAGATGTTTAAGCACCCAGGTTAATGTGCTGCATAGCTAAATACATGTAAGGTCCCAAAGGCGAGACTGATTGCATTTCAAATGCTTGTTTTACTATGAAATATGCATATGAATCGTCTCACTGTACATTTTTTTTGATCAAAATAAATTACTGCTGCAGACTGACTTCCAGTCCCTTAGGAAAACAGAGATTGTAACCTATTTATTAACGTTTATTCATTGTAAACATATCGTAAAGGTAGGTTTTGGGGGTTCAAAAATAGCAAACAATATTAAGTAAGATTACTGATAGATGAATAGGAGCCAATTCACAGACAGCACTTTGTTGCACTTAAAGTATTACATAATAGTACTACTCGCATACTACCAAATGCTGTTTACTAATTTATGTGCTTGGACCTCCCCCATGCCTATCTTTCTGTGCAGAGTTCTCTGCAACATATGCAGAGATTGCTGCATATATCGGTCTAGGATTTTTAGTAGTAAGTATGAGAGGGACGGAGGTGAGTGGCTGGAAAATGGGATTACTTACCCCAAAGTGGGAGGGATTTAGGAAGCGGTAAGGACGGATTAAGGGAATGACTTAAGCCCAAAACACTTCACCCAAATCGATGCACATTGCTATTCACAAACAACACTCCTAAAGTTAGTACAACACAACAGGTTCAAAACATTTTACAAATGTACCCCACTTCAACCTTAGAGTATATCAAACACTACATGTGGCCAACCACAGGTACTGCAATGCACTTCCATAGGGAATAATGGAGCATGGGGCTAAAAATACTACCTCATAGGAGTAATTTTAAGTAAACAAACTTATTTTGACTTTAAAATATATACATACTAGCAGCCCGTCCAGACGTTGTCCGGGTATGAATTGCTGCCGGCCAGTAGTATATTGTTTTGTAGGATTTCGTTTTGATAACATTTCTTATCTGTGACAGGCCTGTGAAACGTTCCGATTCACAGTGCACTGCTGATGCACTTAAGAGTGCGCGTTTAGTAGTGTGTGAACTCGAGTTTCCCTACTTTATTTTCCCTTGCAATATTATATAGCGCGAACTCGACAACATGGCATGAGCACAATTTACATTTTAGAAGAACACATTCATTTGTGGTAGGCATGGGGAGACAAAGCGATTTGCCTGGAATCACAGGAAGTTGAGCTGATGCCGAGATTCGAACGTAGCTCCCCAGCTCTAAAGTTCGCAATTCTAGAACTTGTGGCGCGAGGTGTGTCTAAAAGTGTATGTCGGTGCTGCCCATCAATGAGAGAGACCTGTGCATTTTTCAAATGGGTGGTGAAAAAATATGAGTATGTTGCTGGAGATGTGGGCCGCCGTGCCACCAATGTACTTACCGGGAGAGGGTAAACACCCATTATTCCGCAACTTTCTTTCCGCATACCATCACTCCGCATACTTTCATTACGAAAGTACCATGACTCCGAAATGCCATTATAACGCATGGCATTACATTTTATATGCTTTTACCACACATACATTTACAACGAAATTCATTGTAAATACATGAATGGTGTTTGGGTATTTTAGGGTTCAGATATAGTTTTGGGTTATGGGGTACAGGGGTAGTTTTTGGGTTTAGGGATAGGTGTGGGTTTTGGGGTTCAGGGGTATTTTAGGGTTCAGGGCTAGGTTTGGGTTTTGGGGAATAAGGGTATTTTTAGGGTTTAGGGGTAGGTTTGGGTTTTGGGGTACAGGGGTATTTTAAGGGTTCAGGGCTAGGTTTGGGTTTTGGGGTACAGGGGTATTTTTAGGGTTCAGGGCTAGGTTTGGGTTTTGGGGTACAGGGGTATTTTAGGGTTCAGGGGTAAGTTTGGGTTTTGGGGTACAGGGGTATTTTTAGGGTTTAGGGATTAGGGATAGGTTTGGGTTTTGGGGTACAGGGTATATTTATAGGGTTAAGGAGGGTTAGTGTTTAAGGGTGTTGGGGTATTTTAAGGAGTAAGGGTGGGTTATGATTATGGGGTGCAGGGGTATTTAAAGGGAGCAGGGTGGGTTTAGCACACAATATGAGACATGGCATGAAGGGCGGAACGTACCACACGCCCCCAAATCCCAATATTGCTCAAACGCATATGCAGTCTTAACATTTAAAACTTCACCAGTCAGCGTTTCATCTCTAGCCCGGCTCTCTTCGTTCTGTAGCGTGTGAGCCCTCTAGTGTTTTCTCAGCACACCCTTTGAAGAAATTCTCACAGTTTGGATGAAGGATGCAGGATGCTGGATGAAGTTCCAGGTCGCCAAAGCCAATCGCCTTCAATAGCTGCCTTACTGAGGTCAGCCATGGAACTTTGTTTGCTATATCCAACTTGGTTACCTCCACAAGGCTATTGCATAATGCGCCAGCTCCAGAGTGACCCATCTCCAATGCTAATTTAAGAGGTAGCCAAAAGTGGACTTTGAGAGTTACCTTTTTCATGCCCAGATCCTTAAACAAAGAATGCAAAGGGGTGCTAGTTGGAAGTGAAACCAGTTCTCCTACAAATTTGTTCTCTGATTTTGCTAGGCCCATAATGTCACCATAACCCTAGGGCTCCGCACCATACAGGGAAGCTCATAGATCTTTAGCTTCATAGATTTTCAGAGCGGGCACAACAGGCCTAGTATGCAAAGCACATTGTTCTTTTAAAATTACACTAGTTCTCTGTCAATGTTCTATGGTCACAGCTTCATTATGCTGGCCCCAAGATACGTTTGGTGAGAGTTTAATGTCCAGATATGTGAATTAATCTACCTGCTCCTGTTAGTCACTCCCCAGGGATAGCTTTCCCTTAACCCCTTGCATGCTTGTGACGGAACCGTTCCGTCACAAGCCTCGGGTGTACTGTGCTTGTGACGGAACGGTTCCGTCACGGCCCGCTCGCCGCGCCTGCGCCGCGCGAATTCCGCACCTGCGCTGAGCGTTCTATTGGGCGGGCGGGGCCTTTACGGAACCGTTCCGTCACAAGCACAGCTCACCAAAGGCTTGTGACGGAGCGGTTCCGTCACAAGCACGGGAGCGCCGTGCGGCCCCCCTCCCGCTTAGCACTGCGGAGGAATAGCCACCGCAGTGAAGGAGTTAAACGTCTTACAATGAGTAAATACCATGAATGTAGTTTTCTCAGCATTTATTTCCAGGCCATGCTCCAAGAAAAATCCGTAAAGCTGGTTAAAAATTTTGCAGACCACTAGGTGTTTTAGAAATTCACAAAGCGTCATCCACAAAAAAACAATAATGGTATCTTCCCCTTTGCCAACGTTGGGGTAACAGCCTCAACTTTAAGAGCTAGTGTACCAGTCCATTAGATATACAGAAAATAAAGTATGAGCCAGTACACATCCTTTCCAAACACACTTTAACACTGGAATTGTTTCAGTTAGTTGTCCCTGCTAACCCCACCGTACCTGGCTAAAGTTGCTGTCATGTAATTTCCTCCAGGACTGAATATAACTTTTCACCGTAAAAAAAATTCACAGAATAAGTATGCCTTTCATCTTTACTCTCTATTCGTGTTCTTGAGCAATTCATTTTGCAAAACCTATACCAGTGAATAATGTAGTGACATAAAGAAATACATTGGGAACATTTGAGATACGCTAAACGTACATCTAATTTTTAAATATCGTGTAATGACGGTCTGCATAGGAAGTTACATATTGTCCATTTCTTGGATATTGTAATTATACTGCGATAATGCAGCGTCCCACTGGCATGCATGACAAGTTGGCACCTGGTTAAATTTAAAACAACGGGCAAATACTCCTGTAATTCACTTCCAGCTTTCTGCTCAGTTTTGTTACTATGATTCCATTCACGGTGTTATTTCGGTTTTGTGTTAAGTACATCGGTTAAGTCAGTAGGAAAACACTGCATGAATATGAGCCTTCCCAAAAGGTTCAAACAGAGACTGCAAAAAACACAATGCACCGTCAAGGAAAGTGTTGATTAGAGACAAACAATTCCCTCAAACCTTCTTCTTACGGCTCTGAGTTGACTTGAGAAATCCAAAGTTGAGCATCAGGCGAGACAAAAGTGCAATCCCGCTCCCATGCTGATATTTCTGTGGGGAGGGTAAAAGTTTTCTGTCGTTTGGGTACAGACAACTGTGGGAATAATTAGACAGTGCTTTTTGCGGTGTGGGGTTTAGACAAGGGAGGTTATAGACAGATCACTCATCTTCACAGGATTGCATATAAGGAACCTGAACCTCTACCACTCATACATAAGATTTGCTTTCTTTCAGATCATTCTTCGTGTGCTCCTAAACAGAGGAGCCAAAGTTATTTAACCAGACATTCTATTGACATTCCCACATAGATTATAGGATTAATAGTTGAATTAAACGTGCTCGCTACTAACACATATGAGACTGCAGCCCCCAACATTATAATTTTCTAGTTCTTAATTTTCTGTGCAAACATTCGAAATTAATTTTGTCTTCGAGATGTTGGCAAAATAATCACTGCTACATTTTGGCACATTCGAGCCTTTCACCGCCCTACAGTAGTCATTAGTATAAATGCAACTTATGTTAAACTAAAATCATCGAGGGCCAGTAATATTATGAGTATTGTAACGGTGGCCTCATCAGACAAAATTACAATAGCGACCACCATATGTCCAAGTTTTCCCGCAGTGATCACCTCAGTGTATCAGGACAGGAGGTTTGCCAGCACTTATGTAAAAAAGGCTTTGTAAAATTGGAATGCCTATACATAGGTAATAGACGCCAGCACAGTTTCCCTGGCGCAAAAGTAATCATGTTATAAAAAGTCTCTGCGCATGTTTTATAGCTCAAAATCACCTTTCAATATATTTTTTTCAAATTCAGCCATTTTTTCCAAACATTAGCTTGTGAGTTCTGAAAATACATTTTCGTCTTGGAATACACAGTTTTATCATACATATATTAATTTAACCAAGACAAAAGTTTCAATTTAGAAGGCTGGGATGCTCCCAGGCTGTGATGCACCCAGGAGAGCTACTGACAGGTAGCTGGAGAGCTGCCAGTAGTTCACAAGCCACTTCGTTGGAGATGCCTGGTCTATAACTTACAGACAAAGGGCCTTATTTACATCTCAGCGGATGGAATACTCCATCACAAACGTGACGGATATCCCATCTGCCAGATATGGGAAGCCGTTCACGTCAAAATTACAGATCCCCATATAGGAACACCTTCTGAAATGCATATCGTGATGCAAAATGGTTATGACACACACCAGAATGAATATAATATATGTCAAGGTAAATATGACACCTGGCAGAGTGAATCTCACTTGAACCATAACAAATATGCAACCTGGCAGGATGAATATACTACTTAGTGATTAATATGGATAAAACACACTCTGAATTGAATAAGAGACATATTGAAATATAGATCAATGATACTTTAATGAATATGGCCCTCACTATAAACAATATAGCAATCAGTGAAACAAATGCAATATGCATCAAAAAGAATGGGACATTCCTTGAAATGACTAACATATGCCAAGAGGAATATGACATACAATAAAATGAAAATAACAGATTGAAATGAATATAAGTTACTGAAATGAATATATTATATGCTGAAAAGAATATAATGCATATTGAAATTGTAATAACATACACTGAAATGAATGTAACACATGTTGCAATGAATATAAATTAAGTTGAAATGGATATTACCTAGATTGCAATTAACATGGGATATAAAGAAATGAATAGGAGTTGATTTCAAATTAATATGGCTTGTGTTGAAATGAATATAAGCCCCATTGAACTGAATTTAACATGCCTTAAAATGAGTATGAACAAAGCTGAAATTCTCATGACCTTTGTCAAAATTAATATGACATGCATTGAAATTAATATGCTACATATTCAAATGAATATGATATATGTTAAAATGGATAAGTTGCATCTTAACATTGATATGACAAGTGGTAATATCAATATGACATCTATTGAAATAAATATAACATTGATTGAAAAAAATCTAACATGTTAAAATTAATATGAAATGAGTTGAAATGAATATGAGGTCTATTGAAATGAATTTGCCATGTTTTAAAATGAAAAGGAGTACAATCAAAATGAATACAGCTTGCTTTGAAAGTGATTTGATACACATTGACATGATTATGATACGTGTTGAAATGGATATAAGATTTGTTATTTTGAATGAGACATCCATTGAAAGCAATATGATATATGCTAGGATGAATAGGACATGCATTGAAATGACTATGAGCCCCATTGAAATTGATTTAAAATGTCTTAAAATGAATATGACCAACAGTGAAAATAAAATTAAACTTGTAAAAATTAATATGTTATGCTTTGAAATGAATATGATATACATCAAAATGGATATTTCATGTATTGAATTGAATATGACCTATGTTGAAATCGATGTGGGCCACGTTAAAATGATTATGCCAAGTGTTAAGGTGAATCTGACATCTATTGAATTAAATATGACATTAATTGAAAGGAATATGACACATGTTAGGATGAATATGAACCACTTTGAAATGAATATGGCACCTGTTAAAATGAATATGTTCACATCAAAAGGAATATGACATTTATTAAAAATGAATATGGCATTTTTTAAATGAATATGAAACTATAAGATAAATGTAACATACTTTGAAATTAATAACCACATATCGAAATGAACACAAGCCATGTTTAAATGAATATGACCCCTGTCCAAATGAATATGGCTGGCAATGAACTTATGTTGATTTGCTTTACAATTTATATTACATATTGAAATGAATATTACAAAGTCTGAAATGATATGATGAGGACTACATTGAACCAACTACAATTAATAACAGACATTTAACAGATTATAAAACAAGGAACCAGCCTTTGTCATGCATCCATTACATGCACCTATTTGCAATGCAGGTAAGTATTTCTACATTTGTCACATCGTGCTTATCACATAGGTAAGTATTTTTGTAAATAACAATTTTTTGATGTGTGCTTTGAGATAAAGGGATTTAAAGGTGGTTAGAGGTAAAGGGAGGTAAGACTAATTTTTGGTTTTAGAGGTGGGTAGAGATAAAGGGAGGTAATGGTGATTTCAGGGTTTAGAAAGGGGGTAGATGTAAAGGGAGGGAAGGAATAAAAAGGGGGTTCTCCTGTACAAAATAAAAAGAAAACACACACACACACATATAAATCCATATACATGGGTGTGCACACATATGTATATATCTTTATCGTTTCAGGATGTCTAAATTATGCAAAAGAGGAAGTAGGCAACTCTGGGTGGTTCCCAAGTTTACATGGAGTGCAGTTCCTTTCTATGGAGCACTCTACAACACCCCCGAATCTGCTTACCTCAAATGTCCATTTTTCTAGCAACGTTTTTAAGTATAGGATTTGCACAGTTCCATCCACTCCAAGCAATAGAGTGACTAAGGGCCATATTACAAGTTTGCTGGTCTTGGAGTGGGCTGCCACGCCAGCACAATACTCCAATACTCCAAGACCACCAGACGCGCAGTCTAGCCGCCCACCATATTCTGATTAGAATACATGTCAGGCAGTCCTGTAGCGGCTAGCCGGCCCATGGCGGTGCCTATCAAAGAGTCATATGTGAGCCTTAGAAAGGAGGCAGCATGCAACCGTCACAGCATTTACCAGCACGGCATGGACTGTGAAGTCCATGCTGTGCTGGAAATGGAGTGCATACAGACAGGGGTGCAAACCATGTGTCCTCCTGCCTGTGTCTCCTGGCCCAGAGGCAACAGAGGGCCACGTAGGGCCCCCTTAGTTTCCTCACCACCACACTTTTCATGGTGGGCTTACCGCCATGAAATCTGTAGTGGTCAGGAAACTCGTAATATGCTTGGCGGTGCCGCAGCGACACCACCAGCATATTGCAGGCCTCAGATGCTGCAAGACTGACAGGGATCTTGTAACCCTGTGGTAACAGTGGTCCTACGGCGGTCCGACCATCAAACTCATAATACAGCAGTAGGACTGCCGGTAGCCTCACTGCCACATGGGTTTGGCAGTTCATCGGACTGCCAAATTTTGTCATTTTTACAGCAAAGTCTTTAAACACAGGATTAGCTAGTGCCATCCATGCCAAGAAATAAAATAACCAAAGCGTTGTACCATTCCAAGCACTGTATCACAGCTTTGAATTGAATAAAAGCAACCCTTGACACATGAGTCAATCAATCAAACATGTGACTTGTACAGCGCGACTACTCACCCATAAGGGTCTCGAGGCACTGGTAGGGGGGACTGCTGATCCGTAGAAGGCACTGTGGTTCAGTCGAAGACCCAAGTCTTGAGGTCCTTTCTGAATTGAGGCAGTGATGATGATTGGCTGAGGTGGAAATGAAGGGTGTTCCAGGTTTTTGCTGCGAGGTAGTAGAAGGATCATCCTCCGCCCGTGGTCTTGCGGAAACGTGGCCAGGGTCAGTTGGACAGAGCGGAGGAGTCTGGTGGGTGAGGCGGTGGTTGAGGTACGCAGGTCCCATGTCATGTAGGGCTTTGTAGGAGGAGCTTGAAGCAGATTCTTTAGTTGACTGGGAGCCAATGGAGGTCTCAGGTGGCCAGTGATGTGGCCGTGGCAGGGGATATTGAGGGTGAGTGTGGCGGAGGCATTCTGAATATTCTGCAGAGGAGTTTCTGATTGATGCCGGCGTAGAGTGTGTTGCCGTAGTTGAGTCTGCTGCTGATGAGTGTGTGAGTGACCATCTTTCTGGACTCGGTGGGGATCCGCTTGAAGATCTTTTGGAGCAAATGTAGCATGTGGAAGCAGGATGATGAGACTACGTTAATCTGGAGTCCAGAATGATGCCGAGGTTTCATGCGTGGTCTGTGGGTGTGGGGGGATCCAAGGTTTGTGGGTGTGGGGGGATCCAAGGTCTGTAGGCGTGGGGGATCCAAGGTCTGTGAGCCACCAGGAGTTGTCCCAGGTGGAGTGGGTTTGTTGGTGAGGGAGAGTATCAGCTGGGTGTCATTGGCATAGGCGAAGATGTTGAGTGTGTTTCCTGACGGAGGCTGCAAGTGGGTCCATGTAGATGTTGAAGAGAGTGGGGCTCAGGGAAAGTGGGGCTCAGGGAGGAGCTCTGTGGTCTCTGTGGGTTTAGAGTGCAACTGTGGTAGTCTGATTCTCTGTGTTTGGCCAATGAGGAAGGAGCAGATCCATTCCAGGGCTTTGTCGTGGATGTCAGCTTTGTGGAGTCTTGTGCATAGGGTACTGTGGGAGATGGTGTTGAAGGCAGCAGAGAGGTCCAGGAGGATGAGGGCTGCAGTTTCACCTCGGTCAAGGAGGGTGCAGACATCATCTGTGGCTGCAAGTAGGGCGGCCTCGGTGCTGTGGTTGCTTCTGAAGCAGTATTGTGAGAGGTCCAGGATGTGGTTCGCTTCAATGAACTCAGAAAGTTGGACGTTGATTGCCTTCTCTATGACATTGGCTGGTAAACGGAGCAGAGAGATGGGTCTGAAGTTCTTGAGGTCCTTCAGGTTGGCATAGGGTTTCCTCAGCAAAGGGTTGATCTCTGAGTGTTTCCAGTCTTTCAGGAAAGTGGCGGAGCTGAAGGAGCAGTTGATGGTGCAGCAGAGTTTGGGGCAATCGAGGTGGCGGCTTTGTTGAAGATGTGGTTCGGGCAGGGGCCCGAGGGGGCTCCAGAAAGAATGCTCTTCATGGTCTCTAGGATGTTGTCAGCAATGAGGGGAGTCCACCTGAGCAGGGTCTGCCGGGGTCTGGTTACATTGGGTGCGGTGGTTGCGGGTGGGGGAAGAGGGTCTTGGGTATTGAAGCTGTCATATATCTCATTAATCTTGTTGTGGAAGAAGGTGCTGTGGTTGTTGCAGAGGTCTTGGGAGGGTGGGTTGTCTCCTGTCTCTGTGCTGGGTTTGGCGAAAAGTTCTTTGCTATTGAGTACGTTGGTGTTGATCCTTTCTTGTAGGGCCGCTTTCTTTGTTCTAATGAGGTGGTGGTGTGCGATGACAGTGGTTTTTGAAGGCTGAGTGGTCCTCTGGGGTCTTGCTGCTCCTCCATCTCTTCTCGAGCCATCTACAGTTGCGTCTGGACTCATGAAGGACGGGAGAAAATCAGCTGGCTTTTTTGGAATGTCACTTGCCTGTTTTTTTTTAAGGGAGCCAGTGTGTTGGCTCAGTTAGAGATCCATCAATGGTGGTTGCATGCTGAGGTATTACTGTCTGCAGATGTTGGAGGTGGGGTTTTGCTGAGGGAGGTGGTGAGCTGTTCTTCAGTGACCCTGTTCCAACTTCTGCAAGGGTAGCGTTGGCCGCAGTGGTGTATGGTGGGTTTGGATGCAGCGGTGGTCGATCCATTGGACCTCGGAGGTGTGGCTGAAGGTGATGTTGCCGCTGGTGGAGAAGATGGGGTTGAGCGTGGGTCCTGCTGAGTGGGTTGGGGGAAGAGAACCATTGTTTGAGTCCAACGGTGGGGAGGTTCTCCAGCAGGTATGATGTGTTCTTGTCATTGAGGTTGCCCAGGTGAAAGTTGAAGTCGCCGAAGAGGATGTATTCTGTGGAGGCCAGAGCGTGTGGTGTGATGAAGTCGATGATGGAGTCGCCAAAGCGTGGACGGGCCCGGGGGGTCTGTAGATGAGGGAGCTGCAGAGGGTGGTGTTCAGGTTGGTCTGGACCTGGAAGTGGAGGTACTCCATGTTGGTCGAGTGGTCGTCCGAGTGGGTATTAAGGCGGAGGGTACTTTTGTGTACGATGGGGATTCCTCCACTCAGTTTGTTGATACTGTCCTTGTGAATGATCTTGTAGCCATTCGGGATGGTGATGGTGATGTCCGGGGCAGAGGTGGAGTTCATCCAGGTTTCCATGAGGAAGGTGATGTCGGGGTCGATGGAGTAGAGTATGTCCCAGATCTACACCGCGTTTTTTGTGGAGGGAGTGTGTGCTGAGCAGAATACAGCTGAAGCATGGGGTCCGGTATTTGCCGGTTGTGCGGTGGGTGGGGCTGTTGGGCGGTGGTAGGTGAAGGTACAGCTTGATCAAGCCTTCAGGGGGAAGGTGAAACGCGTTGGGCAGGCAGCGTCTTTGAAATAAAGCCGCCTTAAAACTTCAAGTCATACGAGAGAGTGCGTCTTTATTTTACAATTTCTGCTGTCTCTGACAGCAAAGTTGTTTCTTGGTGAAATTGGAATCAGCGTGGTCCTGCCGGAAAAGACGTACTGCCTGCAAAGGGAGCGCTGGCGTCAAACTCTTAGGGCTACATTGTAGCAATATATATATATATATATTGTTGACATTTTACCATTATTAATATATTGACTTTTAGATATTTTTTGCATTAATGAATTACTTTATCAGATCAATTTTGTATATAATTATATGTTGTCCATGTGATCACTTTACATTTGCACTTTTTGCACACTTTACACCTATTTTGCACAAAAAAAGAAAACAAGAAAAATTATGTTATACAAACACAGTTTAACACATGGCTATGTGAGGATTTATCCGGTGATATATCAACAAAGATGACTACATTGTGAATAACATATGATGGATTTATCCCATTATATTTATATGTCATATAACAAGAACAGTTTTTTTGCACATATTTATTTGTATTTTAATATATGTATGTACCTAAATTAATATGACATGCTGTAATATCAAAATATGTTTGCGGACTTAGTTACAACAGAAACAAGAAACTTGAATGTAGTCTGTTTTTTATACTCACGATCATGTGACCTGTGATGGTGATCAAGGGGTGTGTTCACTTTAGAGTTTAAAAATCAAGATGGCATGTATACATATTGCACGTGAACAAGGGTTTTTTAGCTTGAAACAAGTTGTGTTGGGTCGATTCAATAAACTAGACTTTGCCTAGAGTACTGTGGGGTCTGTGCCCCCTTCTTCGCCGTACCGCCTCTGTGTGGGATTCGGAAGTGGCTGGAGCAGTCAAGTTTGGATATATATGTATATATATATATATATATATGAAGCAGATAACTTTGGGTAGTTCTCACGTTTAGGTGTAAAGCAGCTCCTGTATAGAGCACCCTCAACACCAGCAACACTCACCACAAATGTCTGTTTTTCTATCAAAGTCTTTAAGTGTAGGATTAGCACAGTGCCATTCATGCCAAGATAGAAAGGGACAATGGATTTTGCCATTTCTACAGCAATGTTTTTAACCCCTCTGCCGCGGCCGCGATTTCGCGGCAGTGCGGCACTTCCGCAAAATGGGTGAAGCCATGTCGGCCGTTGGCCGACGGCAGCACTAGCGAGGTAGTGCTCCCGTCGGCCAACGGCCAACAGAAACACGCAACGGGTTAAACATAGGACTAGCACAGTGTTATCCAAGGCGAGCTGTAAAATGACAAAAGCCTTTTACCACTCCAGGCTCAGTATTACAGCTCTTAATAGGTAAAATACCAAACAAGCCAACCTGAAATTAATAAAAAGCAACCCCTGACACGTGTTTTGCTCTCATTAGAGCTATTCAGAGAAGTATAGCTTTGTCCAGACACAAGGTAGCACCCAGTATAAGTCAAAACAATACCCTTTCAGGCTTAGAGTGACACATGAATTGTGCAAAAAAGAAGCAGAGAACTCGGAGTAGTTCTCAAGTTTAGGTGGAAAGCAGCTCCTGTATAGAGCACCTTCAACACCAGTGACACTCTAAATTTGCTCACCTCAAATGTCTGCTTTTCTATCAAAGACTTTTATAGAAAAGCAGACATTTGACACTTTAAATAAAACATCCAGGGTAAGAACACGTGTAACTGGGGCATTCCTCATGGAAGGAAAGGAGGTACTAAGGAGGGACTTAGAAACAAGTTAACCAACGTACAAAAAACAATTTAAAAAGACACTCAAAGAAGCCAATTAAGTACATAGGCAGAAAGTGGCAGGAAGTCAAGCCCATATTCTGTATACAGCATGTCTCAAAGAGACAGCACAAGCTCTCCCTAAGGGGGACCTAGAAATGTTAAAAGCAACACAACACTCAATAATTCATCACAGGACCTATCTGCACAGTGTGGGGATGAAATGTTAGGGAAGAGTGGTGAAAGATAAATCAGGGATGATAGAGATCAGAAATGAAGGGGTGATGGATGGGAAGAAGGACTGAGACTAAGGCATGAAGATTAAGTAGTGTGAGATGACGAATACTGCATGAGGTATGAGGAGCAAGAGATGAGTAGTGAAAAATGGGAAGTGAGGGATGAGTGATTAGGAGTGAAGGCTGAGAAATGAAGACTGAAGAGTAAGAATACAAAACCAAGGATAAAGAGTGAGGGATGAGGAATGAGGAGTAAGGGATGAGAGTTAAAGAGTGAGAAATTGCGAGTGAGGGATTAAGACAGAGGTGTGAACGGTTATTGATGGAAAAGGGGGAATCAGTGAGGAGTAAAGGATGAAGAGTAAGAGAGAAGTGTAGGAAAAGCAGTGAGAGAACAGAGATAAAGAATGAGGTGCAAAGGTTAAGAGGTGAGAGGTGCTGGATGATGACTGAGGGTTGAGGCCCGAGCAGTGAAAAAAGTGAAGAGTGTAGGACAAGAAATCTGGCACAAGAAGTAAGGAGTAAGGCATGAGCGTTGAGTTATTAGGAAGAAAAGAAGAGAAGTGAAGGTCTCATGATGAAGAAAGAGAAGTGAAAAAAGAGAAATGAGGGGTTAGGGACAGGAAACAAGAAATGAAGAGCAATAAGTTCAGACTGAGAATTGAGCAATGGGAGATGAAGATTGAGGGATGAGAAATCTGAAGTAAGGCATAGACAATAAAGAGGTGAAAATGAAAAAGAATGTGCAGTGAGAGATGAGGAATGAGAGATAAAGAGTGAGGTATGAGGTGTGAAAGTAGAAGAGTGTGGGATGAGGTGAGGTTCTAGAACTGATAAATAAGAATTGAATGGTGACAAGTGGAGAATGGGGGTGAAGGAGAGAGGTTTGATGAAAGAGGGGTGATCACTGAGTCATGAGGTCAAAGGAAATTGGATATATGGATGAGTGATAAGGAATAAGGAATAAGAACAGAGGCATGTGGCATGAGGTATCAGATTGCCCTAAAATATATTTAAGCGAAAAGAAAAGGTGAAATCCAAGAGATATAGAATGAGCGGGTAGGGGTAAAAGGTAAGGAAGAATGAAGGGAGCATGAGGGAAGAAGGATGAGGTTCCAGAGCTTCTGGAGCCTTGGATTGTTGTTAAGGACCCACTGGACCCACAAAAGGACCTTCTTGGAAGAAGATTCAGATGTTTGAGATCATTTGTAGCATTTTTGTCAAAAACCTCCATAACTTGACTGACCTGTCGTCGAGGGCCAAGCAGGCGAGGTCAAACCGTGACTCGCCCTCGTAATCGTAGTGTGCACTAACACCTTGGATAGTTCTCCTGCCCTTCCCTAATGGAGAGCATAATCAGGGAGAACCGTTCCTGTCAGGGGCTAGTTACTCCATCCCATCCATGGCATCAAAACAATTTGAGGTGGGAACTGTAAAACCAACAGGCCTTATCACATGCTCAATGGAAGTCCTTACAGGGCCAATGCGAAGACATGACCTTTTTTTGTGCTAAATTATCACTTTCCCTAACACAAGTTGGTTTATAAAAATACCCCAGCTGGAATACCCAAATCATAGACTCGCTTCTGAGTCAGGGAAGCAGGCCAAATAACCTCTGCACTACCTGGGGGGATCTGAAGTTTATAATTATACAATCACTACAATGATCCTTGGATCCCGACCCCAACCGTACCACTCACCGTGTGAGAAAAATCTCAGTAGCCATGTAATAGGGGAACTTTCCCTGTTGGGCCAGCCAATTTAAACATGTATTAGTCCTGACCCTCCTTCTGATTCATTGATTCACATTCAACTCAGGAACTCCTACCAAAACAAGTACATATGGGCAAGATGATGTGGTGAAATCAGTCACTGTTTGCCTCTGTATGCATACTGGGGTATTTAGCATAGGTGGCTGTATCCTCGCAGCTCCAATGTTTTTTTTTGTTTTAAATTTATATAGCGCAAACTCAACCCAAAGGTATTGGAGCGCTTTACATGAGCACCAGTTACATACACAGGACAGTTTTATGTTTTTGGTAGGGGAGACCACTCCTTCTCCCCTAAAGGACAATGAGGATTTTGATATGTGCAAAGTACCCGTAACTTCAGTCCCTTTACCATGGCTAATTACAGCATCTCTAGCTAAAGTGGCTGTGTGGCTGTGTGGCTAGTGCTAGAGTCCTTAAACAGTTTGAGTTGGCAGTTGGAGGTCACCATTCTCTGCTACTGGTATACAACATACAACTTGCTTTTGTTGGGATCAAACGCAATTGAGACCCCTTTCGATGGCCTCCAACTGCACTGTCAATGAGGAAAGTTCTTTATGCAGATATTTTTTAATGTTTCCAAAACAGGACTCCATGAGGTCCACAGCAAAAGGAGGTGCAAGCATGGTCCCCTCTAGGCTGGAATTATAAGGGTCAATAATGCTCGAGTCAGCATTTAGGCTAGCAGGGAACTGAGACGTGTGCTGCTGTTTAGGTTGTTTGGTGGCTCAAGAAGGTCGAGATGTAACTTCCAGGCATGCCCCTGTTGGATTAGGGGCCGGATTTGCCTCCTTATCACTGGCTTTGGTTGTTACCCAAACCCAAATGTTCCACTGCACTATTTGTACCGGTTGGGCTGTATGATAAGGACCCTCTAATACAAGAGAGGGACCCCAACAACCAAAGGGGTAGGGTTCCAGAAGACATATATATTTGACTTACTGTATGATAATGAGCCATCCAAGCTTGCATCATTTGGGATTCCCAGAGACAATGTCCTCTCAGGCAGGGCTATTTCTGTGGAAATGATCCCCATAGCCCTCTGCAACATTTTGTCGATGCTGGTATTCTTAGAGGGAGAAGGTGTTTTCGCCTCAACCTCCTGGGGTTTGCGTTGGCCCATTGTAATTTGGCGTTATCAAATCCTCAAGATCACCAGAGGCAGTATCCAAAAGAATAGCAACCATGGTAGAGCTATACCCAAACATGTTAACAGATCCTCACTATTCAGCTCTCCAGTACAATATTAGAGAAAACACACCCCAGGATCACGATGTCAGAGTGTGGTCCAAGCCTCCTCCGGGCTCTGACGGGTGTAGGACAAATCTGTCCACGGCCCGTGCTGCGGGAGTTTGGGGATTGCTTTAAGCGCTAAATAGGCTCCTACCCCTAGCAGCAGATGTAGGTGCGTGCCTCCTGGAGCGATGGCAGCTAGGATGTGGTGTCCCCAAAGAGTAAAATTGGGGAGGGATGGAGGCATTGTGGGAATGTGTATACACACTGATTCCAGGACAAAAGCTTCAAATGTAATAGTATCTGAAGTGCCATCTCAGCCCCATTCCAGCTTTGATAAATGCCATTATGCTTTGGAGGTGCCATCCTGATGTGGAAAAAAAAATCTGAGTAAAGAGGGATACTGCTGGACTGTTAATCTATCAAAATATATGCTGCCCCATGTGTTAAGGTGCTGTCATTTACTGTAGGCAAGTGTACTGTTTTGTATAGACTTGATAAAATGCAATAGCTCATTTAAAAATAAATTAAAAAATTAACATTACAGAATGGTTTAAATATAAGAACTCTTGAGATTGATATAAATAACAGTGAGGCAAATAACACTGTTCTTGAAATGAATATGAGCATCACTGAAATCGGATATGAATCACATTGTGTTGCATAAAATGCTGAATGAACTGGATAAGGATGTGAATGAATTGAATATGGTGAATTGTTTGTATAACACATACTGAAAAGCACGTGACACTGACAGACAATCACAGTGGTCTCTGACGCCGCTTTTCGGCGCAGGGAAGGTACTGTTCCTGCCGCCATCGGGCGTGGGGTGAGGCTGATCCTGCTGAAGGCCTTGGGCACTGTGACCCTTGCAGCGTGCACCACATATCATTTATGAACTGCAGGGAAAGGCTGGAGGCCTGGGGTGTCCGTGCCCATTATCGCCACTCGGTGCGGAGCCTTGATGACTCTTGCCATCAGCAGCTGGACTGGAGGAGTGAGACGGACTGGACCGGGCTTGCTCCGTGTTTGAAGCCTCTTTGGGCCGGCCATCCTGGTGGTGTGCCTCTCACTGCCTTTTTGACACGGCGCATGTCGCTGCACTTCCCATGGCTGTGAAGCCCCGCAGCATAAGTTGCGGGGCACTCAGTTGTTCATCAGCGCCCCCCCCACCCCCCCACCCTCCCACTCCAACCTGAGATCTAGCTGCGTGCCGCTGCTGCCTTGTAGCGAAAGCCACAGCTGGCACCCAATCATATTATTTTAGGAGTACGGATGCGGTGGTGACGGCGTCTGGGGCTCAATAGAAACGAGGGAAAGCATTTCTTTAAAAAATGCCCTCTAGTCCAGCTCCTCAGCCCTTAGCAATGAGCTGGACAAATGTGGACCACAAGTGAGCTAAAAAAGCACGCTAGTGTTTAGAGGCAAGCAGAGTCCTTCAGTGTGTACCTACTCAAATAAATCAGTAATTTGGAAGCCGTTGTTAAGACCCTCTGAAGAAAATAAAAGAAGATGCTTCGGCACCAAAGCTACGAAAACTTATATTGACATGATGCCCGAGAACTATATTTGCGGTCTGGTAGTGAAATCTTGACCTGCACTTTTGTGATGGTAAGCAGAGTGAAAAACGTTCAATGTGATCCTAATCAGCTGTTGTCCTTATTTCAGTTTGTAAAATGTGCACCGTGGCTCTGTGTTTAGAAAAGAGGTATTTTTAAACCATACTACTTACGTTTTTTTAATGATATAAACAATGGACATTGAAAAGGATCCCTTCCAGGCAAAAGCATTAAATAATTTCTTTTCTTAATAATGAATGTAAAAGGGTAAAGATAGCCGTGTTGTTTACATTTCACATGCTTTACTTAATCTTGCATTCCCTGCGTGTGCTTTTTCCAGGATGGTGCAAAAAACAACAAGTGATGGACTGAATGTGGATCAATGTCACACACTCCCCCAGTCAAAAGATCTGGGCCCAATTCCATCGTTTTTTTGCACTCCACACCACCCTGGGTCAGATAATGGCTTTATGCAAATCAGCTCTGACCCTGTTGCCCCATGGGAACAGTCCAGTCCGAACTACAACAGCCATATCTTTCCCAGACCGGAATCAAGCATCCGAGGACCGGACCGGTTTCGAGGTAACACCTCTCTTCAGCCCGGCTAGCTTGACTCCAAGTGGTGTGGAGTGCCTGGGACCCACGTCTGGGCATCCCCAGCGCACTTAGGGCGGCAATTGCAAAAAACAACAAGTGATGGACTGAATGTGGATCAATGTCACACACTCCCCCAGTCAAAAGATCTGGGCCCAATTCCATCGTTTTTTTGCACTCCACACCACCCTGGGTCAGATAATGGCTTTATGCAAATCAGCTCTGACCCTGTTGCCCCATGGGAACAGTCCAGTCCGAACTACAACAGCCATATCTTTCCCAGACCGGAATCAAGCATCCGAGGACCGGACCGGTTTCGAGGTAACACCTCTCTTCAGCCCGGCTAGCTTGACTCCAAGTGGTGTGGAGTGCCTGGGACCCACGTCTGGGCATCCCCAGCGCACTTAGGGCGGCAATTGCAAAAAACAACAAGTGATGGACTGAATGTGGATCAATGTCACACACTCCCCCAGTCAAAAGATCTGGGCCCAATTCCATCGTTTTTTTGCACTCCACACCACCCTGGGTCAGATAATGGCTTTATGCAAATCAGCTCTGACCCTGTTGCCCCATGGGAACAGTCCAGTCCGAACTACAACAGCCATATCTGTCCCAGACCGGAATCAAGCATCCGAGGACCGGACCGGTTTCGAGGTAACACCTCTCTTCAGCCCGGCTAGCTTGACTCCAAGTGGTGTGGAGTGCCTGGGACCCACGTCTGGGCATCCCCAGCGCACTTAGGGCGGCAATTGCAAAAAACAACAAGTGATGGACTGAATGTGGATCAATGTCACACACTCCCCCAGTCAAAAGATCTGGGCCCAATTCCATCGTTTTTTTGCACTCCACACCACCCTGGGTCAGATAATGGCTTTATGCAAATCAGCTCTGACCCTGTTGCCCCATGGGAACAGTCCAGTCCGAACTACAACAGCCATATCTTTCCCAGACCGGAATCAAGCATCCGAGGACCGGACCGGTTTCGAGGTAACACCTCTCTTCAGCCCGGCTAGCTTGACTCCAAGTGGTGTGGAGTGCCTGGGACCCACGTCTGGGCATCCCCAGCGCACTTAGGGCGGCAATTGCAAAAAACAACAAGTGATGGACTGAATGTGGATCAATGTCACACACTCCCCCAGTCAAAAGATCTGGGCCCAATTCCATCGTTTTTTTGCACTCCACACCACCCTGGGTCAGATAATGGCTTTATGCAAATCAGCTCTGACCCTGTTGCCCCATGGGAACAGTCCAGTCCGAACTACAACAGCCATATCTTTCCCAGACCGGAATCAAGCATCCGAGGACCGGACCGGTTTCGAGGTAACACCTCTCTTCAGCCCGGCTAGCTTGACTCCAAGTGGTGTGGAGTGCCTGGGACCCACGTCTGGGCATCCCCAGCGCACTTAGGGCGGCAATTGCAAAAAACAACAAGTGATGGACTGAATGTGGATCAATGTCACACACTCCCCCAGTCAAAAGATCTGGGCCCAATTCCATCGTTTTTTTGCACTCCACACCACCCTGGGTCAGATAATGGCTTTATGCAAATCAGCTCTGACCCTGTTCATCACTTGTTGTTTTTTGCAATTGCCGCCCTAAGTGCGCTGGGGATGCCCAGACGTGGGTCCCAGGCACTCCACACCACTTGGAGTCAAGCTAGCCGGGCTGAAGAGAGGTGTTACCTCGAAACCGGTCCGGTCCTCGGATGCTTGATTCCGGTCTGGGAAAGATATGGCTGTTGTAGTTCGGACTGGACTGTTCCCATGGGGCAACAGGGTCAGAGCTGATTTGCATAAAGCCATTATCTGACCCAGGGTGGTGTGGAGTGCAAAAAAACGATGGATTTGGGCCCAGATCTTTTGACTGGGGGAGTGTGTGACATTGATCCACATTCAGTCCATCACTTGTTGTTTTTTGCAATTGCCGCCCTAAGTGCGCTGGGGATGCCCAGACGTGGGTCCCAGGCACTCCACACCACTTGGAGTCAAGCTAGCCGGGCTGAAGAGAGGTGTTACCTCGAAACCGGTCCGGTCCTCGGATGCTTGATTCCGGTCTGGGAAAGATATGGCTGTTGTAGTTCGGACTGGACTGTTCCCATGGGGCAACAGGGTCAGAGCTGATTTGCATAAAGCCATTATCTGACCCAGGGTGGTGTGGAGTGCAAAAAAACGATGGATTTGGGCCCAGATCTTTTGACTGGGGGAGTGTGTGACATTGATCCACATTCAGTCCATCACTTGTTGTTTTTTGCAATTTTCCAGGATGGTGGCACTTTTCTTTTCAGGCAGCATATTACTCTTGTCTAGTGCATAATTTGAATTGAGAGGCATCCAGATGTTTATAGTGGGGCACATTGGGTTGTAGCTGAAGGCAGCGTGAGTTTCTCTGTGAGGTAGTATGGTGTTCAGTGGGGGAGAGGATGTGGCACTATGGCCAGAGCTGCCAAATTTAGAACTGAGGAACCTGGTTCAGCCTTCATGAACAGTCCCCCAGACCACTCTCCTGAGGGAGCACATTCCCGTGCTAGACTTTAGAAGGCCCGCTAGACCATTGAAGCCCTGGTGTCTTAGCACCAGCAGGGTTAACCTAGTGGTGGCAAGTGTGGGTTAACCTTAATGGCTTGTCCACCACAACCCACACTGAAGTTAAGCCTCCAGTCTTGCGGGCAGGCCAAAGCAGCACACACTAGAGCAACAGTGACTCTGTCACTGAGGTCACAGGACCCTTGAGGCCAGTCCGCCTCACACATTGGTACTTCCATTGGCCTTGTTTTATCAGTATTAGTGCAACTCACCAAGGATCGGCAATGCAGGATTTGCACACACACCAAACAAGGGGGCTTGTGTTCAAGCACCTATCACCACCACAGCATCACGTTCAGTGATGTTCTGATGACGATAGTGGCCTCTCCTTATTTACAAGTCAGCGTTAAGCCACTTAATGTGGCTTAATGCTGCCTTGTAAATGAGGCACCCTTTCACGCTGTATTTAGGGAGGGCAATGGGTGTTGTTGAAAGGGCAGGGCAATGGGTGTTGCGGTAGGCGTTCCACCGCAACACCCATTGATTTTGATGCTGCCCCTATTTACAAGGGTTGCATAAATTGAAGGCAGCGCCAAAATTAAGACCAGGTTAAACCTGGTCTTAAACAGGCGAATACAAGATGAAATGCTTTATTTTTTCCAGTTTTTGCTGTTTCCATGAATGCTACCTTGTGCAGCACACATAGGAACAGCAAATTGCCTATGATTGTTTATGTGCAGGAAGGTATTCCTTCCAGCCCATAAACAATCATTAAAAAAAAATAGACATTTTATAACTTCTATGTGTGCAGGATTAAGTAGCACACACATTGAAGTTACAAAATGGCACTCAAAGATTGTTTATGTGCAGGTCCCCTTTCCTGCACATAAACAATCTTCCCCTCAACACAGGCACCCTTGCACTATGGTGTAAGGGTGCCTGCGTTGATGCTAGGGAAGCCAGCGCGAGAGGAAACACAGGGCTGCACCATATTCTACTAAATATGGTGCAGCCCTGCGTTTAAAAGTGATAAAGCGTGTCGTTAGCCGTCTTGGCTTAACGATACGCTTCGCCATATTATTGAAAATATGTCCCTACATGCACAAACCTCATGGTCTCTCTGCTTCATGCACAATGTGAAATGCCAAACAAATACTAGAAATTGGGATGTTTGCTCTTTCTGGCCGCACCTCTTACTCCGCCCACTGACCCAGTCCTCAAGTTATTTCCTCCCTCTGATTCTCTACAGTTCTACTTTTTTCCCTCACTTTGACCACTGCATAAACCCAGAACTCAGTGGCAGCTCCTCCCTGGCAGAAGTAGTCGACTGAGAGTGGGGTATAAAAAAGAAATCACTTATCTGCCGGCTGCCACCTCTCCTCCCTCCTCTTCCTTCTTTGTGAATCGCAAGCAGGAAGCACCCAGACTTCCCTATGCCAATCACAATGCTACTGTCACCATGACAGCAGCGTCAAGGTTGGTCTGAGCACTGTGGTTTGGTGCTCAGACAGGGACTGGGAGTCCAAGCTTGTTCTCCACCCAGGCTGTAGAATACAGCTAGTGAAGAACATGTAAAGTGCGCATCACTGTTTGGACGGCCCAAGACGGTCAGCCAGTCATGCACACTTGGAGAGGGCCAACACCCCCCCCCTGCTTTGCCCCCCTCAAAACTGCCTCAGTGCAGAAAAATAAAATGATAAGAACATTGCACTATTATCATTTTATTTTTCCTTTTTTGCAGTGCTGAAATGCAGTGGGGCGACGCTCCTCTGCCTGAGCAGAGGAGCGGAACTTCCATAGGCCTGGGAGTTTGAAAGAAATGGACAAAAGAGGTGGCGCTTTTCGGGTCAGTTGGAAACACATTCGCTGTGCTAAGTAAGGGCATTTGAGTCTGTTCATAATGTATCTTCGATTAGACAGTCAGGTGATCAGTACACACCTACCCTGAAAAAGAAAAGGATGTAGAAAGATCACAGCCATCCTCCTCCTGCATCTGCAAACAAACGTTCTGATGCCGATTTGTCCAGTGTATTAGTACATGAATCAGAGCTTGCAGGATCACCCTGTTCTGGCATCAGTAAATGAACTGCTTCCAGGTACTAAAGGCTCTTCAGCTTCTTTTTCGGAGAAGGAAAAAAATGAGGAAACGCAACAAAGCTCTCCTGATGAACACTCAGTGGCAATACCTCCATGGGAAGCACACAAGTCACATTTAGGACGTTTCACTCTCCCCATTAGATAAAGATGAATCCTATCCCCTGAAAGCTCAGCCAACAGCTGATAATTAACATATTCTTGCTGATGCCGATGCTGCGCATCTAGATGCTCCGCGAGCATCTACTGAATTAAACAAGTTAACAATCTATATTCCAACGAGAGCAAGTGGGGAAGAGCCCAGAGGCACTTCCATTTCATGAGGGGAGAAAATTATACGAGAGACTACAGATCTAAGCATTAAAGCTGTGAAAATATACAATCACTCAGAAACGTAGTGCGCAAACATGCTGGATCTCCCTATATTATGCACTATATACAAAAGCTGTTAGCACTGTGAAACACCCGGAAATATACAAAGCGGTACACTAGCACACCTCAAATGAGCAAAGAGTATGAAGATCCTTCAAATCCCATGCGCTTATTACGAAAATGCACAATAAGTATCATTGCAGTCTATTATCCAAAGCTGACTCTGGGCCAGGATCACACATAAAGGAAACATACCAACAATGATACATCATTCCTAGATTATGTGCCTGGCCATGGACAAACTTCCCTTCTCTCGACAGACCCCAGGATTGGAGGAGGTGCAAGGGAAGAGGCAGTGGCGGGAGGGAGGTGCAGGAAAAAGGGAAAGTGCAACAAAGGGAAAAGCAGTGACGGGGTTGGGGGAAGGGGTGGTCAGTGATGGGGCATGAGGGGCGGGTAGGAGGAGACGGAGCTTTAAAGCATGAGCTCTATGTAGAGTGCTGAAAAATAATTGAAAAAATTAGGTCCAAAAGTGCGTGTAAAAGCGGGAGTAGTGGTTGTTTTTAAGTACTTGGTCCAGGAACTGGGGGGAGGGCTGATCACTAAAAGAGGCCTTACCATGAATGCCAGGGACAAATGGTGACAATGAATATGAGACAGATAATGGAGTGAGCAAATGGGAAGCATGTGGATTGGCTGAGGCCCACATATTCAAGCAAAAGTTTTTTCCCCATTGACTTCTAATGAAGCAGAGGCAATTTCAATATGGAGACACCTAAAATAATGCCATTTATGTATTCAAAACCGGGAGTCTCCAAGTCTGTTGGCATGTATGTGTCAGTGCGGATTAGGAGCTTGAACGAACATGGGCCCACAACCCTGGACATGTGGGCTTCTGTTTGTCCCTATCTATAACCATTTTGGTCTTGGGCACAAAGGAAATGTCAACTGTACTCGAGCGAGCGATAAAGTACCATAATGCCCCCTCTGCCTGGTGTCTACATTTTGAAAAAGCTGCCAAGTAGTCTTATGTCATGTGCGACTCCTTCAGCCAACCCTGACTGTTTATTACACTATACATTGTGAGCATTGTAGTTTTATTTTTAGAATTAAAGAATGGCCTTAGATATTACAGCATGCCTAGCGCGGATGCCCAAAAAGTCAGGACTTAGGGATTCTGTCGACAGGGACTGCTCTTGTGTAAGTCAGACAACATATTTGTCACGTTCTCTCTGCCTTTCACAGCGCTTTCTCTGTGCTCATGACAGGTACAGAAAAAAAGTATAATTACATCTCTGATATCTGATCCTGCAGCAGCACACTTGCAAATCCCACACATGACAATAGACCTGATTCAGGCCTCATTGGAAGTAAATGGGAGAAAAACATTCTCCCTATTATTTTTTTAAAAATCTCGCACTTTCTTCTAAATTATTGCCATATATGTGAGTGCTTTGATAGTATGCACTCCTCGTCGGTTTCTCAGCGCGGGATTCTGTCTGTGCGGCCACCATGACTCCTACCTCATGATAGGGGTTAAATTCTTTTCCCTCTTGACCGAAGGGCTGAGACATACCTGCTGCCTACACTCTCCTTGCAAAGCTGTTTACTTGCCCTCTCTCACCTCGCTATAATTTCCTGGCCTCCCGAGCATCAGGTGTTTATTCTTAGGAGGCACACTGGGTGTATGAGTACCTCTCAGACTGTGTCTGGCACCACTGGAGTGTCACAGGCCTTCCATCCTCTTACCATCGCCAGTGGAGGCATTGTTTCTACTAAGTCAAATCACTGGAGGACCCTTGATGAGTGTACTCTACTTTCCACAGTGCTCTCTATTATTATATGCACCCAGCGGGGGGTCCATTTAGGGCTCCAGGGCTATGCTCCCCCTTGTTATACCAATAGTGAATAATAATCTTTTATTCACTTTGGTATAAAAAGAAAATGCTGTCTAGCAGCAACATAAGGCAGCTCTGTTAGAGACTGTTGGAAAACGAGGCAGTATCTGTGAGGCCTACACAAATAACATGTCTACATGTGTCCTTCACTGGGAGCCAAACACCCCATTGTATCGCTTGACTCTCAGAGGATAGCATTGCAGAACAGTGTAAGGCTAACTCAAGGGAGGTGGCGTGGGCTAGTAATCGCCATTTACCAGTACGCAGAACTAACCCTCAATAATTGATTGTCCAGTCTGTACTATGCTTTCTAAAAGGAAGAGTACATTCATTAAACACACACACTAATCAATATCATGCAACAATTTACAAATATACATAAGCTGTTGGAATTACTTTGTGACATTGCATAACATTTCCCACCCCTTCTGCATGGGGGTGGGGTCCAATACCACCACTCTGATGAATGCACATCATCTTGCCCCCAAATGCATTAGGTTGACCATACTCTAGAGAGAGGACCCTGCCCATTTGCACTATACCAGTGGCGACCTACCCAATTATCTCAACAAGCATATTTAATGGAAACACCTGCCATAGTGACACATAACCCTGACTGAGCATCTAATGCTGACCATACAGTTTACACCACTGAATCATAGTGGCTAAAAATCAGGGTGGATCATCCCTTAATGTAGTAGCAAGAATACATGTGTAGGCATCACTTAAAATGACTGTAGTTATCATATCTGGTCACACTGATAATGCAATGAAATTAAAGCCGCTAAAAGGCATCCCAGTTATAATCATATGATTAAGCATGTCTTCACATTACACATGTGACTTAAAGTCCCCAAAAGAAATGCTATTCGTGCAAGTATAACTTCCCACTTCTAAGGGGATCACCTCAGTGACAATCCATGTTTGACTCTGCACACTTCAGTGCAACCCTAAGCGTCAGCTCCTGATTGTAGAACAACGTTCCAGCATAAGGTCGGTTTTAAAACACAGATGAACCCTTTAAAGGTAGTCTCCTTTTAGTCCCCCTGACTCTGAGGGTGGGGACGTTCCATTTTTGTGCTGGGGAGTCTGCGTTGCTCCTGCAGCTCCCCCTGCATCTTTGCCTGCATTTTGCGATGACCCCATCTTCCTGGGGCCACCCCATGCCACCAACAAGCCGTTTTTCTCCGCAGGCCTTCCTGGGCCCTAGAGGGCATTTTGGGGCATTTTCCTCATGCACAGTGAGAGCTGTGCTACCATCGTTGGCGGCCTCATGCCTCTTCTGCACCTCATTGCGGGCCTGGTCCCTCCTGGGACCCTTTCTTCACTGGTGAGGTGATTGCAGTTCGGGGAGCCCACCCGGCTGCTCCTGCCGGCTCCCGTCTGGCCCGCACCCTTTTGTGCAGCCGCGGGAGCCAGTGCGACTATCTGATCTGCCCACTCCTGCGGGAAGACACAGAGGCTGCTGCTGGTCCGGCGGGACCTTGGGGGAGTGCAACAGCACTCCCCCGCCTTCCTTCCACCACAGGGGAAGCGCAGCAGCACTCCCCCTTCTTCCAGCATCACTGAGGCCTGAAATTGGGGGTTCCAAGCCCCTAAGAGGTCTTCACGGGGAGCACGACTGCGCTCCCCGACTTTAACTTCGGCGGGCCCAGAGTTGGGGGTCACGGGCCCCTGGGGATCACTTCACAAGGAGCGAGACAGCGCTTCCTGACTTCTGATTCTTCGGGGGCCAGGGTAGGCTCCTGGCACTCCCTGGGCACCTTCACTGGGAGGGTGTCGGTGCTCCCCGTCTTCTTCATCGGGGGAGGGATAGGTTCCTGGTCCCCTCATGGGCACCTTCACAGGGAGCGTAATGGCTCCCCGACTTTCTCTTCTTCTGGGGGCAGCCCCTGGGACCTTAACCACCCCGGGGGCACATCTAAGACCGGCGGCAGAGCCCCACATGCTCCATCATCGGTCAGCTCAGGAGCCAAAGGTCACCAACTTTCTGGGGGACATATTTCAGGGGACCAATTTCTACCATTTTGGCCTCTTCGTGCTTCTGGTGGCCTGCCCTAGCTACTTTGGGCACTCTTCACCACCCTCCTGGGCTTGGCAGGGAGCGGTCTTTACTGGCTCCCTGTGCCAGCCTTTCACCCAGCCTTTCACCTGGCTCTCCTTCTGGGCCTCTCTTCTCCTTGCGCAGAGGCCCAGAATTCTCGTCACTGGCCCTGGACTCCCTCAAAGGCACAGTCCAGGGTCCTGAGACAGTCAGGGGGTTCCTTCTTCCAACTGCCCATGGTGCCAGGCTCCATCACCAGTCTTCCTCAGCACAGAGAGAGCTCCTCTTCTTGTGCAAGACCTTTTAAAAGAATTGTGACCGGGCTGGCAGGAAGGCCCTTCTGCCCTATTCTGCAGCGACACATCACCTGTCGGCCCCTGCTCCCTCTTTCCTGCACAGGCCTCTGGGATACTTAAAAATGACGTCCAAGGGTCTCACGCCACATGGTCTCTGAAAAGCCCCCTTCCCCACTTGCTGCCTTCATGGCCAGGGCCCGGAGCAGCCCTGGTGCCTGGCACCGGGTGACAGCTGCTGATAGATACCCTGCAGCTCCACCCCCATCTCTTCCTCCTGGAGAGGATGCCTTTCCCCTTTGGAATGCTTCCAGTGAAAGGCTAGGCCTCTGATGCTACAGCTTGGGGAAGAAGGTCATTAATCCAGCCTAGCAGGGTAACACCCAGGCAGGATCCAATTATCATCCGAGTCAGAGGAATATGACATTTCTGGATGACCCATAAGCAGTACAGATATGGCTTTGGACTCAGCAGAATACTTCTTTTCACACAACTTACAGTGTAGTTATGGGGGGTGTCTGTAATTTGTAGGCTCTAGGGAAGTGAAACTACCCCATGTGGTCCCCATCTTCATAGGAGAGTAATGGAGTGATCTAACAGTGAAAACAGTAAAGCACATTGACTTTCTCTTCCATATGTCTTCTCACATTATAAAGCCTATTCCATGTCACCACCCAACTCTGCATCATTCCTGCCACACCATTCTAGTTGTATCTGCTCCTGGGTTGCGCACAACAGGAATCTCCCCCGCGCAGCCCCTAAACGTGTGCACACGCATGTACATACGTGTCTATATGTACCCAGTCCGGTGCCCCTTACTCCGGCTGCAGCGCAGCGGCCTTCTCTCATAAGGGGGACACCAGTAAAATCCACATGCATTCTCCTTCATCATGAGTTAAATGTGGGTGAGTCCAGGCTTATGAGGGTTTCCCACAGTAAAAGCTCAAAAAGTAGGTGTTCAAAAAGTGAAAAATCTGGACGGCTCAGTTGCGCAGAACCACCTTCTAACAGAGACAATGTCTCGTGCAGACGCATAAAGGAGCCTGCACGAGACATCAGAGATTATCTGCGGCTGTTGAAACCCCACCTCTAGCCTCAGGCCCCTGGCACTCCTCAGTGCCTCCCTATCTGTAATGTGGTAATGCTTCACAGATAAAGTTAGACAGGGGCATTGCAGGCTGAAGCCCTGCAGTCCCCGAGGCCACACATCAATCCGCAAGTCACCCCACCCTTTATGAGCTTGTCATAGAGTTGGGAAATGGTGGGGGGAATGAGCAGAGGCTGAAAACTCGAATCTGCGACTGCGCAGGTTTGAGTTTCAATTTCAATTTCCCGAAGCTGAAAGGTTCAGCATCAAACAGGGCCTGCGTTGACAGCAAGGTAAGTAAAAATGCTTTTAAATATTGTGTAGCATATGTGAGAGTGTGTGTCCGATAGAGTTTGTAAATGTGAGCATGTATGTGTGAGTAAAAGAGAGTGTCAATGAAGGAGTGAGTCAAAGTGAGGACTGTGAGTGATAAGAAGAGTGAGAATGAATGAGTGAGGGACCCAGACAGGGAGTGTAACTGAATGTTACTGTTTGTGAGACTGAGTGAGTCAAGTCTGAGTGAGTCTTAGTGAGTCAGAATGAGTGGGACAGTGAGTCAGTGTGAGAGAGAGAGTGAGACTGAATGAGTCAGAGTGATCAAGAATGATTGTGTCTGAGTTAGGTTGAGTCGGAATAGCTGGAAGACCTTTGGGGTCTCTCTGCGGCAGGATGAGTCAGTCTTTACTGATTGTCAAATTTGACAGTGGCGGGTAAGGTTTCACGCCCAAATGTCCACAGCAGGTTCTCTGTTCTTGGGGTCAACAGATCTTCTTTGCCTTTCTCTTCTTACCTCCATCATATCTGAAGTTCAGGGCTTTGGGATGCTGCTTGAATACAAAATGTAGGGACATTAAATGTAGTGCCAGGTAATGGCTATTGGGCCATCTACCTTAGGTTGACTACAGCCTCTATATGACCCCTCCCACAGGGGAATGGGCATAATCCCAACCTGACGGTTTCCCTCCAAATCAAGATAGAGGGGACTGAAAATGTGTTTCACCTCGCCTGCTACACCTTAGCGGAGGTGCTAGCTGAAGGTGGGCACGTCTCCTATTCTTTCTAGTTTTCCCACCTGTCTTCCCACCAAGAGTGAGGTCATGACAGGAGGGTTGGCATCCTACACTAGTTGGAGATGCCTGGGTTACATTTCAAAGATGGCATGGCCTTTGAAGCTTCCCACCCTGAAAGGCTGTTCCTGCCCAGGGGGAGGTTTGAAACACCTCCGCCCGGAGACTTTGTTCCTGGCCTCTGAGAGCGCAGGCTCTCACCCAATGAGGTCAGGTACACATCTAGTGGTGGCGGCTGGCTGGGAAAGATCAGTAACCACACAAATAGTCAGTAGATTTTCAGGGGGCACCTGATGTTTTGTACCAAACATCTGTGGGTACAGTGAAGCTATCATGAAGCTGGGAAACTCGTAATGACGTTCCTGCATTAGGGCTGGTAAGGTCTGCTGTGGGGATGGCTTACCTATATCACAGGCAGTGTCTGTAAGTATGGCAGACAGAAGTGTGTGCAATGTTGACTCTTCTAGTTTTGCTTGCATCAAGGCATGTAGCCTGCAGTGGGAGTTTTCCTCCTAGGATGGCACAATTGGTGCTGCAACACCAGTGGTCCCTCTTCAGTTATGCTATGCCCTTGGTACCAGACGTACCCTTTACTAGGGACTTATAAAGTGGTCTGAAGCTGTGCCAGTTGCGGTACAGTTTAAAGGAAAGAGCTCTGGCCCTTGGGCCCTGGTTGGCAGGCACCCTGTATATTTTCAGTCAAAACCATAATCCCCTTAGGTTTGGCCTACCCAACGCAAATCAAAATAGAGAAAAAAACTGGATGAATTAAAAAGAAAAAGCCATACCCCTCCTTTTCCCAACTTCCCCAAGTAGAAAATGCACCGAAAAATATGCACCAACTACCTGCCCTTCAAAGTCACAATGAGCATCAGCGTAAACAGCTGAGCATCAGAGGTAGTGAACTTCCCATATTCAAGGCTTAGCCGCCCAAAAGGAGTTTGAAAAGAGAAAAACAGAATTTGCTACTTAAACAAAATAGAATAAAACTTCCCACCCCTGTTCTTGGTCAGCTAGCTGACAAGTGTGTTCCCTGCTTGCCTCATTTGCTATGATGGTGTGTGGGGTGGCTGAGGCTTTGGACATTCAATGGCAGCCACGACGAATGTCTTGACAGAGGTGCTTCAGTCATGAGTCAGCCCATCTGAACCCAGCTTTTAATGAAGCCCTTACAGATGTCCTACTTGGGGCCTGGTCTCAGCCCTGCACAGGGCCTGCTACGCATAATAAAATTACCTACCACCGTTGTTGCGCTCCTAGGGACCCCAGTTTCCTTACCCAGCACTCCACCCTGGAGAACTTTGTGGCCTAGGCCGCCAACTCTGGAGTTAATTCTGATGTGTTCCATGCCACTCCACCGAATTGGAGATACAAGAGGTTGGATACCTTTGGGAAGACGGATTGTACGGAGGAACCCCACATGCATTTATCAGACATGCCTTTAAAAGCAGTCACTACCTGACTGACGCTACCACACGTTACTTTACCACGCAAGTCATTACAGTGACTTGATTTTGGTGGCGCTGGTCTTTGTAATAGCATAAATTACTATTCCAACTCCAACTTATGCATCAATAGGGAAGTTGTTTGACTTAAAATTCAACACCAGTCCAACAACGCGTCTCCTACAGCAAGTCATTGTAAAACTTTGTGGGTTAATGTAACATGCCGTAAAGTCACAGTCGGGGTTGTGTTGTATAAGCGGGTCTTTGTTGAAACTGCAGGGTAAAGGATATTTCCTGGAAGAGGATGTCCTCTCCTGCCAGCCTTGCACTGTGGTCAGTGACAACGCATGCCTCTTGAGCCGATACTCCCATATGATCTGGGACTTGGAGGAGGCCAAGCCATACTTTCCGAAGTCATTACTGAGGGGAGAGATGCAGCAAAATTCAACATACTACGTGGACTGAACACAACAGACTTGCTGGGTAGAGTGATCTCATTGTTGGAGGCCCTTCGGCACCATACCTGGCTGAGAAACACCTGCTTTTCAGGGGATACCTGAGCCTCACTAATGGACATGTCCTCTGAGGACTCTCGTCTCTTTTGAGAGAAAGCGGGCTCCTTGCGGCCGCGCTTTAAGAATAGATGTTCTATGGCCAGCTTTTCCATGGCCCCTCGTCAACCTAAGTCAACCTTCTGCCACAGAAGGAGTTTTTAACCGCATTTCATACCTTCCCAGCTTTTTCATAGTCTTGGACACGGGTCCCACAGACCTTGTGGGTGAGGTAGCCAAAGTACACTGCCCCAGCAGCTGCAGCCTCCAAACCCCTTTAATTTGCCCTAAGGCAGCCAGTGGGGGGCAGGATAGGCCACCACCTGCTCCACCGGAGTTTGGAAACATCCAATTGTAAAAAGGGGTTATTCCATCCCCTTTATGACAACTCATACACCCATGTCACTCTCTCACAAACAGCTGATGGAGGACCACCTCTCCTTGTTCCATCTGAAAGTGTTGACTCTCTTGGCCAAAGGAGCAATCAAGAGGGTACCGGCATCAGAAGTAGGTCACGGTTTCTATATCGCTACTTTCTGGTGCCCAAAAAGGAGAGAGGCCTCCTTACTTTTCTAGAACTGCGCCTACACAATTTATTTCTGATAAAGGAGAAATTCAAATGCTCATGCTCCCTCAAGTCCTGTGTGCCCTGCACCCGGGATACTGGTAGCGTTTGACTTGCAGGACACATATTTCCACATCTCCGTCTTGCATGTCCACAGATGTTACCTGCCATTCACGGTGGGCCAAGAGCACTTTTTAGTTTGCAGTACTCCCCTTCAGCTTTACAAGCCCCCATTGAGTGTTATCCAAAGTGATGACGGTGGTTGCAGCACATCTAGGGAGGTCAGGGATAACAGTTTTCCCTTACCTTGAGAATAGCTGTTAAAGGCGGGCTCACAATAGGCAGTTGTGTCCCACCTCAAGACTATGTTGAACCTCCTGCACTTGGTGGTGTTCACTATCAATGTGCCAAAGTCACACCTGACTACCTATAATGCGCTCCGTTTCATCGGAGCTGTTTTGGACAAAGTGCAGTTTTGGTGAGTCTAGGATATTCAGGCTTTGATACAAATGTTTCAGCCCCTAGCCTGGATTTCGTTATGAATGACACTGAGGCTGTTGGACCTCATGGCATCCTGTATCCTGCTTGTAACATATGCCCACTGACATACGCAGACTCTGCAGTGGGACCTGAAGTTCCAGTGGGCACAGCATCAGGTGAATCTCTCCAACATGGTCCACTTCTTGGATGGAATTGTGAAAGATGTGCAGTGGTGTGTGACGAACCACGATTGGGTCAGGGGCAGATCTCTCTACCTTCCTCAACCAGAGCTGACCATAGTGACAGATGTGTCACTACTAGACTGGGACAGACAACTGAGAGTGATGGAGGGAGATCAGAGGCCTCTGGTCTTCACATCAGTATGTTAGGGCTTCGGATAATCCACTTGGCATTGAAAGCCTTTCTTCCTTCTAACAAGAGAAGAGTAGTACCTGTGTTCGTGGACAATACAATTGCCTTCTGGTACTGCAACAAACAGGGATGAGTAGGGTCGTGGATCCTTTGTCAAGAGGCTCTACGTCACTGGACATGGCTGTAGCACCAGGGTGTTTCCCTGGTGACTCAACACTTAGCTGGCTTCCTGACGGTCAGGGTGGACAAACTCAGTAGACGATGCCTAGTGGATCAAAAATGGCATCTCCATCCAGAGGTGATGCAAGGTCTCTTTCAAGACTGGGGAGAGCCTTAGCTAGATCTGTTCGCCATCGCCAAGAACTTGCAATGTCTGCAATTTTGTGCGCTGGAGTATCCAACGCGTCTTTTGCTCGGAGACGCTTTTAGTCTTGAGTGGAGCTCCGGCCTCCTGTATGTCTTTTTATCAGTACCACATCTGTCCAGAGTTCTCAAGAAGATCAGGAATAGCTGGGTCCAAATCATTCTTGTGGTTTCGAATTTGGCATGGAAAGTCTGGTATTCTGAGCTGTTGAGCGTGAGCTTCAGTCTCCCGATCAGTCTGCCTCATCAAGAGGATCTTCTGTTGCAACAACAGGGGAGGGTCATGCACTCAAACCTTTCACCTTTCACCTTTATGAGTGGAAATTGAGTGGTGATAGATGACAAATTTCAGACTTACTCATAAAGTATGTGATGTTATTCTAGCACCAAGTAGGTATACACCAGCCAGTGGGATATATTTGTGGCATGGTGTTCATATAGGAATATCAGTCCTCTATCTGCACCCCTTTCTCAGGTTCTTCATCCTTGGCCCAGCAGGGCCCTGCTCTCAGCACATCTACCTCCATTTCACCATTTGAGTCTTTTTGTGGTTGCCAGGCTAATTTTCTTTGTTCAAGTCACCTGTTGTGGTTAGGTCACTCAAAGGTTTGCAACATATATTTCCTTGCAGGCCTTTTATGTTGCCACAAAAGGACCTAATGGGCACATCATACACGAGACTCGGCGTGCTGCAATTTCTCCTGCCGCAAGCAGTGCTGTGACGGTTTCTTCAGCAGCGCGATGGTAATGCGTGGACATTCTTCCCGCACTACGTTGTTGCGTTGGAAATGGGTGCTTCACGCTTCCGTAGTTGCTTCTCTTTTCCCAGCTCCAGGCAGCAAGAACAACCCCTAGAGGCCCAACTCAGGAACAGGCACCTCTTGACAGGTCAGAACTCCCAGCAAGGAAGTTCAGGGGAGCTGGTGGTGAAGTCTTTGTGTCCCTGAGACTTCAAAACAGGAGGAAAGCTCCACTTCAAGCACTTGGAGATCTTTTTCAACCAGATACACAGCACACAGCAAAGTCTTGGTCCTCTCCTTGGCAGAACCCGCCACTTCAGGCCAACCCCAGACAGGAGACAGCAAAGGCGCAGTACTTCTCCTTCAGCTTTCCCAGTTCTTCTCCATGGCAGATGCTCCTTTTGAGTCAAGAAGTAATCTATAGTCCTGGGTCTGGGCCCTAATATTTATTCTCATTTTCTCTTTGTTCTCTTGTGGCAGAGGGACTCTGTGCTCAGTCAAAACCATTTCTGTCCTCTCTGGCCCATCTTCCCGGCATTAGGTGGCAGACCAGACCTATTCAGGTGCAGTGAAATCTCCTCCCTCTACTCTAAATGCAACCCAGGTCTATTCACCCCAGCCCTGACTCATCCAGAAAAAGGCAGGACACACTCACCCCCCCCCCCGTGGCTGTCTGAAAAGAATGTCCGTCCGCATCCTCTGTCACTCCAAAACCTGACAGTCTTTTCACAAACAAGCAGAGGCACACAGAATGGCTAAGCAAGAAAATACCCACTTGCTGAAAGTGAAAAATCAACTTTACCAAAAGATGCATTTTTATATTTTGAGTTCAGAGATACCAAACAACACCTTTCCATCTTGTTCCAATGGAAAGTAATACTCATAAGATATTATAAATAAACTCCAATTCTATCCTATGGGATAGATAGCCTTTCAATTGTGAAAGACGAAAGTCACTGCATTTCACTATCAGGACATATCACACATATTAGTACATGTCCTACCTTTCACCTACACTGCACCCTGCCCACATGGGTAACTTGGGTCTACCTTAGGGGTGACTCACATGTACTGGAAGGGAAGGTTAGGGCTTGGCAAATGGGTGAACTTGCCAGGCCGACAAGGCAGTAGAGACTGCACGCCGACGCTGCAGTGGCAGGTCTGAGACAACTTTTGAAAGGCTGCTTGAGTGGGTGACACAATCAGTACTGCAGGTCAACTAGCAGCAATTGACTTACAGGCCCTAGGTACACACAATGAGTGCATTGAGTGCATCAGTACTAGGGACTTACTAGTAACTCAAACAAGCCAATCAGGCAAACACCAATCCATATGCACAATTTACATAGGGAGCACTTTGGCACTGATCAGCAAGGCAAAGTGCCCAAAGCATCTAGACCAGCAAAAACTAAATCCAGAACACAGAAAAAATACAGGAGGCAGAGGCCAAAAGACAGGGGAAAACCATGCCAAGGATGCCAGGTCTAACATTTAATCCATTTATTAACTATGAAGACTGCTTTTCTAATGCCTATTACAAATTGGCCAGAAGGGTCAGCGATTTGCAGGCACTCTCTGTACACCCTCCTTAGAACATCTTCGATCCGGATAATCTGGTACTCTGGACACATGATTCCTTCTTCCTTCTACCTTTCCCTGTAGGCCAGAATATCACACTACCTAACGTTTTTCTCCATCTCATACTTCAAAGGAGGAGAGACTCCACCATCTGGACCCAAAGAGAGAGGAGTAGCTCCACCTTGATCGCACAAAAGAGTTCCAGGCAGACAATTGACTCTTTGTGGGGTGCCTAGGGGCTAAGAAAGAGAAGGCTGTACTGAAATGGACCATCTCAAGAGGGATTGTGCTCTGCATAAATATCTGCTATGCATTAACCAAGTAGCAACCCCTTGAGGGGTTACGTACTCCTTCTGTCAGAGCCAAGGCGGCGATTACTGCGTTAGCCCAAGGAGTCCCTGTCCTGAATATCCGTCAGACAGCAACTTGGGCATCTCTGCACATGTTAACTAAGCATTACTGCTTGGACAGTCAGGTCCTTTGTGACGGACACTTTGTCTGTTTGGTGCTATAGGACATCCTGGTTTAAATCAGCTTTGCTACCCACCTCCCTAGAGGAATTACTTGGGTTTTCTATTTTATATAAGGAATCTGTGGCTAGATGTCTCTATCAGATTAACAAGTTGCTTCCCTTTGGCAACGACTTATCTGGTAGAGACTCTAGGTAGCTGCAGATTCCTTACTGGCCATCCCATCCTCCACGCCCGCAGAACTGATTACAGTATGAGGGTCACCCTGGTAAGGGCCTTAGAATTTCAGTCCAGTTGTCAGTCTTCATTGTGGACCTACATTCCTGGTGTGGAAAGTTGCAAAAAGAACTGACATCAGTGCTCCGGGTGGCATTTATAAAGGCACATTGCCGGCGCAGACACCACTGACGCAAAGCTGAACGACGCCACCTACCAGCACACAGGGGTACTGCTTGAAAACTTCTGGATCTAGTGGGAGGCCTGGGGAATATTGTAAGGAAAGGAATCTGCGGCTAGATAGAGTCTCTACCAGAGAAGGCGTTACCAAGGGCAAGTAAATTGTTATTCTAGTAAGGAACAGACTGCAATGGTTATAGGGGCCAGGTAAGCAATTACACAAGTAGAGGAGTGTGGCAGGGGAGAGATAGATACGGAGGTCAGTTCTCATTGGGACCAGGTGATGAAAATTACATTATCGTGAAGAAGGAAGGTAGGAAGCATGAGAGTGCCTAGGAGTCCAGTCACAAAAACACAGCAAAGTAAGGACACAGCATGAAAGGATATAGGGAGAGAACGGCACAAGAATAGAGAAGGAAAGGAAAAAACAGACTGCATGGGATACACCCAGTGTGTGCAGGAGAGTGAAAGAAAGAAATTACACAATATTAATTGAAGGCCAGGAAGAGAAGTCGACTAGAGTTCATAACCTGTTGAGGTGGGTTGAAGCAACAATATCAGGATGGGGTACACATAGGAAGGAAGAGGACTAAATGCGGGGAATGGATCCAGGTAGGAATGGGGTCCAAGGAGAACTGGTAAATGCAAGTGTACAAGAACGCGAGGAAACAGACGAGTCAAAGTGGTCAAGGCTCTGTAGGGCAGAGGACTGAGTGGAAGAGGTAGCCCAAGCATACAGAAAAGTAACCAGAAAGGTAACCACTACACCAGGGAAGCTGGCACAAAAGAAACAACATGTTAAATTTAATGCTGGAGGCTGAAGGAATAGGATACTCCCATTGGTTCCCCATAAAATTGTCTGCAAAGCATATTAACTGAATTGTCTTTAGCAAAGCTGTGGGCTGTTTGTCCTTGCATGTAGATTGAAAACAACAATGTCATATGACCCGACATGGATCCAGGTAGTAGGAGACTCCTTCCAGTCATCATCCCACCCCACAATCCATGGTTAAAAGGGGGAAGAGACAACTGTGCCACAAGATCAGCAGGCTCAGGTCTAGGGGCTGATTTACTAACAATTTATGTAGCACACTGCAGCAAGGCAAGTTTCTATGCTGTGTTTTGTGAATGGGAGGGAGCTGAGAAGGGCCATATTTAAACTATGTGGCACTCTTCTGCTCTCAAGTGCTAGCACACTTGTTGCTGCTTAGCAACAACGCAGACACCCTTGCATTATGCTAGAAGGGGGGCTGTGTTACGGGCAGGAATGGTTATGTGCAGGATCCTACAAAAAAACTAATCAAAAAGGCATTTTCTGCTTTCTATATGTGAAAATGTGGGAAGAATTTGGTCTCATTTCTGTTTCTGTTCTCATTGAAGCAGGAGAAAAGGACATCTTCCCTTGTCCTTTACCCTCTTTTAGCTTAATCACCTGTGGAAGAAAAGCATGGCCCCGTTTACGATGCCAGCATCAGTGCAAACCATGCCCTTATGACCTTACAAGAATTACACTTCACCTAGCTAGCTACATACTCACTGCATAAGTAATGCAGGGCATTGGAAGAAATATGTGACTGCGTTGATGTCTATATGCAAAACGAAAAGATTCAGAACTATGATTACTAAAGAAGTCTTTTCTTTCCCTCTCTTACCTAAAGTACATAACAGTAGATCCAGAGGGAGCAAGAGACTAGTCAACTATTGACAAATAGGGGCCTTCACAGGAGGGCACTGCATTAAAAATGAGGGGTATTTCATCAGATTAAAAAGTGTTGTACATTTTAATATCAGGGCTGCCTCGCCAAGCTGAATACACCAAGTGGATTGGCCCTGCTCAGACCTGGAAGTAGGAAAGTTTGAAAAAAAATTCCAAGTCCAAAGTATTTTGCTTTCTGAGAAATTTTAATCTCACACTATGAACTGCCAATCCAATACCTTTTGCCGTTGGTCCCCTTGAAGCTTTGGAGCAAAGCTCCCAAACTTCTTTGGTGCCTGAACTACCACAGGAGGACAATTATAAGGTCCACAGGACTCCATGTGGAATAGTTTTAGATTCTCAGGGGCAGATTTATCAATGGGTTGCATTGCCTTTGCACCACCTTTGCACCATGCAAGGGGGCGCGAGGGCGACACAACTACTAAATCAGATTTATCAAGCCTTGAAGAGTCAGCAGATCGTTTCAACCACTGTATGACTCCTGTCCCTCAGTGGATGAGTCATAACTGTCTGGGAGACCTTCCTGTCCTGGTGCAAAAGGAAAAAAATCTAGGCTTTATTTTTGACGATAAATTGTCCTTTAAAACCCAGATCAGCTCCCTCACCTCTTCAATCTTCTTCATCTTAAAGATGATTAGGAAAATTCACCCTTCAATCCTCTGGAATCCTTCAAAACCCTGGTGACAGCACTAGCCTTGTCCAGACTGGACTATGGAAATGCGCTGTACGTAGGGATCCAAACACAACACCTTCAAAAGCTGCAGCGTCTTCAGACTGCGGCTGCCAGACTGCTGCTGGATAAACCAAACTTTCAGCCAGTCTCGCACAAATTGAGAACTTTGCACTGGCTCCCAGTGGCCAAGAGGATTACTTTAAAATCCCAATGCCTAATGTTTAAGGCACTCCATTGATCTGGTCCTCACTATCTGAAGAGTCGACTAAACTGGTACTTACCTCCTAGAAATCTAAGGTCTGGCCACCATAAACCGCTACAAACACCAAGGATCAAGAGAGCTCGCTGGGGTGGAAGAAGCTTCCTGGTCGGGACTGTTAAAACCTGGAATATGGCCACAGACAGGATAAAACACAGCCCTACACTTCTGGCCTTTAGAAAAGCACTAAAAACACGGCTCTTCGTCAACTAACTCTCACACACGTAGTCACACGGGCAGCCATGCTGTATTTCAGGGTATTAGCACCTAGACTCCTCCTGGCAGTTGTGCGCTCCATAAAGGCTCAAAGCAAATAGTGTTCAGAGTCTAAAACAGCAATACATTCAGGAAACAAAAGAGGTTGAGCATGTAAAAATGAGCAATTCCTCATGCCCACTTCATCATTTTAAACAAGCCACCCTCAACGCACTCAACACCGGCCGGACACCCGGTTGCTACCGAGCCACCCCAAGACGCACCCACGGACCCTTCGCCTGCCAATCCTGCAAGTTTTCCTGCATCCGGACCTGTACCGCACCCGCCAAGCCGAGCACCAGCAGCAACCAACTGAAGTGCATCCTGCTCAACACCCACTCCGTCCACAGACACGCCGTGGAACTCTGGAACCTGCTCGACACCACATCTCCAGACGTCGCCTTCCTCACGGAAACATGGATGAACGCCTCCTCAACGCCCGACATCGCCATCGCCATCCCGGACGGATACAAGATCACCCGGAGGGACCGCGTCAACCAGACAGGAGGAGGCATCGCCATCGTCCACAAGAACACCATCCGCATCACGACCAACTCCGACGACACCCTCACAGCCGCCGAACATTTTCACTTCCAGATACACATCGACCACCCTCAGAAGCACCCTCATCTACAGACCCCCGGGGCCACGCACCCAATTCAGCGAAGACATCGCAGACTTCATTAGCCCGCACGCCCTCCCCTCCGCTGACTACATCCTCCTAGGGGACCTCAACTTCCACCTGGAGAACAACAACGACAACAACACCACCACCCTGCTGGACAACCTCGCCAACCTCGGACTCAAGCAACTGGTGAACACCCCCACCCACTACGCCAGACACACGCTTGACCCAGTCTTCTCCTCCAGCAAGTACATCTCCTTCAGCCACTCCACCGGACTCCACTGGACAGACCACAGCTGTGTCCACTTCAGCTTCAGAAGGACCACGACTCACCACCACCCGCAACAGGTTCCCCACAGGAGCTGGAACAAGATCACCACCGACCAGCTCACCACATCACTGAGCCAGAACCCTCCTGCCAGCTCAACGGACCCCAACCAAGCAGCCAACAACCTCACACAGTGGATCACCAACTGCACTGATGACCTCGCACCTCTGAAAAACCATCCCAGCAGGCTCGGCAGCAAGAAAGCCTCCTGGTTCAACGACAACCTCAAGAACTCCAAGAAGAACTGCCGTACCCTCGAGAAAGCCTGGCGTAAAAACCCGACTACAGACAACATGACCGCCCTCAAGCACGCCTCCCACAAACACCACCAGCTGATCCACACCACCAAGAAGACAGCATTCAAGGAACTACTAGACAACAACGCACACAACAGCAAGGAACTCTTCAGCATCGTCAAAGAGCTCTCCAACCCCAGCTCCGGAAACAACGATATCACTCCCTCACAAGACCTCTGCGACTCACTCGCCTCGTTCTTCCACAGCAAGATCGCCGACATACACAACAGCTCCAGCGCACAGACCACGCACCCAACCACCAAACCAACGCCCCCCACCACCACCCTCCGCTCCTGAACCCCGGTCAGCACCGAAGACACCATCCACACGATGAACACCATCCACTCCGGATCACCAACCGACCCATGCCCCCACCACGTCTTCAACAAGGCCGACTCCGCCATCGCACCCCAACTCCGAGACATCATCAACTGCTCCTTCAACACTGCCAACTTCCCGGAGAGCTGGAAGCATGCCGAACTCAGCGCCCTCCTGAAGAAACCATCAGCAGACCCCACGGACCTCATGAACTACCGCCCCATCTCGCTCCTCCCTTTTCCTGCCAGAGTCATCGAGAAGACCGTCAACAGACAGCTTGCCGCCTTCCTCGAGACAAACGGATCCCTCGACCACTCGCAGTCCGGCTTCCGAGCCAACCAAGACCGCCCTCATCGCAGCCACTGACGACATCCGAGCCCTGCTCGACAATGGGGAAATAGCGGCTTTCATCCTCCTGGACCTCTCCACAGCGTTCGATACTGTCTGCCACCGCACCCTAGTGCAGCGCCTCAGCAACATCGGAATCCAAGAGAAGGCACTGGAGTGGATCATCTCGTTCCTCGCCGGAAGAACCCAGAGAGTCCGCCTCCCCGTTCAGATCCGAGGCCACCGAAGTCATCTGCGGCGTACCACAAGTTTCATCACTCAGCCCCACTCTCTTCAATGTCTACATGAGCCCCCTCGCAGCCATCGCACGCAATACAACCTTAACATCATCTCCTACGCCGACGACACCCAGCTGATCCTCTCCCTCACCAACGACCCAGCCACCGCCAGAACCAACCTACACGAAGGGATGAAAGACGTAGCCGAGTGGATGATGAACAGCCGCCTGAAACTGAACTCAGACAAGACGGAAGTCCTCATCCTTGGATCAGCACCCTCTGCGTGGGACGACTCCTGGTAGCCCCATGCCATGGGCAGCGCACCCAAACCAACGGACCATGCACGCAACCTGGGCTTCATCCTGGACTCCTCCCTCTTGATGACCAGACAAGTCAATGCCGTCTCATCATCATGTTTCAACATCCTACGCATGCTCCGTAAGATCTTCCGATGGATCCCCACCGAAACCAGGAAGACGGTCACCCAGGCACTCGTCACCAGCCGACTGGACTACGGAAACACCCTCTACACCGGAACCACAGCCAAACTACAGAAAATACTCCAACGCATCCAGAACGCCTCCACACGACTCATCCTGGACATCCCCCGACACAGCCACATCTCCGGACACCTGAGAGACCTGCACTGGCTCCCCGTCAGCAAGAGAATCACGTTCCGACTCCTCACCCACGCACACAAGGCCCTCCACGACCTGGGCCCCAGGTACCTCAACAACCGCCTTACCTTCCACACTCCCACCCGCCAGCTACGATCGACCAACCATGCCCTCGCCGCCGTTCCACGCATTCGAAGAGCCACCGCGGGAGGAAGATCCTTCTCCTACCTTGCAGCCAAGACTTACAACTCCCTCCCACTCCACCTACGTCTGACCCAAGACCACCTCTCCTTCAGGAAGCAGCACAAGACCTGGCTGTTCGAGCAGTAGCGGACCCCCCCCCAAGCGCCTTGAGACCCTCCGGGTGAGTAGCGCGCTATACAAATACCTTGATTGATTGATTGATTGTGTGTCTTGCAGCAAAATGAGGTTTTCATCATGTTTCAGATTAAGTTCAAAACATGCCATATTCATTACAATGGATGTACATTCCGTTCAAAGCTTCTCGTATTACTTAAACGTTGACCATATTTGTTTTGAGGCATAACAAAATCATTTCAACTGCGGTCACATTAATATCAACATACATCAGATTCCGTTCAGTGTATGTTATTATCATTTTAACACTAGTTAGATTACTTTCAGTGCATGCCATACTCATTCAATTGTGTATCACATTCATTTAATATAGGGCAAATTAATTTTAACAATTGTTATAATCATTGCTATGCCTGTCTGATCCATTATGACATGAGTAATGTTTATTTCAACAGATCAAGACTTATTATGACAGTTGTCATATTCCTTTGAAAGTGTGTACTTTCAAATTCAATGAACATGTTACTTGTGTCAACATATGTCATGTATGTTTCAACATGTGTCAGAATTATTTCAAGATGTGCAATATTCATTTCAATGGATGTTGTATTTAATTCAAAGCTTCTCTTATTCATTTAAGAGTGGGCCATATTCCTTTTAATGCATGCCAAATTAATTTCAACTGCAATCGTCTTTATATGAACGTATGTCATATTTATTACAGTGTTAGTCATATTCATTTTGACACTAGTCATATTTATTTCAACTTATCTTATATTTGTTTGAACATGTGCCATATTCATTAGATCATGGCTTGTATTCATTGCTGATTGTCTGACATTCAGTTCATGTGTGTCACAGTCATTTGAAAGAGTGTTGTATTCAATTTAATATGCATCATATTCATTCCAATGGATGTTGATTCCATTCAAAGCGTCTCATATTCAATTAAGTGTGGGCCATATTCATTTTAATGTACATCAAATTAATTTCAATTGCAATCATATTCAAATGAACATGTTTCATATTCAGTTCAGTGTTAATCATATTAATTTTGACACCAGTCATATTTATTTCAACGTATCTTATATTCATTTGGACATGTGGGATATTCATTTTAACATGGCTTGTATTCATTGAATTATGTCTGACATTCATTTCATGAGTGTCACAGTCATTTTATAGAGTGTCAGATTTAATGTAATGTTTGACATATTCATTCCAATGTGGGTCATATTCATTTCAGCACCAGTCTTTATCATTTCAATAAGGATTATATTCACTTCAGTTTTTGTTGTATTCTTTTCAGCAACACCATATTCCTTTCAACATAGTTACTATACATCTCAGTATAGATTTTACCCAGTTCAGAGTGTGTGTTATTTCAATTGTCTACTAGATAGTATATTCATTCTGCCATGTTGCATATTTGCTTTAACACATGTTACATTCATTCTGGTGTGTGTCAAATACGCTTTGCAGCACCCCATGCATTTCAGGAGATGTCTTATAGGGGGATCTGTAATTTTGACATGAACGGCTTCCCATAGCCAGATTCCGATCTCCATTGGATATAACTAGATTGTAATACGGCAGATGGGATATCCGTCACGTTTGTGATGGAGTATTCTCCTGCACCAATAACTAAATCAGGTCCAAAATTATTTAATAAATTAATACATATATGCCGCCATGAACTAGTGTCTGTTGTTTGGAAGAAATCTATATTGTATTATTTTATGAAATTCATATTTCAATCAATCAATCAATCAATCCACTTTATTCGATTTTTTTTTAAATCATAAAAGTACACAACACTTATACAAAAACACATACATTAAAAAACATATGTCATCTCTATGATACCATAGCTGAATATTAATTTAAAAAGAGCAGGACAAATTCAAATTTGATATGCACATCATATTTAAATAAAATCAAAAGCATTAATAATTATAAAACCTCGTTTTTTTCGCCTTGGCATTACGACAACTAGTATGTAACGTAAGTCTAACTGGGCAAAACTGGGGGAATACAAGATATTCGATAAAAACAATATTCAGAAATTAATATTTTATAAATTGTATATAAAGAGAGAAAATACTCCAAGCTGTATATTAATACATCTCAAAGACATGCATGATGACCGCCGCTTCAAATTATCCTCAACTCAGTGCTGCTCCCAAAAATATTTTGATTCTTGCTACAAAAGAAATAATTCTGTTATTGTTAAATCATCTGAATGAGTGAGAAACAAAATTATTCAGGAGGAGGAACATAATAGCTGCACTTAAAATCACACGTAGTCAAGAACTCTAGTTTAGCGTAGAGTTAGTTGAACATTTTCAGCACTTTCATGTCTTGGGGTTCATCTTAATTTTGCTTGTCAGAGTTTCATCTCTATATTGCATCCATTTAAATTGGCAGGACTGTTTTCAATGTCTATGAACTTTAAATCAGGCGAGTCATTACTTCCATGCTTGTCCAAAAAGTTGTCAAGATTGCACTATTATTTTTTATTCCTCCTTCTAGGTATCAAATATTGACTTGTACTTGCTTTTAACTGCCTTGTGCTTTCTACATAGGCAAAACCGCATGTCAGTATATAATCATTAAAGGTAGCCTGAGTGAGGTACTTTATGCTCATCTGTCTGAAAAAAATACCATAGTGGCACAATTTGAACTGAACCTACTATAACAAACAGGCTGGCTTGGCATAACCACCGGTCGAATTTTCTGGGGCGTATTTATCATTGTTGTAGCGACTTCCTTGCACCCCTCCATGGGGTGCAAGAGCGATGCAACAAAAAAGTCAGATTTATCAAGCCACGCAAGGCCACCTTGCTTGGCCCTGCATGGATTGATAAATCTAGAGTAACGCAACACAGTGCAAATCGCTGCATTGCATTACTTTGCTAAACGGAGGTGTTCTATGAGTTTTAATCAACCGAATCAAGTTAACTCTGACTGACTGAGTGGAGTGTGGGTGTTCCCACGCATCCACCCATGGATTTTGGTGCATTCCCGGGTTTACCAATAGTGTAAAACCCTGGGAATGCATTAAAATGCTATGTCTCCTCAGGTGAGTCGTAACGAGGAGAAATACCTTTATTTCTCCTCTTTTTTTCCTCATTGTGTACTGCATTCTGCACCAATCATAGAATGAGGAAAATCCCTCAAAGGGTTGTTTATGGGCAGGAAGGTGTCCCTCCCTTCACAAAAACAATCCTCCTAACAACACAGTCACCCGTGCACCATGGGGCAAGTGTGCCTGTGTTGGCACTAGGCAGCCAAGAGTGTGTCAGCTCAAGGACAGAAATGCACCTTTTAATGTTAAATTCCTGCAATTTCATGCCATTTCACGCAGCACAGCAAGGTGCTTTGTTGTGCTGCGTGAAAAGTTGACAAATGTACCCCTCAGTTTCTCAGGGTTAATTGGATATGTCATATTAAATGTTCTTTTGCTTCTAGAGCTTTTTCTGGCTCTCACCCTGTGTTGGTGGGTTATGGGAACTTGAATCATATGCTTTCAAGAGGCACCAGTATCGGCATCCCCTCTGTCCAAATCTACTGGTCTTTTTACACCTAATAATCAATGATATATGTGCATTTATACTTTGTTCCTCTTTTGTTTTGCAGTAGTCCATTCAGAATACTGTGGGTATGAAATGGTTGCATGCAATGACATATTTCTTGCAGTTTTTATTTGCAAACATTTTTTTTCTGAGACTATTTGCCTCCACTGTAAGTCACATGTCCAGAAAATCAATTTTAGATTTGCTTATTTGTGTAATAAAAACAAAATTCATTTAAGTTTTCATCACAAACATCTCAGATTATTTTAGAAAATCACTGGAATAGGAAGTGGAATTGCAGTCATTGCTTTTTATAAAAGTAGTGAATGACTTCTCTTTGTGATGTTCATCGTGGTTAGTAAAAAAGCGAAAATAAACACAATTCATTCAAACAATGAATTGATGGTAAGTTATATGCAACATGCTACAAGGAAAAGTTTATAGAAGGTGATAAAGGAGGGAATGAAAGGGGGGAGTGAGATATAAAGCATTAGTTGCATAGATGGGTGTTAACCAGCTTTCTCAGCAGTTTCCTATATGGCAAGAGAGTTCAACAATGATGGGTCGTCCCTGAAAAATATTATGCATTTGTCAACTAAGAAATAATTTTTTTTGTTGGAAGTCTTATGTTGTTTTTATTATTCAGGTGTTTCTCTCCTTGTGTGATTTTTAATGACAAGGCTAGGTCGGAGGGATGTTGGGGATGAAGCAAATTCAATAAGATGCAGATTAGGTCAAATGTAATTCTTGACAATAGTACGATGATGGCCTCTTGTGAAGCAATTATTAGCTTTGCAAAAAATCCAGGCCACAAGCAACTTAAAGAGATGCTAATGCTATACAGGAGCAAATGCCTTTCAGTCGGTACATATGAGGCAGGGGTTTGGGGGAATGCAAGACAAGGTCCTTTATAAGTAGCAGAAAATACATTTCTATGTAGAATTTTGGCGATCCCTACATCAACATACAACTTTATCTGTGATAGCGAACTTGGCTCAGGAATTTTAGCGGATGTTACTAGTTTGGCACGGATTCTATTATGACTCAAAATATGGGTCAACCCTGAGTTGAGTTTCTCATGTAAATTTGTGGAGGATTGTCTTAAGTTAACTAGTATAGCAGCTATTTCGTGGCTGGTCTATGTTCAAAATTCTTTTGTGAATTGGGCCTAAGCCAACTTTTTGATGCACCATGTAATATCAGTACCCAAGAAAAACAACTAGTAAAATGAAGTTTCATTGCACAAAGGAAGAGAATGAGAATTATAGTATCTCTGGACATGATTTCCATTGCCGGTTTTCTACCTCTCTTTACCGTTTCAGACATGGTACCATATCTGACCTGGACAGAGAGCCCAAAACTAAGATTTGACCTGACTAGGTAAGGATTAAGAACAATGTATTATTTAGTAGTTTTTCCGCAGACAAGTACATGGCTTACCTCTTTCTTATATTGCCTGTGCAAAGGAGATGTTCAGATGTATTAAATATGATATCATTTGTATTTTACGGAAGATCCAATTATAGTTATCTGTAAAGAAACATCTTGGCACTCACTTATGTCATTTTTCCCTTTAATATTTAAAATGTCCATTTTGTGGTCGCTATGCAAATATCTTCGATGAAGTTTTTAATTGTTGTTCCCTAGTGCTTTTATTCATGATGTAATGAATTTAAAGATACGATGTATGTATTTTTGTTATGTTCTTTTATTGCCACAAATTCACAGAATAAAGAGCTTTTAACAGACTGACCATAGGAATACAAGGATGGTTTTGCAGCAGAGAACTAATGTGATGGAACACCATTTTATCAATATTTTATTGCTCGGTGGTTTGTTATATAGAGATATTCAGAGCTATTTTGAAAAAGGTGATCTACAAAGGGGTTGTTCACAACTTATGAACCAATTTGTTTGGTGAAATTAATGCTTTGCCATTCATTTTTCAGAATGATCTTCAGAATCTTTTAATTTTTTACAGAAGCTGTTACTTGTTCAGAAGAATATTATTTTAAATAATTCTAATACCCTTTTCAATTTATAAGTGCCTTCTCAATACTGTCTACTCAGCTTTTGTCATATTTATATTTTAATTCATGTTTTCACTTTGCCAAGATGATGGGGGTTATGAATTTTATTCTCTCTGCTTTTGAGAGTAGCAGAGGTTTATATTTATATTCTTTTGGGGTAAGGATTAATGTGTTGTTATTATTTGAGTAATCCCTCTTACAAAGTAAAGTCACTGTCTTGGGATGTAACAGCTTTGATAGTTATCGATTAACTATAAAGGAAACGGGCTTAACTGTCTAGTAAATGCCACCTGTTGTTGATTACCTAAATACACTTATCACCATCTTTAGAAGGAGAATCACCTGAGTGATAAAGAGTATTTTGGATATTGGGCTTGAAATGGAAATAGGCAGTGTTGGGTCCCATCAGGGATAATTTAAGGACTCCTCACATTAATAATCAGTTTGTTAGTGTATGGAAGGCTGCAATCCTTCTATAAAAGCCTGTCTCTTATTTCCTTAGTATCAATTAGTCAGCTTTAGTGGAAGCATGTCAGAGATGTTCTCATGTCCATCAAAACTCAAGGCTGTAGCTGCCCGCAGCCACAACTATATTCTCTATTCATTTTTACTTTTTTATAATCACATTTTCCATCAACACATGTAGATGTTGGTCAGGTATAAAGTAGAGACAATAAGATCATGCAGCAGCTGTAAAAAACAGTGTATACAATGAGGGTATATTATTCAAAATTATCAGTGCACTTGTGGATAGAATTCTGAACTTGCTCAGAGCACAAGTCTTATGCTCAATTATTTCAGACCATGCTCTCTCATGCTCTCAGGCTGGCCTGCCTGGGAATGCCCCAGGGTCTCGCCCCACAAAACTACAAGTACCAAAAATGAAGTTGGTAAGTGAGTTATGGACTAATAATGCGCACGGACCATCAGGGGGAGGGAGGGGGCCACACAACATGGACTCCACCATCCCTGACTGTTAGGTTTGAAGAGACCTCTGTCTCAAGACAGAGTCTCAGAGGCTTACGAGAAACATAATTCAAACTGAAAGATGGGTTTCAGAGATCTGTATGAGGAGGAAATAGGGGTGGGAGCTAGCGCTGGGTAGCAGTTGATACCTGAAATAATCAAGACAACAAAGGTCCCCTTAACTTGTTAAACACTTCCATCTGGTCATTCAGTCTATAAATCCCCTCTCGTGGTGAGCCATGGTGGATGCCAATTCTTCCTCGACTGCAAAGTGACAGACTGCCAGTGCCCCAAGATGTATATTGTAGCTGGTGTCAGAGAGGTGTCCAACCAGTGTTTTTGGTGCAAGGAAATTGCTTCCACATGGTGCGTTGCATATAGGAGTGTTATGTCCAGGTAAGGTTGGATCTGTAAGTCCTTTGCATTCTGAAAGGTATCTCACACTGCTAACCTTAAAGGGTGACCAGTGCCGACCATGAAGGATCTTAAAGTGGCAACATTTCAGATGTGATTCCCTCAAGCTCTTGCCATGGAGAAAGAGAAGTTCTTCCCTTCTGTTTCAGTCAGGGGGGTTGAAAAATGTGCTTTGCAGTAGTTATGCAGGTGGCTGAATGTGGGTTCAGAGTATGCATAGTCTATGTATTGTGAAGGCCGGTGTTAATCTTTCTATATTTGCCCCATTTGGATAAATGCCAATGGAATGTGGAGTTAACTGGGCCTGGGGTTGCTACCTAGCATTATAGCTTTTAGTTGTTGATAAAGCAAATATTCTCCATTTGGCTCCATTTTGCATTGTTTCAAACTAGGGCCAAATAGTGAACAAACTCTCTTTGTTTGAGGGTTCTGTGGCCCATTTTCCAAATCTTCTAAGTACCTAGAAGTATTAGATTGGCATGGGCTGTGGGTGTCTTGGTCTTTTTATACCACACAGAGACATTGTAGGTGCTTCCTGCATGTGTTTCATTAAGCGCAGCCAATCAGGGGTTTCAAGAGTAGGTTGGAAGTATAACCGAACTGGGAGAGATGCATTGCCACATGGTACATCTCAAGACAAGGGAGACAAGGAGACAAAATCCTTCAGAGATGGTGTTTGCTTATAGCTTACATTAGAGCTGCTCCCTGCCAGATGTAGTGTCTGATCTGAGAGTCTATAGTGCTTCGTTTTGTCAAGCGATTGAATCCCGGCACTATGCCGAAAACCTAACGCTAAGGGCCAAGACCATCTTGATGGTTTCAACCCTTCCCCATAGTGAGAGCTGTAGTTGTTGCCAAGCCATGAAATCTCTTTGCATTTGGTCTATGAGAGAGTCAACGTTGTTGGCTACCATACAGTTTGGGTTAGACTGAATTGAGATATAGTGATATTTCATTTGTGTCTGCATCCAACGGATCTGCAAGTCCCAGAGGCTATGCACTGTTGTTTGGTCATGGGGAGGGCCTTGCTTTTTGACCAGTTGATGCGGTTGCTTCTGAAGATCGAGAAATGGTCAACGACCCCTTTGCAGCTGGGCAGAAACAGCTGGAGAGGAGAGAGTTAGTAACATATCAATTATGTAGAGCATTAGCTTCAGTTCCCGTGCTGGCATGAGTATTCTTTCCACTTCTGGTGACTTGTGAAAGGGTATTACCAAGGGTTCTAGAACTAAGATGAAGAATAGGGGGAGAGCTGACACAGTTGTCTTATCCCTCTGCCGATGTTCTGGGTAGGTGTTCTGAAGCTGTTGCAGCTGACCCGTGAAGTTGGTGTATGGTAGAACCATCAGAGCAATGTGAGAAATGTATGACCAGTATTCTGGCAGCCTAGTCCTGTAAACATAGCCCCATTCCACCTTTTCAAAATCTTTCTTGGCAATGAGGGAGAGGGCAATCTATTCAGTGTTGTCATTGGACCAAAGAAGATGAGGCCGCCTACATCAATGATTGCACAACAATAGTCATGTGATAAATCCCACTTTATTGGTAGGGATAAGAGGTGGGGTGTATTTTTCTGCCAATTGGCTAGGATTTGTGTCAAAACTTCATATCGGAATTGATAAGAAAGGTTCAACAAATGTTCCCAGTAGTGAACCAAGTGTTCAGACATGAGTTTGCAAAATTCAGTGGGGAATCCATCCATTCCTGGCACCTTGCATGTTGGTATCACTTTAATGGCTTCCGCAGCTTCATCATTTATTATTTCTCTATCAAGATCAGCTTGACTGTCAAGGGTGTCACAGGGAGGTCTCTGATAAAGCATGTTTTTCATTGTGCATGTCTGGGGCTTCTGCAGTATATAGGGCACAGTGGTACTGTGTAAATTATGCAACAGTGGCTGTTGGGAGGGTAGCTTGACTGCCATCTCATCGGCATATGGCAGCAATTGTGGATTATGCTTCCAGTTGCTTCAGTTGAAAGGTGAGTTAACTCCTGCCTTGTCCTCTTGTTCATAGTGGTAGCTCCTACGATTCTGAGGGGCTTTTATGGCAGTTGTCATAAGCAGAGAGTTAAGTTTGTATTTTTTGATTGTGAGTAAACTGAGATTTGTTCATGTGGAGGCACACTGGTATGAGCAGGCCATAGTCCAAATCTCTTCTTCTAAGGCACGCCTGCTCTGCTGGGTTTAATTCCATGCTGTCATTGGATACCTGATCATCATGCCTCTTATGTACGCTTTACCCACCCCCTACAGGACTTTCTGGGAGGATACAGAGCCCTCATTTCGATCTACATAGTTCTGTGGGTAACCCAAGCGTTGTGCTTGTTCTCAGGAAGTTTATGTGGGTATCCATTATCCAGACTCTGTCATAGGGTAATTGAAGGTAGCAGTCTTATTCCATAGAGATCGGGCAGGGCCTGAAACACATTGGAAACCGATTGCGCAGGAAACAATCTTCAACAGCAAAGAGGTGTTGAGAAAAAATAAAGAATATGAGATTCTACTTTTTGCAAGCATGAGCAAAAAGTGTCAACTGGGTGAGGAAGTCTCCAGGGATCAACCAATCTGTGATCAGTCCGTAGGTCGTGTTAGTCGCCTTGCTCAGAGCTGTGTTGTGAATCTGGTCATCCGGATTGATCCAGAACAGAATTGTGGGCGAGTTTCCGGTCCCCGAGTACCAGGAGCGGATGAGTTCCTATCTTAGCCAGGATTCTAAAGAAGAAACTCACCATGTATGTTTGGGAGTTGGAACGTAAGTTGTCTAAAAACATATCTACTTAGGGGATTCTTTGGCGATGTATAAACCCAGTAGTCCAAGTTCACCGTTTATCATCCAAGGTAACCCTCTTATATCTGGTTGGCAAGGCATGTGTTATTCTCCCATTTATTGCATCTATTTTGTCAGCTGAATATACATGTATACCTGTTTGTAGGTACATTTATGCGGTAAAGGTGATTTAGGAGAGTGGCTTGCCACACAGGGATTATTGCAGTAGCACCATTAACCCCCTCACTGCCCGGTCTGGGTTCACCGGTAGCTTAAAGCCTCCTCTTGTCTAACAAGAGATGGGCAAGGGAGTGCTGTTCCTCTGCAGCAGCCACTGCAGGGGGGTTTGGTCATTGGGAGCTGGGAATATGCATAGGGTGGCTTACTGCAGGAAGATGGGGCAGCACAGTGCCCCCCCAAATGCCACACAACATTGGGCATCATGTAGTCCATTAGGCAAGCGCCTTGTGCAGCTTAAAGGAAAGGTGGGTACGGTCAGTACACACTCGTGTGATGGAGGAGCGGCTTGCTTTAAGAAACTGATACAGCAGCACCCCCAACAGTACATAGCCCCAACACCATGTATGGTGGCGCTTGTCAATGGGGCTCACCTCATGCATCAGCCAGCAGCCATTGGAGGACTGTGGAGGTCCCACTCAAAGAATAGTGAGATGGGCCATATTTTTCACCCCAGAGGCCTCCTTGCCTTAGTCATTCTTGGTTACTAAGCACCTTAGACTCTGGCCTGGAACCACAAGTTATCTGGAACCACCATTCTGGATATAATTAGGAGTTTAGGGGAGTTTTTGGGGAGTTTCGGGGAAAGCCCTGGCGGAGCACATTACTGGGCGTCTATATTTCACATGCAGAATCTCCACCCCACTGACTGCTTTTGGTGTGTTTAATTTCTCAGGATCCTTGTCTGCAGGGAACATAAAAGAGCAAAACTCCAAGAGTTAAAGTGGTTTAGGGGATGGCTATCGGTGTGACCATGTATTAGAAAGAATAAAACACCCTTTGCTGTATATTACAACGTTATTGCAAGTCACCTCAGCATTTCATGTCCTTATGAAGGAACTCAGCCTTTGAACTCTTTCCTCTACATGTTCACGGAAACTAGACATAACACCCTTTATGAGAGATTAAACGGATCCTATACATTGTCAGATACTGACATCGGAAAAGTGTTTACTGGAGTAGGATCTAGCATAGAAAAGATTTTGGAAAGATTTCTAACAGATGAATTCTGGGCTAGGTTTTACAAGGTGGTGGAGAAGCTATTTAAAAGTTAGAGGTATAAGTCATGAATACCCAATGGTAACATTTGACACATCTCTTAAAAGGAATTAAGATGAGCAGTCTGGTATCAACGCTCGAATTTTGTACTAACCTGGAGCCCCGAGTAATGACAGTATCGAGGGGTATGGATTGCAGTTGGTCAGGAGGAGTGTAGGCTTTCTATGTGCACAGATTAAATTTCTTTCTTTGTGACTGAAAATTATTTGATGATCCCATGACTTCTAACTATTAGAATGAACTTTAGGTTGATATTTGTGTTTAGAGCTATTTGGCTGAAGTTGACTGAACTCCAATTTGAAAGAATAGATTCAGGAATGCATTTAAGGCCTTGGCTTTAAAAGGAATGCCGACGTTGCTGACTTGCAGATAGAAAGAAGCGCTCATTATTGTTGATAAGTAAGTTGTTGATGTTAAAGAAACAAAGTTGAGTCTGTGATCCAAGAGATGATTAATTTAGCTGGGTTGGAGAAAATCTCAAATAGAAACTAAAGACATCTACACATTTTCGAGAATGTGCAGAGGTTGTTTACTGATTATGAAAGAATCGCAACACTTCTGGATATGGACTACTGCTACCAGCATCCCTAGCGCCCCTGGTGGTGGCGTATTTCAACTGCCTTCACCTGCCCAGCGCTCTAAAGCGCTTCATCACGCCCTACAGCGTGGGAATATCCGACAGCACTTCTGGATAGGGACTACTGCTATGAGCTTCCTTAAGGCCCCTGTAGGTGCCCCCTCTCAACTTCCATCACCTGCCCACCGCATGCTTCACCATGTCCTGTGGTGCGGGAAGAATCAGCAACACATCTGGATAGGGACTAATGCTATCAGCATCCCTAGGGTTCATGGAGACGGCCCCTCTCAACTGTCATCACCTGAAAAGTGCTACAAAGTGTTTCATCATGCCCCGCAGAGAGGGAGGAATTGGCAGCAACTCTGGATAGAGACTACTGCTACCAGCATTCCAAGGGCCTCTGGAGGTGGCCGCTCTCAACTATCATCCCCTGGTCAACGCTGTAAAGCGCTTTATGTCACGTGGTGTGAGGCGCTCGTGGGCCCCACCCAGGAGATACTAGGTCAAGTGTGGGCCATCCTGTTCCCATCAGTGCCAGGAAGAGCTGGGGTGGGGCCACACCCAAACTCTGACACTTTAGGGTAAGACCCACTTGTATTAACTAACTACACACTTTTAATTTAGTGGCCAACTGAATGGCTACCCTCTTGGATGTGACCCGTCTATCATTTGGCTCTAGTTACAATGATGTGTGCTGCTTCGATTCGCTTTCCTGTGAGGGTTAACAAATGTAGTGGCATCTCCTGCTGGACCACTAAATTCTGGCTATTGAATTGGATATATACTAGCTGTCTATGGTCATGGGGAAAGGCAGTGTTCTGGTAAACTGGCTGGCTAAACTATTGGGGAAAAAAGCTCTAGATTGTCCTTCTCATACCAGTACCCTGCAAGGGACTGAATGTCTCATCGAGGAGGAAGCTCGTATTTTACAACCTGTTGTGCCCTGTAACTCTGGAGCCCAACCAAAAAGCCACAAGTCACTCCATTATTTAAGACATGGGCCAGTAGATCGACCCCCTCGATATCCCCGGCTATTAATCCTAAAGTAATGGACAGAGAAGTTCATACTGAAGGTAGTTCTCAACTGTGGATTTGCCCAAAATCCCAATACTGTTTGAACCAGTGAATGTATGTTCCAGTCACTTTTCTCCTTTGTCCCCTTGTGATTCACCTACCAAAGCCCAAGGTGCGCATGTCAACTATGCCCATCAGCCTCCAGGACAGGAGTGTTCTAGTGTCCAAAGTAGAGAACTCTGGCAGTTATTAATGATCTAAGGGCAGAAATAATGGCCCTGAGGGGTAAGTTCAATCCTTATCTAAAGTTCAGTATTCTGGGCCTTCACTGTTAAGTCGGTATGAGGTTTTCAAGCACACTGATTATTGTGGGGGGGGGGGGCTACGTCATACTCAGACCATCCATCTAACTGGTCCCTAAGAGGCTGTAGTGTGGCTAAAGATGGTCCTTTCCTTAAACCTGGGGTACCTGCTCTGATATTTCCATTGTTACTGTCTGTGGGTAAGGGGCAAGGACCTAGTTGTTTTGGTCCAGATAAACATATTAATCATGAAAATTATGTTTCCGAGGGAAGAACGAGTGTTCTTAACTCAACCCAGCATACTTATGCCCACATCTTTCTTTGATCACCAGTATGGCTCAGAAACCTGTTCCTCCTACTGAGGCATGTTCACCTATTGGCCCATCAAAAAATAATAATCTTAGTGTTTATTCTAATATTAGGGCAATCTGTATGGCTAGTGTTCCTAAATTACATTCGTCTGTTAAGGAAGATGAGGCTTCTTTGATTATTAAGGTGACCGACTTAATAAGGGATGTGAAGAAGTGTTATATTGTGATACATTCAGACATAGTTAGGGTCATTTGATTGCCCCTTAGTGATACTTTGGATTGTACTAAGTTGGAGCGTTCTCAAGATTCAATCGTGAATGGTTTATTGACCCTACAGGCAAGAACTTCCATCTCCACAAAGTCACAGATTCCGTTTAAAATTTGAATTCCTTCTGTAGCGAGAGTGGAGTTAACCATAATTCTGTCTCCTCTTGCCTGAGTGGATTGCCTGGATTGCCTGGATAGTCCGGAGACTACCCTTAGGTTTAATAATCCTAGCCAAAAGTTATTTTCTTTCCAGGCCCATAGTGGCAGTCTCTGTTTTGGTTTAGAAGGTCCAGAGGTTCTACTCAGTCCCCTTGGTGCAGGAGTGCATGAACGCTCTCCCAGGAATTGTTTGTGTCCCAGACCTAGTCCCAGGCCTAGTGAAAGCTTCCATTTCCCATGCTTCTGTATGTTCCACCCAAAAATACTACTTTTATTATGGACTCCTGGAATATTGCGGGCTGTGAAGTAAGCTTCCTCAATTATGGGAAATTTATAGACACAGCTGATATATTTATGTTTAAAGAGACCTTGGAGATTGATCCTTCCCATAGGCAGGGATTTAAGACATTTTATGTGTAAGTCGAAATCAGGTAGAGCCTCTGGTTGTTTATCCACTTGGGTTAGAATTTTTTGGGAGTGTCACCTAAGCCAGCTACCTGTTGATTCCTCTGACCTGCTTGGCCTTCATGTCTCCTTCCAGAATAACTCTTTTTTTTTTTTAAAGTGGAAGAGAAGTGCTCCTAAAAACAGTAAATTCCCATGTCCTAGACTTCTTGAACCATTTCATTACTACTCATGTGAAGGAGGATGCAGTTGTGCCTGGGGATTTTAATGTGTGTTTCGAACCATATGCACTCCAACATGAAATAATGAGAGGGGAAGACCAATATTGGGGTATTACTGGGTCTGTGACTCTTCCAAAGGCAGCATTGCAAATGTTGGATCTTTGTTTATATTGCCACCTGAGGGCCTGTAAAGGGAGAACCAATTCAGATGAAGATAGGTGCTTCACTTTTGAAAGGAACATCTATCAGAGCTGTATTGATTAATTCCTTGTAGATCTTTGATCCTGGGAACATATTGTTGATATGAAAGTTCTGCCTAAGTACAAGAGTGATCACTTCCCCCTGCTCCTTACCTTCAGTGGGAATGCTGATTGGGTTAAACAGAGCCCAACAATCATCTTGTTGCGATCTATTGGTCCGCATTAACCAGTAGCTCACGCACACTTGTATAGGGGTTTGATTAAAATCTTTTCCATTATATCCAAAGCAGAGATAGCCCCCAACAAGATTTTAGAAGCCCACACCAGATGATGTAAAGAAAGTAATTTTTTTCCAGTAAACCTTCATCATGTAGAAACTCACCCCAGATGGCAACCCCACATGGTACAATAGGGGCTGCAGGGCAGCCAAGAGTGATTTCCTTAGTGCTCTTAGCGGAAGGTTCCCCCACGATATTCAGTCTGCTAGAGCTGATTATAAATTAGCTTTAAAATGTTCAAAATCTGCATGGGATACATACATTTAGAGTGACATCTTGATTGTGATTCTGTTTTGATGACATTGTGACTGCAAATCATTCGATCAATCAAACTTCTGGCATGTAATATCACATGGTGCAAAGACAAACAGGATGAAGCCTGAATCTCTCATTCTCTCACAAGACTTGGGGAACTATTTCAAATCTTTCAATAGTAGCTGCCCATCCCATCCATGTCCTGTAAACCCGGACCAGCCTGCCCATATATTGGCCACTGCATCTTGTCCGATTTCTGCTAAATCTGATTATCCCAAAGCTGAAGGGTTCTTTACTGTGGCAGAAGTCAGTTTGGTAATTAGTTTGCAGAAGTCCAGAAAAGCCCCAGGGTTAGGTTGAATCCTGGTGGACCTTTTCACTTCAGAACTGGCCATTTGGGTCCTGTACCTTACTTGCGTTGTTAACGTTATTATTGTGGGCACAGGCATACCCACTTCATGGAAAGGCGCAGAGATTATCTCAGTATTCAAGAAAGGCCCACAGTCTGATCCATCGATTTATCAGACAATCACTCTCATTGATTCAAGCCAAAAAATGTTTTGCAAGCCCCCACTTGATCGACTACTCACTTGAATCATTGAAAATGTGATTTGGACTACGTTTCAGGCCAGATTTCGCCCCAAAACCAGTAGTCGAGCAGGTATTAAGGTTTCATCTAATAAGGTGGAAAGAATTTGACCTAACAAGGGGTAGTCTGTATGCTGCGTTTGGCGATACTAAGGCGACATTTGACGTGGTTATGATGCACAATGGGCCATCTAGGGCATCCTGGTCCTCTTCTTGGTATAATTATTCTGCTCCATTGTGATAACTTTCCACAAGTTCCGTTGGAAACAAATGGGCAAACTACTGATGCAATTAGGGTGGATATAGGAGTTAGGCAAAGATGTATACTTGCCACCACTTTGTTTTCTTGTTTTTTAATGGTTGTATTGATTACCTTTTGGACTGCGTCAAGTATTCCCCGGTTGTCAGGGGAATTATAATAATTACCTTGTTGTCTGCAGAGCCTAGAGACCCTGTTGACCAAGTTTAGTTAATTCTGTTTGGACTATGGCATGGCAGTCGATACAAAGTTCATGGATACTTACCCACATAGAAGTTTTAGAGGGGTACTAACATGAAATGCAGAAGTGCTAGAGAAAGTGCTAGATTTTGATTATCTTGGCTTTCACTTATCTGGCACAAATTCATGGATTAGCCACGTGTCACAGAGTAGACTAATATCAAAGCACAGAGTCCACTATTCTAAAATTTGTGAACAAGACTTCATTGCATCCAATCTCTCTCCTTCTTGAGGTTTGGAGGGCTAAAGCTGTAGGGGCCGCAGTTTATAGTGCAGAATTATGGGTCCACGTAAATCTTAAAGTTCTGGAGGTTGCCGAGAATAAATTCTTGAGTGCAGTGCTTAAACTGCCACAAAGCTCTCCATTAGTTTTTAAACAAGATCTAGGTATTCGGCCCATAGTACCTTTAGCTCTCTTGAAACCTATCTTATATTGGTTGTGGGTTTGGTCGACCCCTGAGTTGGCAGATTATAGGGTGGGCATAAAAGATGATTTAGATAGGTCACAGGGAGGAGAGTTTTACCATGGTTTGGTTATGTTAAACAGACCTTATGTTCCATGCATTTACATGAGTAATGGCTCGACTCAGACTCTATTTACATTTACATTTACATCATCTGAAATAACAAAGTTTAAGTTTATTACTGGAAGCTTGAGGAGCTAAACTTTTCTAAGCAGTTAGTTATGGGATAGATGATTGAACATTTTCTAGAGAGTTCAAGCTAATCTCATATCTTGAGAATTAAATAGATGACTTTGATCCCCCATTTTTAAAAGCCCTCTAACTTGGGTTCAGGTTGGGCACACTTCCTCTTACTACCTTTACTGCTAAATGGAATGTGTGTCCTGGAGGGAGCAAAACTTGACCAACATGCAGAGGTGGCAAAGAAACGGATGACCATTTACTGTTTTTTTTTGCCTGAGTTACCACAAGCAGAGCAAGCGCTGGATAGTCCTTTTATGCCGTTCTCTATGTAGTCCTCAGAATTTATGGAGCAGACACATCACCGAATATTTTCTTTCCCATTGCAAAATATTTAGTAAGCATCTGGCCAATTCAATGTAAAATTTCTTCCATTCATGCCACGTTAGCCTCAGCTAAAAATAACCTTTTAGTATTGTAATTTATGGTTTTATAGATTTAATTTAATTTAATTCATGCTGCTATTTTGTGTTTGAAAAATTGTATATGATTATTTGTAATGATTGAATGAGATGTGATGTATATGATTTGTATCTTTGATCTGTTACTTTCGTGGTCGATTCAAAGAAAGAAAGATTGTTAATGGGTTAAAGGAATGTTTGCATGTACAATAAGAATTATTATTTATTTCATAGTCTATTAATACAGTGCTTTACAATTCAGTTTGTGCATTGTTAATTATTTATTGCATTCTGTATTTATGCTCTGCTATGTTATGTTATGTTAGGGGGAACTTGTATAGTGTGCTTATAACCCGGAGGGCATCCAGGCGCTGGAGTAGATGAGTAGGCCAATCAGGCTCCTAGTTTAATAGCCAGGATTCAAGTAGAGATGGGGAGGTCCTGATATGGTGTGGAAGGTCATTCCAGGATTTGGCTATGAGGTAGGAGAAGGAGCGCCCTCCTCATTTGATACTATGGATGAGGGGTATTTGCCCCAGGTGGCGAGAGGCTAAGCACAATTGCCTGGTGGTTTGGGGGAAGTTAAGGCGATGGCTGAGATAGGCAGTCTGATGTTGTGGAGGGTTTTGAATGTGTAGGTGAGCAGTTTGAATTGGCATCACTTCTGGATTGGTAGCCAGTGAAGCTCTCTGAAGTGGGGTGTGTTGTGTGCGCTGCTAGGGATGTTAAGAAAGGGTTTGGAGTTGGCTTTTTTGGTGGATTGGAGTCTTTGTGTGAGTTGAATCATAGTGCTGGTGTAGAGTGTGTTGGCGTAATCCAATCTGCTGGTGACTAGGTTATTTTGCGTCTGTTTCTAAATGTCTTTGTTAAATTCAATGACGGGTATTGATTATTCCTGGGACTGTTGAACTTGAGTCTTTAATTTTGATTCACATAAATGTAATTAAAAAATAAATGAACAGATTTTTTTTAAAAAACACACACAGGACACAACCCTATTTACCATCATTGCTGGGATATTACTACCAAAGATCTTAATGAGAATTTGCAAAGTTTTACATCTATTGAGTAAATTAAATACATTTAAGCCACCTCAGTCAAGTGTCTCACTTCTTGAATTGTGTGCCTCTGTCTATGCAAGTACTGATTTCTCTAGAAGAAAATGGTATTCTCATTAGGACATCAACAACCTGGTTTTAATTTTCTTCCAATGACATTGACTTTTACATTACCTGTCTTCAAGTTATGAGATTTTGAACCTGTAACTAAATACATATGTCTGTCAAGAGAGTAATGCGACAGGCAATGAGCCACTGAAGTTGTTGATGCAATCTTTGTCTGCATACATCAGTGAAATCACCTACTTAAGCACATGGCATCATTCATCATTTTTACAAATATTATAGATGGATATCAGACCTATGGCTTTCAGTGAAAATGGTTTTGTGCTTCAAGATGCCACCCATTGAAGGGAAAAGAACAGTTCTCTTTAAGCAGTTCTACATTACTAATAATGACTGTTAGACCTGACATCTTTAGCATGGCATTCCCCCAAACGTGTTGCCTTCACTCCCTTGCTTTATTGAACTTGTTTTTGTTGGCCTTAGTACTCTGGGCCTTATTTAGATATCGGTGGATGAAATACTCTATCACAAGCATGACGGATATCCCGTCTGCCGTATTACGATCTCCATAGAATATAATGATATCGTAATACAGTGAAGGGGATATCTGTCACATTTGTGATGGAGTATTCCCCTCCTCCCAGATCTAAATCAGACCCTCTGTGCCCTTTACCTCTGCTAACCAGTCCTAAGGTTTTTGTGCTCTCTCCTTAAAACATGGTGTTAGATCGGGGGGTTTCTAGTTGGCAGAGGTAGGTACCACTGTCCAAATAGAGACCCTTGCTTCTAGACAGGGTAAGGGTATGCACTCTTTGGATAACCCCTGCTCACCCCCTTGGTAGCTTGGCACGAGCAGACAAGCTTTCAAAGGCAACGTGTAAAGCATTTGTACCAACACTCAGAGTAACACAGTGAAAACACCACAAATGGACTCCACACCAGTTTAGAAAAATAAAGTATCTTTATATAAACTACACTAGACCAAAACGACAAAAATACATACACAGTTCAAGAATGTGATTTTAAAAGAGTTCCAGGGTTTGCGTCAAAATAATCCACAGTTGCGGCATGTTTAGCCCAAAGTACCTGTAGATGCGATAAAAGTTCCAAATGTAAGCTGCAGCGTTAAAAAACAAGCGATGCGTCACTTCTGAGTGATGCGACAGCTCCGCTGTATGCAGCGGGCGTGTTGCGACGAATCCGGTCTGTATGGGGAGGGATGCAATACCTTGTATGGATTCCAGTGCGCAGGTTTGGTAGGAAGCGTCTCGCACAGGCACGAGGTGACGATCTTCGAGACAGCGACAATCTCAGGTGCGGCGGCGATGTGCAGCATCGATCTTCTCCTCTTGCAGATCCTCGATGTGATGACTCTGCGACGATGTTTGCAGCGACGTAATGCGATCCGCAAGCAAGCGGTGCGGCAATCTCACCCAGCGATGACAGGCTCTGCGACGATACTTGCAGCAACAGGAATCTTCCCGCACCGGGGCGATGCATTCCGCAAGTGAACAATGTGTCGGTTCTTGCAGCAGCAACAGGCGCTGCGACGATCTCGATATTCGCGGCAGCGGGAATTTCCTCGCACTGTTGGGGATGAGCTCCGCAAGCGAGCGATGCGTGAACATTTCAGATTGTCTCCTTTTCTCCTTGTCCAGCTTCCCAAACAGCAGGCAACAACTTCCAGAGGCCCCACAATTGGATCAAGCACTCTAGGAAGGGCAGAACTCACTCAGCAGAGTTCAGGGGGGAAGCTGGGGGTGAAGTCCTTTTGTTCCTGGGACTTCATAACAGGAGACCAGCTCTCCTCAGGCCCTTGGAGATCTCTTCAAGCAAGGGGACATTGCACACAGCAAAGTCCTTCCCCTCTCTTTGGCAGAAAAGCAACTGCAGGTCAGCCCACAAACACACAGCAGGACAGACCTTCCTCTTCAGTCTACCAGCTTTTTCCTTGGCGGAGGCTCCTTCTTGATTCCAGGATGATCTAAAGTTCAGTGGTCTGGGGTCCTGTACTTATACCCCAAAAGGTCAGTGTTCCCTTTGTGCAGGAGGGCTCTGAGCCCGGTCCAAACCAGTTCTGGAGCACTCTGTTTACATGACTCCTTCTTTCCTTTCACAATGCAGAGCAGAAACGTCAGACGCCCCACAGGAGGTGGAGCCAGCATTGTGGAGGGAAAGCACAGCCCTGGAGCACTTTGTTGACATGATTCCTTCTCTCCTTTCACAGTGCAGGGCTGAGATTTCAGACAAACAACAGGGGGCGGAGCCAGCACTGTGGGGGGCATGCACTGTCCTATTCAGGTCCAAGGTGCAACTCCTCACTCCCATCTAGATGCGGATCTCTATTCACCACTGGGTGGATTCATTCTGTCTCCTGGAATTCCCCAGCCCTGTCACTCACAAACCAGTCAATTCACAAACAGACAAAGGCACACAGAAAGGTCAGACAAGAAAGCAGCCACTTTCTAAAAGTGCCGCTTTCAAACACAGGATTTCAAAACCATCCTTCCTAAAAGATGTATTATTAAATTCTGAGTTCAGGGACACCAGACTTCAATTTTCCATCTTGCGCCTATGGGAAGATATGCAGGTAAACATTATACAGAGCATTCCCCATTATAGCCTATGGAAAAGATAGCCTTTCAATAGTGAAAAATGAAAATGGCTGTCATTCACTACCAGAGCATGTCACCAACACTAGTATATGCTCTACCTTTCACGTACACTGCACCCTGCCCAGGGGGGTACTTTGGGACTTTCATAGGGGTGACCAATGTGTATGGAAGGGTTAGGCCTGGTCAATGTGGGCACTGGCCAGGTCAGCATGGCAGTTAGCAACTGCACACAGGCACTGCGGGGGCAGGCCTGAGACACCATTTTAGGGCTACTCATGTGGGTGGCACAATCAGTGCTGCAGGCCAACTAGTAGCATTTGAATCACCAGCCCTGGCACACTCAATGCACTTTACTAGGGACTTCTTGGTAAAACAAATATGCCAATCATGGATAACCAATCACAATAACAATTTACACAGAGAGCATATGCACTTTAGTACTGATCAGCAGTGGTAAAGTGCCCAGAGTCCTATTGCCAACAACCACGGGTCAGGAAAAATAAAGGAGGAAGAAGCAAAAAGTTAGGGGATAACCCTGCAAAAAGGGCAATTTCCAACACAAACCCCTTCCAGCCTAAAGCCAGGGTAGACCAAACAATAACTCGATGGGATTCCCTGCTTAAAAACTGGCCCAAATAGCAGGGCACTATTTCTGTTTTACGCCTTCCTGAACCCTGTTGGATCACTTTATCCATACTCTCAGGGTCCATCAAGCCAATCCATGTGGAAACCTTCTCCTCACCTGTGGACACCATTTGTGCTGTACCTAAACTTAACTTGCTCACAGGTGTGTCCCAACATACAGACAGCAAGCCACAGTGGCCACCAGCAGTGGTCAGGGATGAGACCGAGGCCTTATGCCTCTAAGGGCTCTCAAACCCCTGTGGCATCAGAGGGTGGGGGTCAGTAGCCCAGGTGCTTGGCACCCTCTGTCCACTCCCCCTCCTGTCAGGTCAGGTCTGACATACTGGCACTGAACCACCAGTCCCGGACCTGTATCCGGCGGCTGGACAGGAGGGTGGGGTGAGCTTTCCCATACCAGGTCCTCCGCTTCCTTGGGGCTTTGTACCCTCCCACTTGGAGCAGTATCCCCTTCTAGAATAGTCAGGGTACCTGTGACAGGTGTCCTGCACCATTTGCCCACCAGTTCACGGGTTCCTGCAACTGGGATTCCAGGTCAAGGGGGATACCCCGGACCTGGCCCTCCAACCTAGGGTCTAAACCCTCCAGGTGAACCGGGGTCAGAGGGGAGGAATCCCTCCCTCTGCACCCCCTTTCAGAGTTTTGCACCCTCCCACTTGGAGTGGGACCACTAGAAGACAAACTGGAAGGGACACTGTTTACAGATGCCCTTCCCTCCAGGTCAGGCAACACCTGAACCTGGCTTCCTAACCCAGGGGCCTACCCCTGTGGTTGAACACTTGCCCCGTCCACCAGGACTTCACTCACAGATGTATCCGCACTGGTAGACAGTACCCACCTGGCCAACACAACAGTGTGGCCCAGTGCCGTTTTCAAACACAGGATTTAAAAAACATCCTTCCTAAAAGATGTGCTATTAAATTCTGAGTTCAGGGATACCAGACTTCAAATTTCTAATTTGCCCCTATGGGAAGCCATGCAGGTAAACATTATACACAGCATTCCCTCTTCACCAGCCCTGGCTCACTCAGTGCACTTTACTAGGAACTTCATGGTAAAACAAATATGCCAATCATTGATAACCAATCACAACAACAATTTACACAGAGAGCATATGCACTTTAGCATTGATCAGCAGTGGTAAAGTGCCCAGAGTCCTATTGCCAACAACCACGGGTCAGGACAAATAAAGGAGGAAGAAGCAAACAGTTTGGGGATAACCATGCAAAAAGGGCCATTTCCAACACATGGTAAAATTGGCCTTCATCTAATTCCACAGTTAATTTGATTATCAGTCAAGTTCAAGTTCAAGTTTAATTTACGTTTATTTGGACCTTTGGTCCTCAAACATTACATATAATAAAATACATCTAAAATTACATCATCTTAAATACACTAAACACATCTTAAAATATGATACAATTAATACACCCTCCATTTATTAATTAAATCTGGGTAGGTTAAAAACTCATTTAAAACCGTTAAGAAGAAGTTCCTTGACTCTTTGCATGAACTTCCCAATAGCAACAGCAATATCTAAGTGGCTCATTTCCGTCACCAAAATTACAGCCTGGGCTCTAGACTTAATCTCATATTTACTAAAAATCAGTCTTAAAAACATGATTCGAATATCACAAAACTTCTGGCAATCTATTAAAATATGTGTCAAATCACATGAAGAGCCCAAAGTGCAAATACATCTTCCCATTTTATCAATCATTAAGCTTTTTACCACATTATTTACATAACAAAAGGTTTACCCCAATTCTTGTCCTTAGAACCTCTCTTCTCAACCAACAATCGGGTAATCTGTCAACATAGGGAAAGCATTGTTCATTATTCCATGCCACAGTCATAAAGTGTACTTAGGTTTTATTTGCAAGTTACTTTTGATCCTGTGCCTGCGATATTTCATTTCCCAATGCCCTTAGTACCTTCTTATCATAATTAATCATGTAAGTAATGGGACACAATTTAATTATCAGTCCCTAGTAAATGGTACTACATGTATGCAGGTCCTATATATTAAATGCTACCAGTGGGTTGCATCACACATTGTGCTTACTAAAGTGGCTCTGTAAAATATCCCAGGCTTGCCACTGCAGCCTGCAGTGCAGAATGAAACTGCCATTTCAACCAGACAAAATACTAATTTTCCCATGCCTAAACCTTCCTTTTTAATACTTATAAGTCACCTCTAAGGTAGACCCTAAGGAATAATAGGGCAGGGTGCATGGTATTTAAAAAAATAGTTAGTACATATGCGTTCAAGCTTTACATGTTCTGGCAGTGAACAAAACCTAATGTAGTTGTTTCCTGATGTATGGCTATCTCTCCCAATAGAATCACACTGGGTTACCTTATTACACTAAATAAGTGCTAATTTTAGATTGGTAACAGATAGATGAATCTGTTTAGACTCAAATGAATTGTAATTTAAAATCCTCTTTAATGGTAATTAGGATTTTAAGTTGCTATTCGGAGAATTGCACTTTTAGAAAGCTGGCCTTTTTCTACTCAAAACAACTGTGTCTTTCTGCCAGTATCCTGGGTCAAATGACTGTTAATGGCTCCTCTGTTGTGGGTTGTGTTTTCCTTTCAGACATTGAGACAAAAGAGGCCTAGTTGTGAGTGTAGAGGATATTCCTGATAGAATGGCTGGGTAGAAGTTGTGCCCTGCCCTGACGACACTTCAAGGAGTCCTGCCTGCAGTCCACTAAAAGGAACTAGCAGTGGAGTAGCTGATGCAATTCTCTCTAGCATAATTACTCCTAATTACAACAAAATAACTCATATTTATGCATAACTATATGAGAAGTGCAATCCATCATTTAACGTGATTCTCTTTGCAAAATGCACCCTTGCATCGAAAATGGACCAGAGGATACATTTTGCACTAAAAAGATAGCACTAAATGCTACAATACACAAACATCACTAGCCAGCTTGCTCTCTCTTAGATCATTTTTCCTGTGCTCCTGCTATAGGATTTGTGCCCCCAATCACTGTTGATTACTCAAACTGGCATAATCTCCTAATTTCAGTGATTTTGCTTCACAAGAGTAATGTGTAAAATTACTCTGAATATTCCAGCATAATTAAAATGTCACTCAGGTCTTAAAGGAACCTGACATCAGGCCTTCCTTTGCCTTTTATCATATTAGACAGTTTATTGAGAGAACCATGAGAAAAAGCAAAACTGACAAGAATCAGTTTTGAGGGTAATTCAGGGAATTTCCACACACAAAAGCTGGCACCAGGCATAATAGTGGAACCTTCAGGACCTCTCAAACCAGCCTCCCCAGAATTGACCCCAAGGGTCAGTTGGCTGACCCTCTATTTGAGCTACAAGGTCACAACAAGCTTGCAGAGGCTGGCCCTGCAACTACACAGCACCAGCATTGGCCTGCCTGGACCGTGCTGCTAGCCTCTGATAAACTGCGTTCTGATCCTCAAGAAGAGTCCCCAGGTTCTGGACTATTGGCTGGCATGAGAGTGTAATGCTCCTGATGAAAATGTGAAGATTCAGAGGTTTTGGGCTCCTCGCGACCACAAAACAAACTCTTTGCACTGAGAAATACCGACCCGCGATCACCACCAATGCAAAGATCAAATGGTACCTGCTCTTTGTGGAGACTGCGACAGCCCGCATCAACTGCCAATACAAATCTCCATCGATGACCAGTTCTTTGTGGTACGGCAGCAACCTTTTTCAATACCCAACTTGCTCTTCGCACCAGCAACGACCTCCTCATGACCCCCACTAATGCAAACTACAGCTCCCTCCATAGAATTGTGAAATGAACTCTTCAGCAGGATGAACCTAGTCTCCGACGCCATTAGCAGATATGATCAAACAGAGCCCACAACATCAACATCTTCTCCTACACTGACGACACCCACCTCATCCTCTTACTCTCAGCGGACCCCACCTCAATGAAAGCCAGCTTCTACAATTGCATGAGGAGCGTTTTAGCCTGGATGAAGGACAATTGCCTGAATCTCAGCACGGACAAGACTGATGTGCTGATTGGGTGCAGACACACCGCTCTCTGGAACGACTCCTGGTGCCATCAGAACTCTGCTCTGCACCCACTCCGAAAGACTGTGCCTGCAACCTAGTCTACATCCTTGACAGCGGACTCTCTGCAAAATGAAAGATCAATGCTGTCCCCTCAGCCTGCTTCCTCATAGTCCTCATGCTCTGCAGAATTTTCAAATGACTACCCATCAACATCAGGAAAACAATGACACAGGCCCTCATCAGCACCCGGCTCAACTGCGGCAGCGCACTCTAGGCAGGCACCATGAATTAACTCATGAAAAGACTCCAGCTGACCCAAAACACAGCAGCCAGACTGATCCTCATCCTGCCCAAAATTATTGGCATCACTCAGAACCTGAGAGGCCCCCATCCAGAAGAGATGCCAATTCATGCTTTTGACCCGTGCCCACAAAGCCCTCCATGAACTACTGCCTGAATTTCCACCCACCACCCAGAAACCTCCGCTCTCCCCACCTTGCACTTGCCCAACTACCACACATCCATTGATGTCACACTGGAGAACGTTCTTTGTCCCACCTTGCCACCAAATCCTGGATCGCTTTCTCCCTTCACATCCGCACTGCACCATCTTTGACTCAAGACCTGGCTCTTCGACGGGTGATAAGCCTCTCTTTGCAAATACTGATTGATTGATTGTATCTGATGTGCTCTATTATGGTCAGCCTCAACTTCTGACTTTTTCCTGGTCCAGCAGGGCTAGATTACTTTGAGTGGCACTATATGCGTTTTGGCGGTATGTTCATCTACATCTTTAAAAACGAATCTACAGTGCTATAGATTGGATTTTTGTTGTGTTAGTGTCATTTATTTATTCTTAATTGGTATGGTATCTTTCTCGTGTTGTGCTGCATAAATACTTTACACATTGGCTCTAAATTAAGCTTGACTGATTTTGTGGCAAGAGACCTGAGTATTATTTGCACGTCTAATTAGCGACTTTTGTGGTTTACCCTGACAGGGATTGTGGGCCAGATGAGGAGCCCTAATACCGGTCGGTAATGGCCGAATTCGGCCGTTACCGACCGGTATTCGGATTTTCAGATGTAGGGGCCATTATTTTACCGAATCGGTAAATTTACCGATTCGGTAAATTTACCGAATCTGTAAAATACCGAATCGGTAATTTTACCGATTCAGTAAATCCAAATGTAGGTGACACTCCTGAGAGTGCCACAGGCCCTTAAGAGTCAGTATTTTACCACACAATCCTATTGTGTGGTAAAATACCGAATCCAGGTGTGCATGCACATCTGTGCATGCACACTGTGCAATGTGACACACAGACATGCCCTTAGGGCATGTATGTGTGCCACATGTCACACATGCCTTTACTTGGGGTGCTAGAGGGTGTCAAAGGGACACCCCCTGCACCCTTGCAACATTCGGTATTTACCGATTCGGTAAATACCGAATCGGTATTTCCCATTGATTCCTATGGGCTGTGACCGAATCAGTATTTCCCATTGATTCCTAGGGGCTTCACAGCCCATAGGAATCAATGGGAATTACCGATTCGGTATTTACCGAATCGGTAAATACCGAATGTTACCGATTCGGTAATTCAATTTTAAAAATTACCTACATCTCCCTCCTTCATATTTACCGATTCATAAATACCGAATCGGTAAAATTCGGTATTTATGAGTCGGTAAATTGAAGTTACCTACCTCTGGCCCTGTGTGTATTATTTGAGTGGGGCTTCCACCCATTTCAACTAATAGCCCAATTTCTTGCAGTGCTCAACAGTAAGCATTCTACAATGTTATTTTCTTTTACAATGTCAGCAGGGACATTGAGACAAATTGTGACAGCTTTCTCCGGGTATCCTCCTTAAGAACAAAGCTGTATGGGAAATCGTTAGCAAAGCTTACTTTGCAAATTACAGTAATGCTGGCATTTGATAGTTTAGAAATATTTTTTTTAACTGACACAAATACACGGAATACAGCAAATAAAAATAATTTTAAAATACCCCTTTGGTTGAACCCGATTGGTTGGACATATATCGCAGTATACTTAGGACGCATTGCAATAAATCCACTAGCTGCCATAATGACAGTTACACCTTTTCATTTTTACGCAAAATGCATTTCAGCAACTTTCAGAACCATTAGAAGATACAGACATACAGTGAATATGTAACAGTCTAGATAATTACTGTAATGCAGTGTTTGGTTTCATTAAATGGCTAAATGCCTCTCATTTAGAATTTATCTGCATATGGCCAGAGCCATAATCCCACTTACACATCAGCTTTTAGCAACTAACCTGGTGACCCAGCAAAGAGAATCGCGCCAGCACCTGGGAAGCTGCATTATGAGCTAACTGTGTCCCCGTGCCTGGGGTGCACGTGTTAATCCCTCACTGACAGCGATGGTTCAGCAGCCCTTCTGTTCTGTGCAGCGCTTCATAACATCCATGGGAAAGCGCATCATTAGTGTCAGCTGCAACAAGCCATCTGTTTGCTTTTCACATGCAGTGGTTACGGGGCCACCGACTAGAGGAGGCTGTTTAAGTGAATATTTCAGCTGAATATAATCGGTCAATTTCAAAAGTGGCTACTAGGGACCGTATTCATCCTGCTCGTCCCCATACCCAGACTTTCTGCCAATTTCCACTAATTTCCTTGCACTTTGCGCAGATACTCTGCTTTTTTGAGCGCACAATGCAGTTCTAGAGATCTGAAAGAATGCATCCATTGAATCTATTTTATTAGAAGATACCGGTTATCGTATTGTACAAAGGTTTTTAGTGTGTAATTGTTTTACAGCTGAGGCCACAGGACCACTTATGTAATATGGAATGAGTAGGCAAGAAGCAGTTCTTCACACTTTTACATGAGTCTTTGGATGCACAAATGGGGGTATTTCTATCTCGTTGCATATTTCTTTAGGACACACACATCCCCCAGATTAGATTCAGCCCACCCAGTATGGACTGTCCCTGCCATACCAGCATGAAGCTATCTGACTGCCTCTCTAAGGCGAACCTGGGATTTCCCAACTGTTAGTAATGCAGCAGGTGCTTGTGTAGCAGACTGCAAAGCTGTTTTTGGGCCAAGCCTACCAGACAGTGCAAGCTGTCTGTTTGCAAAATACCTATTGCGGACTTGCCTAGAACGGACAGGGACTTAGAGCCCACCCATTGCTTAGCATTGGTTGATTTTACTGTCACTATTATTTTGATTACGTTTGTTGTCCGAGCTTGTCTATCTTCTGTTTATCCCTCCCCTGGAGCACAGCCTCTTTTATCTTTTTTGTTTAACCACTCCATGGGAGTGCAGGAGTTTTCCATCTCTCTCCCTGGTGTGCTTCTTCCTCGTGAATACCCACACCTTCACTCCCTGTTATCTCCTTCTTGTTGCAAGTTCTGTTTCTTGTGCTTCTGTCACTACCAAACTTCCTGCCATCTCCATGCTCTATATTGCTTTCTTGCTTGTGTGCTTCTCCCCGACCTGCGTGTTGCTCTCATTTGTGTGCAACTTTTCCATTCCACCCACCCACTCCCCATTGGTAAACAGCCTTCACAAGAAAGCCAGAACCCCGCAAGCCTTCACCACACAGTCTTTACCACGCATGCAACACTACCATGCAAGTTTTTACAACGAATATGCCTTTTCCACTCATTCCATTACAACGAATTTCATTGTAAAGGCATGAATAGAAAGGGCATATTTGTTATTAAAGTTTTAAAGGTAAGTGCATAAGTATATGTAAGTATTAAGTGTTTTAAGTGTTAAGTGTTTTTTACACTTATATGTATATATTACATATGCAATATATATTATAGATATATATTACATATGCAATATATATTATGTATATTATATATATATGTAAAGGACAGTGGTCAAGATCTGCGCGGCCAGGGAGAATGGGCGTAACATAACACTCCTATGGGAGTGGCTGCCATAGATATAATCCGGCCCCCAGGTGTAACCTCATCACCGAAGTGGAACAGGCACTGAAGAAAGCCGTTAGGCTGAAAAGCTTCTGCCCAGCGTTTCACAGATGCAGCTAATGCCATGCTATGCGCTGATGATTTGGCAAATAAAGTTCGCTTCCTTTTCACCGAGCAAGTGTCGGCCCCTTCTTTGTGGTGAGTGGGATTGGACTTCATATATATATATATATGAAAGCAGAAGGATAGAGGAGGAAAAAAGGTTTGTACTTATATAGCCTTGTTACCCCTAATGGGGTGTTGAAGCACGCTACTCCGGAAGCCCATAAAGTATTAGTGGTGAATTAGTATGGTGAAATATGAAAGTAATCTCAGTGGTGGATATTAGTCAGTTATTTGGAGTGAGAAGTATAGTGGAGGGACAAAAGGGGAAGAAAGGTTTGCATTCATATAGCACTTGCTACCCCTGATGGGGTGTTGAAGCATGCCACTCTGGAACCCATAAAGGATTAGTTGTGAATTAGTATAGTTGAATATGGAATTTGAGAAGTGAACATGTTAGTCTGTTAATTTTGATTGAAAAGGATAATGGAGGGATAAAAGAGAGAAGGAATTTTTTTGTTTGTTTTGTTTTTAGGTCTTAGCAGTAGGAGGAGGTTTTTGGATGAGTAAAAAGGAGTTTTGGAAGGGAGGAGTCAGAGGGAAGAGTTTAAAAAGGTTTGTTTTGGGGGATAGGTATAGTAGAAAGAGGTGTCAGATGATACAAGGAGGGATAGAGTAGGAGAGAGTCAAGAAAGGGTTATTTTGGGATCAAAATAGTGGTATGGGGTTTGGGATCAATGAGAGTGTATGTAGAGGATATATTGATAGACGTATAGGCTGAGGAATAGGGTAGTACATTGGAAATGCTAAATTAGAAGTAAGTGATAAATATATAGATCCATAAGAACCTTAAGTTTGTGGATGTGAATGGTGTAGGGTGGGTATTGCTAAATGGGACAATGGGCAGCATTTCTGGCCCTGGTCCATCTCGAACAGGCTAAAACAGGCAGCTGCCCTTGTCCTCTCCGCCCTTAACCTCTTGAGTGCTCATGACGAGGTCAGCTCGTCATGAGCCACGGCGCTCCGGTGCTCATGACGAGCTGAGCTCCTCATGACCGCGCCCGTTAGATGGAACGCTCGCATGCTGGGCTAATTCCCCTGCTGTGCTGAGCGTTCGATTGGAACAGGCGTGTTCTTGACGAGCTCAGCTCGTCATGAGCACTGGAGCACCGTGGCTCATGACGAGCTGACCTCGTCATGAGCACCGGGGCGCCGTGCGTGCCCCCGCCCCCTCAGCACAGCGGGGGGAAACAGCCCAGCACGGAAGGGGTTAACAGGCTCAAACAGGCAGCTGCTCTTGTCCTCTCCGCCCTTAGCCTCGACGCCTGGGCTGAGACGCCCTAACCTTGGCCTTTTATAGCCCTAGTAATCAGGTGACCCCTTCAACCAATGGGAACCCTATCCCTAACACTATCCAAACACAACACTAGCCCTAAAATCTAGAACCAATAGGAGACCAGGACCTTACAGCCAATCTTAGCCCTAGTCCAAGAACCCAATCAGTTCATAAATCCTGATCTCCATGTCCAATAGGGGCCCTAGCCCTACCAGTAGTCCCAACCCAAGTCCAAGCAACCAATGGTACAGGAAGCCCTCATCCCTACTTCCAAACAAAAGCCTAACCCTACTCTTAGTCCCACAACTAGTCCAGCAACCAATCACACCAGAAGCCCTAATCACTACTTCCAATTAAAGGTCTAACCCTAGCCCTAGTCCCACCCCACTCCAAACAACCAATAACATAGGAAGCCCTAGTCCTTACTTCCAATAGAAATCCTAACCCTAGCCCCAGTCCCAACCCTACATTGATTGAATCACAGACCCAGAAACCAATCAGAACCCTCAAATACCCAACCAATGAGGACACTAACCCTAATCCAATAGAAACACCAGCTCCTTTTCTCCCGCCAGTCACAGAAGCCCCCCACCCCGGTGCTGCTTCACTTGGCCATACCTGCAGAGGGGTCGGGGCAGCCCGCCAGCCTCAGCTTACCAGAGACCACTCAACCCTAGCAGTATGTTCCAGTACCGCCTTTTGTCCACCTGACAGGGTGGCGGTCACTTTCCCACGGAGGCAATCGTCGCTGCATTCGTAATGCCTCACAAATAGCCTCCTGAAACCAGTCGGTGTTCGATTTGCATTTAAGAATAAGTTTGCAAGCGCCTTTTAGCACATCGGCCTTATCTCCTCTGTGGCTTGCAATTTCTTAATGTTGTGCAGCCTGCAAGAACATTTTCTTTGATATTCTCAAATATTTGTATTTTCTGAATTGACTGCCTGTTATGTGGATGGAATTCGTCGCATGAGAATTAACCTATAAGTAAAAGGTGACCTTGGCCAACACTAATCCTCTCTGGGTCCCGGAGTAGCGTTCTACTTGCCGAAAATGCACTTTGATGCCTCGTCAGGGCTAGTAAGCGCTATATAAATGCAATTACAATACAAGACAATATATTCACTAAAAACCCATAGGTTTCAGGGACGTTATAGTTAGCTGGACATTTGACTCATATAAAACCAGAGAAATTCGCCTGTTATAGTTAGTTGTGCTAACTATAACTCACGTGCCCGCAATGCACTGCTGATGACGTCACGTATTACATCACTCATGACATGGTCAGTGAAATCACTGATGACATCTTAAATGACATCACTGACGACATCTTCCAGTGAATGTGTGTTTCTGTAAAGTTGAAATATTTTGCATATATATCTATACCAAGGTGTATTGAAGAATGAGCGGATTTACAAGTGCCTGAAGGGATTATTTAGTAGGTGCGTAACTGACTGTATAAGTGAATGATGGAACATGTCTTACTGAATGCATGGGTTAGTGACTAAACTGTGTGAACGTCTGTATTAGTCTCTCAGTTGGTGTGTAAGCAGCTGCATGGGTTGGTGAGTAGCTACATGAGTGTCTATATGGGTTATTGATTTGCTGTCTGAGTATCTGTATGGGTGTGACTTTGTGCATAGATGTGTGAGTGATTCACTGGATGTATGGGTTCAAGAGTGCTTCTGTGAAGGGCTGTATGGGTGTGTAACTATGTGTATGGGTGTGTTGGTGAGTGAATGAATGTCTCAGTGGTATATGTGTGAGTAACTACATATGTTATAAGGCAGTATATGTGAGTGTTGGAGTCTATAAATTGCTATATGTGAGAGTAAGTTGTTTGAAGAGTGGGTGTATAAATGATTGTCTGCTTGTATCAGTGATTGTATAAGACACTAAGTATGTGTTAGTATCTACATAATAAGTGATGTGGTGTGTGTGTATAAATAACTTAGTTAGTGTGTATAACTGTATACATGAGTAAATGAGTATGTAATTCATTCTTTGCATGACTAACAACGTGTGTGAATAACTCTATGGATGAGTGGTAGAGTGGGGCTGAATGTATAGGTGTATGAGTACATTTTATAGTACTGTATTGATGAGTAACTGTATGTATAAGTAACTGGATGTGTGTATAGACCTAGGAAATAGTCGGTGGTATGTAGTATCTGGCATTGTTGTGTGTATGGTTTCAAAAATAGTAGTCTGTATTTTAGAGTGGGTGTATCAACGTTTATATTAGAGTATCAGTATGTGCATCAGATTACCACATGGATGATGTCATCAGTGATCTCATTTGAGATGTCATCAGTGATGTCACTGACCATGTCATGAGTGATATAATATGTGACGTCGTCAGCAGTACATTGCGGGTGCACAAGTTATAGTTAGCTCAACTAACTATAAGTGGCGAATTTCTCTGGTTTTTATATGAGTCAAATGTCCAGCTAACTATAACGTCCCTGAAACCTATGGATTCTTTCAGTGAATTTCTAAGGTTTTTTAAATGCTAATTTCTAACTATAACGTGCATGAAACCTATGGTTTGTTCAGTGAATTTCTAAGGTTTTTTAAATGTTAATTTCATATTTTAATGTTTCTAAAACCTATATTATTTCAATTTTCTAAAACATATTTTGGAACTCTATTATATTTTTTTAACTTTAAAAATGATGTAATATTTGATATCTTCCCAAAAAAATATGTATATTTTTTAATTTTGGGGAGAAAACTGCTCTCCCATATCAGTAGCGTACCAAGCTCCATCACCACACGAATCCTATCCGCCATATTGTTAAGTTCCTAAATGATGCGCATTTTGTATCCGATGACTTCTTGTCACTGCGTCCCGCGTAACATCATATACGCATGAAGTCAACTCAGGTGCTACTTTGGTATCCAACGGGTACGCAGTACCAAGCCACGCGTTACATCATGTACGTAAGGGGTCACGCCTGCTGCGCTTTGCATATGCGACGAGTACACTCTGCCAGGCCCTGTGTTACGTCACAGACGTATAGTATCATGCCGGGTACGCCATTCCCTTTTTTTTTGTCTCAAAAGTATATCTAAATAACTTTAAACAGTATTTGAGAGCAAGCAATAATCTAAAATATTTTAAACATTTATATATTTCTAACTGTAATAAGCTTATATTATAATAACTATATTTTGTCAAAATTGCATCAGGTGCTTACTCCTTGCGCGCTTGGTGCGCGATTGCCATGTGACCTTAAAAAAAAGCATTTGATTGGTTCATAACATTTCCCATTGTAACAGTTGGAGAACCCCACCCATTTTACTCATTCTCTCTACAGCGTTTGATGAGAGACCTCTTCTGCTTAGAAAGCTTTTTTCAAAAGTGTTTTCCTGTATACACATATCTCATACTACACACAACATGCAACGATCATCTTGATCAATATTCATGCTCTGTACATTACCCTTCCACGTGTGATTGCCATGCATCTCAAACGTTCCATCAAAAAACAAATATGTGTTACACGATGCCCCTGGTGTGTGTGTGTGCACATTATTGTGCTCCCTTTCGGCCTGGGTATTTGTGGCTCTAAGAAGTATCAGGAGCCACGGGCAGAGTGCACATCCTAGATCACATGTGACAAACAGTAAACAGTAATGTGTAGATTTATTTTGCTGTACGCTCTGTTGTCAGGCTTTACCAATATATTAATGTGTTATATGTGAGACTTTCAGATTCACATTTGACATGCATTGCTTCACTGTAATGAGTGTTATCACTGCGTATGACATAGCCTCACTGCTGATCCTCCCTCCATCTGAGCACATTCACATGTGTACACTTCGCGATAGCAACACTTTCAATAATACCGCACACCATTGACATGCATGTCTGCGCATATCCACAACCTTGACAACGACATGTACTGTTCACCATTCAATCTTTTCAAACACCATTAACGATAGATTCCGCCCTCCCGACACATGCTACACTAATCTAAATTGCACACTCTGCGAGGTCAAAACTACAAAAGAAACACACATAAGTACACTTCCTGGCCAGATAGGAACTGAACAATGCCCAGGTCCCTGGAATAATTATTCACACCCCTACGCTGGCCTGGCGTACGCAAGCCCAGCCTACTTTGCGTACGTATAAGTAGAATAACAACAACGCCACATGTCCCAGTTCTTCCACACTGCCTCAGGTGATATGGCTGCATCCACCTTGCATATCACAATGCGCAATAAAAAAGAAAATGGATCCATGAGGTGTACACCATCCTGGCAATCAACACAGGCTCTAAATCGTGAGCCCTACTGCCCGTCGTCTACGAAAGGGATCCATGAGGTGTACACTATCCTGCAATCAACACTCCATCTGAATTGTGAGCACTGATGCCCATAGTGTTTGCTCACACAACAATGACAGCAGGTAAGAAGAGTGGCCTGGGTGCACAGGGCCTCCAATTGAGTGCGGTTGCGCGGGACAGGTGGGGTGCATCACCCTGGCTGCGCAGCTGCGAACAAATGATGTTGCTGTGCGTAATGTTGTGATCTCTGACCTCATTAAGTCTCATCTCTGTCTCATTTTGAAGACCTGCTGGACCGTAATGTAGGCCTGAGCCAGCGGGCAGTGCTGCCCTGCAGACACCTCTTGAGCACGGTGCTGCGGGAGGGGTGGGATGCATCAGTCTTAGTGCGCATGTGCGAATAAGCAATGTTGCCGTGTGTAATGATGTGATCTCTGACCTCATTCAGTCACATTTCTATCCCATTTTAAAGACCTGCTGTACCATACTGTAGGCCTGAGCCTACGGGCAGCGCTGCCCTACAGACACCTGTTGAGCGCGATACTGCAGGAGTGGTGGGGTGCATCACCCTGAGTGTGCACGTGCAAAAAAGCGATGTTGCCGTGCGTAATGATGTTATCTATGACCTCATTCAGTCACATCTGTCTCATTTTAAGGACCTGCTGGACCTTATAAAGAGACAGATGTGACTGAGCCAGTGAACAGTGCTGCCCTACAGACACGTGGCATTGGCTTTTAGGACACTGTAGTGAGCTCGTTACTAAGTGTACATGCACACAGGCTTCCGCCACTGCATTACGCGCGCACATTATGCTTCTAGCATGCGCTCTGTTCCTTTCTATATAAACATTCGTATAACTTATCATTATTTAACTTTGTGAATTCTCGAGCACTCCATCTCCTCTTTGAACCACGATTACCACTAACAGTTGGTAGATCGTACTTCAAAAACGAAGGATGCACTCAATTCCTATTTTCTATCAAGCTTGAAATAAACCTTCATTTACCTCCAGACATTTCCACTATTACATTATTTCTCCTTTTTCAGACATTCCATTGATTGCCTCAAGAAGGGTGGAGCGGGAGCTGACTGCGCAATGATGCCTGGGCATTCTGACACCTTCCATCGTGCTATCAAGACACCGTCTCCGACCGGAGACGTGGTCTACTGTACAAACGTACCCGGGACTCGGAGCTTGTATCAACACGTTGTGGGACACACTGGTGGTGGCAGGTGAGCTGTGAAGCCTCCGTGTGCAAGACCTACAATTGAGCATAGTGCAGGGAAAGGGGCTGGGGTGCAGCACCCTGGGTGCACAGGTGCATGCAAGCAATTTTCCCGTAGCTAATAATGTAGGACTATATTATCAAAGAACGGCAATAACATTATCACCACTTTAGCGGCAGGAAACTGCTGCTAAAGTGGATTTAATGGACTTGATAAGATGCCCTTGTGAATTCCCATAAAAGCCCAGGTTCACACCAGAACCTGGGCTTCTATGGGAATTCTCAAGGGCATATTATCAACCCCTTATCGCCGCTTTAGCGACAGTTTCCTGCATCTAAAGTGGCAATAATGTTATCACCATTCCTTTATAATATGGCCCATAATCTCTGGCCTCATGTGTTTCATTTTAAGGACTTGCTAAACCATACTCTTTCACGTCCTAGGCTCTCTCTCCTCCTCCCTCTCTTGTTTTTAATCTCCCTTCCCTTCTCCCTTCCACCCACTCCCCCTCCCTCCCATTCTCACTATCGTCCTTTCATTCGGACGTCCTTTCCTTACCTCTTCCACATAGCACACATAACTATGTTTCATTTTTGTCTTGCAGGTTTCCTACGCTGCTTCCACTGGAGTCCAACCGACTTTTTTTCATTATACTGTTTCTTCTATTAAAGTTACGTTTCTCTTTATTTGTGTTCTAATAAAGGTTACTTTTTTTTCAAATAAATAACTGAGTATATAGGTCTTCTTTTTTCTGACAACGCTTGTCTTTTATTTATTGTGAAAATCATCTGTTTATAAGAGATGTTATGGATAAAGTTATCTAATATTAGAGTGCACCCACCAAACATAATCTAACTGACTATTAGACAAATGAGGCCTGGGTAATTGTACAACTGCAAGAGTTCTAAGAGTGTATCACTTTATAACGCCATAAGTACTGCCCGTGTGATTAACAAACAAATAAGGCACTGCCTAGGACCACTGAGGCTTCACGAACTGCCGAGGCCCACCCTGCATATTTAAATAAAGCCCAGGAGTGTGGCGATCCCCGGACTTCAGTTGGCCTCAAACCCCCCAAACAATTACTAAACAATACCCGGGAAGGTGGCCGTCCCCTAGGCTGCAAAATGTCTCTGTGCCCTTCCATGCCTAATTTACATGTGACATTAAGATACTCAGCCTCATTAAAAAGAACGGGTGAGACCCCGCTTTTTTAAATTTCTTTTTTCTCTCCATTTTCACCATCCGCATCCCCTCTATTAAAGCAATACAAGGTTTTCCTCCTCTCGCTTCAAGTAGTCAAACAAGTATTTGCTATCACAGGGTGGAAGCCATGCACCAACCCTCTAATAGCAAACACAAATGTCCCACAAATGCACACCCTGGGACATTGTATGAGCTGCGCCTGACATGTCGCCCTCCCTAGGACCATGATGCATTTGTTAGTATAAACGCATACTAACACTACTTACACATGTGTAGTACTGTGACCAAAATGTAGTGAAGAAGCAGAGGAAGCGCAAAATCTAAAAATATAAATCCTACCAGAATTCGGATGACATAGTTCAATGAGCCAACGACCCTGGCATGAGTAGAAACAGCTACAGGAAGAAAACGGGTCTTCAGCACAACGCAACCAATTTTGAAATACTGGTGAGTGTTGCTTTCTTTTTACCTTCTCCCGCTCGTCGCCAAATTTATATGGCAGGCAGCAGTGGATCCAATAAGTAGATTTATTACAAAAAAACAAGACACCTGTAACAACCACCAACAGGAGCAGACAGCAAGGCAAATGTCTTCTCCAGCACTGTGTACAAACTCCGCAAGGTTCCCCTCATGACAGCCCTACACACTTAGATTCTAATAGAATTGCATACTAACATTCTACTATGACTTACATTGGAATACTACACAGAGCACATGACTTTACAGCAATGAGTTCACGGTTTCATCCACGAGTCTTGAGACCAGTAGGGGTAAGTATTTCGCTTCCCACTCCCTATATTGTAAAAAGGTAAACTAACACTTCTTCCACAGGTATGCTACAGTGCCCAGCGCACATCAGTTTACAGCAATGAGGTCACAATTTAGGCTTATGGTTTAATCTCCGAGTCTACACACCAGTCGGGGTGAGTAGTTCGCTTCCCACTCCCTATATAATATAAACGCATACTGACACTACTTACACACTTATACTACAGCAGGTAGTATCCTACAGCGCCCATCATTTTACAGCAATCAGCTCGGTTTGATCCCCGAGTTTTCACACCGGTAGGGGAGAGTACTTCGCTTCCCACTTCCAGTACGCTATAAACGCACGGTACTGGTCAGTAGTTCGCTTCCCACTCTCTGTATGGTATAAACGCCTACTAACACTACTTGCACACGTATACTACAGCACCCAGATCCCATCCTTTGACAGCAATCACCTCGATTTCTTCCCCAAGTCTTCACACCGGTAGGCGTAACTATTTTGCTTCCCGTTTCCGGTATACTGTCAACACACAGTAGTGGTCAGTAGTTCGCTTCCCACTCCCTGTATGGTATAAATGCCTACTAACAACACTTGTACACGTATGCTGCAAACACCAGACCTCATCACTTTACAGCAATGACCTCACGGTTTAGACTCTCGATTTCATACCAAACTGTAGCACCGTATCAAATCAGCATCATGTCACTCTGAGCAACTCCGCACTTTCAGACCAGTAACAGTGACTACTTCGCTTTGCACTCCCCCACAAAGCTTACAGTGCTCCTACCCTCCTTTCCTACTTTTTTCACCGTTTTTCCCCTTACTCGCTTCAACAGAATCACAAAATGGCGGCCAACACTTCTTAGTTGCAGCACCATAACCGCCAATAAGCAGCAAGCTCCTGCTCATAACGCCTCAGCCAATCAGATGGCAGAATTCCCAAATATCGATATCTATAAATTTTGATATTTCTCAAAAACTACTGAACAGATTTACACCAAATAAACAAAAGCATGATTTGTACACTAAGATCCGGCTACATTTTGGGGTTTTCCGTTTACCTGTTCGACCTGTAGCCTTGTCTAAACTTTCCTATGAAATTAACATGGAGAAAACACGTTTTGGGACCCCCTTTTATCTCAGCCCCACTTGACAACTCACCCCCAAATTGTCAACATAGCAGCTGATATGAAGAAAGAATTAGTTTTCAAAATTTCATGAAGATTCATCAAATGATGCCAAAGTTTTAAGCAAAACAAAAAATGCTCTTCCTATGGAAACTCGGTCCTTACTCTATAACTGTGTGCTGGCAACCTCCAGTAGGTAATAAAGAATAAATTAGAATAGTTCCTTGATTCTTTAGCTTTCAAAACTTCTCTCTATCACTGTCTTTCTAATTTTCCAGATAAACAATTTTATTAATATTCAAGTACACATAGAAGTCAGAAATGCAACGTATTCTATCAACATACTTTCTAAAACATTCTACAATACGTGGAGGTTAAAAGTTCATCAATTGTTTTAAACCTAACGAAATTTTTTTTGCAAACTTTTCTTGAACATTTAACGGCATGTGCAGGTTAAAACTTCACAATTGTGTTAAGTTCGAACAGTGCCTTCCAAATGCAAGTAGCAGGTGTGGTTGAGTTGAGCAAATTTTATCCTTTAATATGTACTTCACATTCAAACTTCTTTTTCTTATCTAATCACAAAGATGCTTTTCCACAAAACGAATGTGCACCCTACCTTTAAAGAACAATGCTTTTCATCTCCCAATCAGGTACTGTTTTGTATGCAAAAAGAAACTAGTTCCCCATCTTTAAACATATCTCTTATTCTAAGAAGGAACTGCATGAGCTACAGACATCTTTCCATACCTTCCAGCCATACCTTCAAAATGCTAGTGTGGATTGTAGGACATAGCTATGTTTTTTGGTGCAAGAGGTATGCAGAACAGAGACCTATTGATTTAGACCTAAGTTTACAAAATGTGAAGTTTAAAAAATGTGGACATTAAATGGTTTGGACAGAGAAGATTGAAGTGGCACCGATTGTTGCCTTTGGTTAAAACCTGTTTGCATCTCCAACACCCTGACCTCATGATTGTGCACTGTGGTGGAAACGACCAAGTCACATTGACTGGGGTAGGTTTGGAAATGCTTATGAAGGATATCTTTGGACAATTGATGTTATTTTTGCCGAAAACTGTCTTTGTATATTCCAATATATGCCAAAGACTGAAGTGGAAATGGTCCAAACAATTTTGTCCTCTGATTGAAAAATCTCGGAAGAAAGTCAACAAAGTTGTCTCTGCATACCTCAGAGACCACAAAATGGGCTCCATCTACAACAACATATGTTTTGATATGGCGAATATATACAGAAGTGATGGAGTACACTTCACAGATCAGGGAAACCGAGTTTTCCTGAATAACTTGAAGCTGTGCATCCACACTTATTTGTAGCTCCAACTAATGAATACAAGGGCTCTTTTTAGAGCCACCCTATAACTTGCAACGTAGGCCTGCTATTTTAGGGCCAGATAACGGCAACTCCTGGACCCTCGCCAAAATGTATTCTCCACACAGCTGTGGTGCAGCGTCCAGACCATCTCACTTTTCAGCACAGACCTCTTGCTTTGATCCCCGGCTCTACTCACCCATAGGGGTGAGTAGTTTGCGCTTTACAAATACCGTATTGATTTACCTTCGCACTCCCTATACAACACCACCTAAGCACCATATACAAGTTGAACATGTGTGGTACAGCACCCAGAGCATATGACTTCACAGCATAGCACACACAGTTTAGGCTCACAATTTCATCCCCGAGTTCAGCGGCAGCTCAATTTAACAGCATGACACTCTAGGCAATACCTCACTTAATTTCCGTACCCTGCACTTTCAGACTGGTAGGGGTCAGTAGTTCAACGGCTTTACCCCGAATCCGTCAGAATCTCAGTGTATGCCCCCAGCGCCATCAGACCCGTAGGAGTGAGTAGTTAGCACTTCACAAATACCAAATTCATTTGATACGCGTGAATTTACCTTCGTACTCAGTCAATGACGCCTCTAAGCACCATACACAAGCTACAATGTTCACTTCGCACCCCCTGTATATCACTCCCTAAACACCCCACAGAAGTTACAGTGCTCCTACCCTCCTCTTTCCTACTTTTTTTGCCCTTTTTTCTCCTTACTCGCTCCAACGGAATCACAAAATGGCGGCCAACACTTTCTAGTTCCATGAGACTCTAGACAATACCTCACATGTTTTCAGTACCACAGGACTTTCACACTAGTACGGGTCAGTAGTTTATCCTAGTAGGTATAAACACATGCTGACACTACTTCCACAACTGTACTGCAGTGACCAGGGCATATGACTTCACAGCATAAGACACACAGTTTGGGCTCACTCTTTAATCCCTGAGTCACGCACCAGATCACCCTAGCAACATCACACACTAGGCAATACCTCACTTAATTTCCGTAGCTCAGCACTTTCAAATCGGTACGGGTGAATACTTTGCTTTGCACCCCCTCTATAGTACACCCTAAACACTCCACAAAGGTTATTGTGCTCCTACCCTCCTCTTTCCCAATATTTTTGGCCTTTTTTCGCGTTACTCGCTTCAACGGAATCACAAAATGGTGGCCACCACTTCCTAGTTGCAATCGCTCGCAGCCAATCAGCAGCAAGCTTGTGCTCGTAACGCCTCAGCCAATCAGATGGCAGAATTCCCAAATATCGATATCTGTAAATTTCGATATTTCTCAAAAACTACTTTACGGATTTACACCAAATAAACAAAAGTGTGCAATCTAGACCAAGACCCCTCTCCCTGTCGAATTTGGGGTAATTCCGTTCACCCGTTCGACCTGTAGCCTTGTCTAAAGTTTCCTATGGAAATTAACATGGAAAAAACACATTTTCAGACCCTTCTTTTTTCTTGGTCCCCCTTGACGAATCACCCCCAAACTTTAAACATAGGAGCTGATATCAACAAATAATTTGTTTTAAAAATTTTACCAAGATTCTTCAACCGGCGCCAAAGTTATTGGGAATAGAATGTTGCCATTTTGGGTTGTATAGTTATTTTTCTGATTCAGGGTTGGTTTAGGGTTCTGTATGGGAAGGTTATTCTATTAGGGTTTAGGGTAGGTATGGGTCTTTGGGTGGCAAAGGAGTTTTTAGAGTTTAGGGTGGGTTTGGGGTTTCGAGTGGTAAGGGTATTTTTAGGATTTATGTTGGGTTTGGGTTTTGGTTGGTAAAGACATTTTTAGGATTTAGAGTGGATATGGGTTTTTGGGTGGCAAGGGTAATATTAGGGTTTAGGTTAGGTATGGGTTTTTGGGTGCTAAGGGAATTTTAGCGTTTAGGGTGGGGGTGCGTTTTGGGGTGGAAAAGGAATTTTTAGACTTTAGGGTTGGTATGGGCTTTTGGGTGCTAATGGTATTTTAGGGTTTAAGGTGGGTGTATGTTTTGGGATTGCAAGTGTGTATGCTTCTGTGTGTGTGTGTATATATATATATATATATATATATATATATTTATCTGAAAGAAAACCAAAGCAATCATAGTTTTACATAGTACTATACATCCCAAACAGTCAGGATTGAGTTTAAAAGGGAATGCACTTCATTCGCAGAATTTAGTATTCTTGTATTCTTCTGTACATTCCACTCTGACAAGGTTTCTTTTGAGTTTATTCCAACAAACAGTAGACACATGTTTCGTCACTGCGTGAGTTTGTCAAGGCTGTGATATTATTGCAATTGTTAAAATTAGTATAAGATTATGTTTATGGCTTTTATAATGGGAAAATGGAAAAGCCTGTGCAAAAAAAGGTTTAGTAGAAAAGAAAAAAAGGGACAAGCCAGATTCTATCCACGTGGTACCAGATAGTCCAAGATGTAGGAATCCCAATCAAATACAATAAAAATTTAAACTAGTAAAACAAACACCAGTGAACCAAATTTTCAAAAAGGTCTCAATGTGATGTGAAATATAGTCAGTGTTTCCATAGCAAAAAAGAAGAGTGAAAAAACTAGCGGAAAAAGTCACCATAGCTTCCATAGAGGGTCTTCTTCTTTAAGATCTGGTTAGTGAAGCCAGTATTTATAAGTATACGAGATTGTATCACTAGTAAAGAGGAATGATATGGTAAGCGGCATAACGTTATATTGAAACCAACCTTAAACAAAGATAATACATCGGATCAAATAGCCAAAACTGGGTGTCATTTGTGTTAATTGGGCAATAGCCTTTCGTATGGAATATAGTTATGTCTAGTACAACTAGTAAAATGAAAATTGTTTATAAGTTATGAGAACAAAAGGTAGCAGACCAGTTTAAGTATAAATGGATTTGCATACTGGTGTCTCAGAGAGAAACCTATCTCAAAGAATAAGAGTCATGGTCTGGAAGGACCAACCTCTTATATACTATAGGATGGTCTTCACCGATGTTTGCTAAAGAAATCCAAAAATACTCGGTGTACTGTTTGAAACATGTGTACTAATAATTGTGGTGCCTGTCTAATAATAATGGAAGAAGAGAGGTGCGAAAACTAAGCCACTACTGCCCATTTTCCATGACTAATATATATACATGTATATATATATATTCACTGAAAAAACCATAGGTTTAACACTCGTTATAGTTAGGAATTAGCATTTAAAAAACCTTTGATATTCACTGAAAAAACATAGGTTTGACACTCGTTATAGTTAGGAATTAGCATTTAAAAAACCTTTGAAATTCACAAAAAAAACATAGGTTTCACACCAGTTATAGTTAGCTGAACATTTTACTCATACAAAACCATTGAAATTCCCATGTTATAGTTAGTTGGACTCACTATAACTCGCGCGCCCGCAATCCACTGCTGATGATGTCACATATTACATCATTCATGACATGGTCAGTGACATCACTGATGACATAACTGATGACATCTCAAATGACGTCACTGATGACATCACTGATGACATCATCCAGTGACTGTGTGTTTCTGTGAAGTTTAAATATGTTTTACATATTGAAGAATGAGTGGGTGTATAAGTGTCTGGATGAAGGATTTAGTAGGTGCGTGACTGACTGTATGAGTGAGTGATTAAATGTTTCTTACTGAATACATGGGTTAGTGACTAAACTGTCTGAATGTGTGCATCAGTATGTCTGTTGTTGTGTAAGCTGCTGCATGTGTTGATCAGTAGCTATATGAGTGGCTATCTGGGTTATTGATTGGTTGCCCAAGTATTTGTATGTGAAGCTGAGTGTGTGTGTGGGTGGCTGGGAGGTGTGTGACTCTGTGCATAGATGTGTGAGCAGTTGATTCACTAGGTGTATGAGGTCAAGACAGCATGTGGAAACAGCTTTATGGGCGGTTGACTGTGTGTATGTGTGTGTTGGTGAGTGAATGAATATCTCACTGCTATATGTCCAAGTAAGTACATATGTAAAACACAGTGCATTTGAGAGTTGGCATATATAAATGACTATACATGAGTGCCAGTGATTGTGCAAGTGGCTGTATGGATCAATGTGTACTTATATCAGTGATTGTATAAGAGAGTAAGTATGTGTTAGTATATGTTTGAATAAGTAAGGTGTTCTGTGTATAACTGTATAGATGATGAAATGGGAGTGTAATTGATTCTTTGCATGACTGACTAGGTGTGTGAGTAACTCCATGGATGAGTGGCAGTGTGTGAGTGTCTGTATAGGTGTATGAGTGCATATGATAGTGTTGTATTGATGAGTGACTGTATGTATGAGTGGTTGTATGGGTAAATGAGTGGATGTGTGTGTAGAGCTAGGAATCAGTGAGTGCGTATGTAGTAACTGGTATTGGTGTGTCAATGGTTTCAAGAATGGTAGTCTGTATTTAAAACTGGGTGTATCAAAGGTTAGATTACAGTGTGAGGAGGTGCATCGTATTATCACATGAATGATGTCATCAGTGATGGGATCACTGATGTCAATTGAGATGTCATCAGTGATGTCATCAGTGATGTCATTTGAGATGTCATCAGTGATGTCATCAGTGATGTCACTGACCATATCATGAATGATGTAATATGTGACATCATCAGCTGTGGATTGCGGGCGCACGAGTTTAGTGAGTCCAACTAACTATAACATGGGAATTTCAATGGTTTTGTATGAGTAAAATGTTCAGCTAACTATAACTGGTGTGAAACCTATGGTTTTTTCAGTGAATTTCAAAGGTTTTTTAAATGCTAATTCCTAACTATAACTTGTGTTAAACCTATGGTTTTTTCAGTGAATTTCAAAGGTTTTTTAAATGCTAATTCCTAACTATAACGAGTGTTAAACCTATGGTTTTTTCAGTGAATTTCAAAGGTTTTTTAAAAGCTAATTCCTAACTATAACGAGTTTGAAACCTACGGTTTTTAAAGTGAATTGTTAAGTTTTTCTTTAGCTATTTTTTATAGCTATTAATTATTATATATTTTTTTCAATTATTTAAATATTGCATATTTTTGTAACATTAATGTTTCAATGTATTTTTCCTGTGTTTTAAAAAAAAATTGTTTTAACCCCGGAGCGCTCAGGGTGCGCACACCCGTAAACGCACCCGTACACGTAGCGAGAGCGCTATTTCCACGTGCGGAAAAATATATAATTATATATTTAAAGTAAATAATAATGCAAGACATTGAGTGGCATACTCATAAAAGTACTAATTTTCATTTTTAATAACCGTATTTCATCTTCAAATGCATTTATGAAAATCTAGCAAAACATCATTCTTACGCGTGCGTAAGCGCCCCCGAAAGCGTTCCCGGAAGCGCCTACGTACGTGCCACGTAAGCGCCCCGGAGCGCGTAGTGTAAGCGCGCGTCAATCCATGTGACCTTAAAACAACACTTTTGATTGGTTAATAACAGTTTTTTTCACTAGTAGGGAAACACCCCACCCATTTCCCTCACAACCTCCTTGCTTTTGCTGAGACAACACCTCTTGTCTGTTCCTGCAAAAAAACCATCTTATTCCACCATGTCTGGTTCCCAGAACCCTTCCCAGGACCAGTTTTCAGACTCTTCGGATGGATTCCTGCCTGAGGCCCCCCCACAGAGAAAAGTGAAGGACCACTTCATATGGAAGTTTTTCTCTTTTCTAGAGGGGGAGAAAAAATGCAATGCTGCCAAAGTCACTTATAAGATTTGTGACACTGTCCTATCACGTGGAGATCCGACACGGAAGTATAGTTTCGGGAATGCTACTTTAATCAGGCATGTTGAGAGGAGGCACCTGATTAATTATGCACGGGAGAGCACCAGAGCCCTGGCTTGCAATCCACCGCAAGATGGCCCCTCCACTTCCACCGGAGCTTCAACATCATCGGTGAGAGGAAGACCAGCAGTGATGATCCCAAATATTCAGCCTGTTTTTGGAGATATTACAATTTGTTATGAGCAGTATGACCAACTGCTCTGTTATGGAGAGCAGAGCATCAAACTAATTGTTAGAAAGAGGGAAGAACTAACCCTGGGCGTAGTTCGCGTAGCCGCACTCCGCGAGGCTACGCGAAGACGCACTTGCACTCCGCGAGCTACACGTAGCTCCGCGGACATGCGTAGTTGCTTGCTAGACCCGTTCGCGCGCCGTTTTTCGTCTTCGGGAGCGCGGTGCGCGTGTTCGGGGCGCTGCCTGCATGCTCGAGATAGCTAGCGCGCTAAGTTACTCCAGAGGTTTGTCCCGCCCGCTTGCGTTCCCTTATTTCCTGTTCCGGGTCACAAGTAACGTGTTCGCGTTGTGTTAGACATGTTCGGTAACTCATCTTCTCGTTCGCACTGCCAAAGTGCGTGATCGCGTCAAATATCGCGCGAACCTACCCAGGCTGTCGCGACGGGCCAAGGTAAGCCATTGCCGCGCACGCGATAATGTTATTCAGCGCGCGAGAACTACGCTACGCACCGGATCGCGGAGTAATCGACAGCTTCGCGTTCTCCGTAGAACGCGGAGTTGCCGAAACTCCGCAAGCTCCGCGAACGGAGCGTAGTTCTTTGCCCAGGGTTAGGAAGAACACCGCTGCGCCCCTCAGCCCTAATTTTTCCCCTTTTTTTTGCTCCTGTTGAGCAGTTTTGCATTCCCTAGTTTTGTTTTTGTTCTGAAAAAACATACAAAAAAATATAAAAACATTTGGAAAAAGTAAAAAAAAAATTAAAAAACTAAAAAAGAAGAAAAAAAACAGTTCTTTTTAGAACTACCTCCAATTCTCCTAAAAGAGCTATATTCCTTACATATTGTGTTGTTCTTTTTTTCAATGAATGTGTACTGCATAACTGTTTGAATGAAATGACTGAATGAAGGGGAGAAAGTGAGTGATGGAACAAATGACAGAAGGGGAGTGAGTAAAGGTGAGTTTATGACAGTGAGGAATGCAAGGTGAGTGAGGGGGAGTGGCAGAGTGAGAGGATGGAGGGAGTGAGAGTGAGACAGAAGGAATGAGGGAAGAGGAGTGAGGAAGTGAGAGGACAGAGGGAATGAGAGAAGGAGTGAGTGAAGTGGAGTAAGGTGAGTGAGAGAAGGGGAATTACTGAGGGAGCGAATGAAGGGAAGAGAGGGGAAGGGAAGTAAAGCAGGGGGACTGAAAGAAAGTGAGTGTGGGAGTGGAGTGAGAGGAAGGGGAGTGAACATGGGGAATGAGGATAAGTGAGGGAAGTGAAGTAAGGGAACAGGGGTGAGGGACGGTGACAGAAGGGCAGTGAGCGTGAGTAAAAAGGGGTGAAAGAGGGTGGATAAAGGCAAGTGAGTGTAAGACAAGGGGAGTGAGGGACTGAGGACATAGAGGTAGTGAAGGAAGGAGTGAGAGAAAGTTACTGAGTAAGGGAGCAAACAAAGATAAGTGAGGGAGTGTGGGTGAGTTATAGGGAGTGAGCGTGACGGAAGAGGAGTGAGAGAGTGAGGGGATGGAGAGAGTGAGGCTAAGAGAGAGGGAGTGAGGGAAGGGAAGTGAGGAAGTGAGAGGACAGAGGGAGTGAGAGAAGGAGTAAGTGAAATGGAGTAAGGTGAGTGAGGGAAGGGGAATGAGTGAGGGAGTGAAGGAAAGTAAGAGAGGGGAAGGGAAGTAAAGCAGGGGGACTGAAAGAAGTTGAGTGTGGGAGGGGAGTGAGGGAAAGGGGAGTAAACATGGGGAATGAGAATAAGTGAGGGAAGCAGAGTAAGGGAACGGGGATGAGGGAGGGTGAGAGAAGTGTAGTGAGGTTGAGGAAAAGAATGATGAGAAAGTAAATTTTGTTTATAAAACTTACCTTATAAGTAATGTAAACTTAATTACATATTTTTACTAAATTTAATATCTGTGTAAGAGGAAAAAAAATAAGTTATAATTTTTCTAATATATATTTCAAAATACAAGAGACAAGGCAGGAGATTAAAAGTCTTAAAAGGGTACTAAGAGATAAAGTAGGAGTGAAGGACACAGAAAGGGAAACAAAGGAATGGAGAAGGACAGAGAGAGAGAAAAAGAAATAGAGGGAGAGAAACTTACTAAGAAGATAATGAGGCTGATAGATTCAGTGACATAGAGGAAGAGAGGGAGAGAGAAATTAACTGAAGGTGAGTAGGATACTAAAGGAATGTGAGTTATCAAAACTAAAGGAGGAAAGGGGAGTAAGGAAAGGGGAGTGAGTGACAGGGAAGGGGGAGTGAGTGAGGGTGCATTCACGACAATGAGGGATGGAAGGTGAGTGAGGGTGAGTGAAGGGGCGTGAGAGAGTGAGGGGACAGAGAGAGTGAGGGTAACAGAGAGGGAGTGAGGGAAGAGGAGTGAGGAAGTGAGAGGACAGAGGGAGTGAGAGAAGGAGTGAGTAAAGTGGAGTAAGGTGAGTAAGGGAAGGGGAATTATTCAGGGAGCAAAGGAAGGAAAGAAGGGGAAGGGGAGTGAAGCAGAGGGACTGGGAAAAGTTGAGTGTGCGAGAAGAGAAAGGGGAAGGGGAGTTAAGGATGGGGAATGAGGATAAGTGAGGGAACCGGAGTAAGGGAACGGGGTTAGGGAGGGTGAGAGAAGGGCAGTGAGGTTGAGGAAAGAGGGATGATAGAGGGTGGATAAAGGCGAGTGAGTGTAAGACAAGGGGACTGAGGGAGTGAGGACATAGAGGTAGTGAAGGAAGGAGTGAGAGAAGGGGACTAAGTGAGGTAGCATAGAAAGGTAAATAAGGGAGTGTTGGTGAGTTAAAGGGAGTGAGTATGAGGGAAGGGGGAGTGACAAAGTGAGGGGATGGAGGGAGTGAGGGAAGGAGTGAGGATGTGAGAGGACAGAGGGAGTGAGAGAAGGAGTGAGTGAAGTGCAGTAAGGTGAGTGAGGCATGGGGAATTACTGAGGGAGCAAAGGAAGGAAAGAAGGGGAAGGGGAGTGAAGTAGAGGGACTAAGAGCTAGAAAGTGGTGTAGGGGAGAGAGGGGAAGGGGAGTGAAGGAATGGGGAATGAGGGGTAGTGAGGGAAGTGGAGTAAGGGAACGGGGGTGAAGGAGAGTGAGAGAAGGGCAGTGAGGGTGAGTAAAGAGGGGAGATAGAGGGTGGAAAAAGGTGAGTGAGCGTGAGACAAGGGGAGTATAATATATATTTCACAATACAAAATACAAAATAACTTGTACAACATGTTATATGGTTTATTTTTGCTGTTCTCAGAATATATTGAATTTCACTTAAAACAGTGAGTTCAATACTACTCATCATATGACAGCGGGCAAAAAAAAACACAATAAAAAAGATTGTGTTTAAAAAACCCATACAACGTTTCAATAAATAATGTAAAACTTAGAAAAAACATATCTTAACTCATTTTTGATCCACTTACTTTTCCACGCGGCCAAAAAGTATATGGAAAGTCCTTTTCTTTGGAAATTACTCAATAGTACTCTTAAACTTCCATTATCCCGACTTTCTGAAAGAAAAGCTCCAACATCTTTTTCATCATGTAACAATACCTATATTTCCACCTCTGGCTCTCTCATGATCAACATTTCCTATAATACTGATATCACTCACTATGTGATACACTTACACTACCTCTATGACAACTACAAGTTTTTTATTATCTTGATCACTCACACTCACAAAGTAATTTTGAAAAGCAGACTAAGTTTTATTATCTGCTCCAATCTTCATATGCCAATTACCTTTCCTAAAATTTCAGTTGTAAAAACACTAGGTAAGAATTTTGTAAGTCAAAAGGCAAAAGTTGTTTGAAAGTCAATTGAGTATCATTACAATTAGTCCAGCCTTTTTGACATTTTAAATAAGCTGTGTAATGTCCTGATGTTGTCGAAGGACCATCATGGAAAATAATTGCTGCAGTTACAAAGGTTCTTCCTGAAATTGATAATTGAGAAGCCACAACATTTTTAATTAAAGTTGTCAATTTAGTTCCATTAGGTCTACATCATTAAAACATTAAAATTACATACTCTCCATATATTTGTATAAATAATGTTGATAGCATTGCAGATTTACATTGAGTACAGACCATGTTTTGATTTGCTTCTCTAACTAGATTATTAAAAGATACTGATTTGCAGTCTGGTAAAGTCAAATATATAAATCTTTCAGTGTCTATTGTAGTAGTACTTGAAAAGGAACAATTGTCGCAGTTATGCTGCCATTTATAAGAAAGGCCAAAAATATTTTCTACATCTATACCTTCATCTTGCAATACAACAAGCATATACATTAGAAATTCCTGACAATCTTGCTGAATATTCTGTGAAAATTGATTTAGACCAGAACATATGTCTAAAACATTTCGAATTTCAGAAACACTTTCTATTTTTGTTCTATCACTGCTACATTTCTCAAACACAGAATTCAACAAACAACAAAATCTTTGATCCCGATTTTCAACAATCTGTTCTTGTAAAGATTGGAGGAAAAAAACAACATTAGCCACTACATTAGCATAGCAGTTGACACCAGAACCGTTTTCAAACTGAAATCCAACAACATCTTTAACTGAATCCTTTTCCTTTCTGTTTACAATTACTGGTTCATCTACTTTTTTTCTTTTTGCTACAACTTCACTACAATTTTTCTAATTTCTTCTTTTTCGGCCTACCACACGCTTTTCAAATAGAGGATATTGAGCTAAATTTGGAGCATACTCTCTTCCTAACCTATTATATTCTTTTACACAATTTAGATCTGCACTAATCTTTGTCTCATCAAAATCAATCAAGTACAATCCAGATAAAGTTCTGACTCGAGATAAAGCAACATATGACATACCCTCCTTGAACGCAGAACTTCCAATATTCACCAAAGCACTATCTACACTTAAACCTTGAGATTTATGAATAGTCACTGCATATGCCAAAGAAACAGGAAACTGTTTTCGGCGGACATATAAATCTTTCACAAGCAAAAATCAAGCAGAACAACAACTGAATTGTTGTACTTCTTCAATTCCATCAAATAAAATTTTTAAAAATTCAATTCCATCTCTATTTCGGTAATTCACAAAATCAACAACATGACCCATTGCTCTATTTACTAAACCTCTTTCCACATGTAAATTCCGTCTTAAAATTATACGACAATTTAAACATGCATACAGAGTCTTTTCCAAACCAGCAGTTTTAGATATTGTCTTCTCTAAAGAATCCAATTTTGATTTCAACTTTTCTGACAAAAGAATAGTTGCTCCTTCATGCTCTATTTTATCAATAGCTTCCAGTTTCACAATCTCTTGATTTTCTAACTTTAACATTTTGTTGTTGAAGATTGAACATTCTTGCAGAGTTGGCATCAAGCATATCACAGATTTGTTTTCAACAATTTTCTTAAAAATATTCTCTGGGAGAATATTTTCGTTTGGAAACAAATTTGAAATTAATCGCGCATGTAAATCTTCTTTGCCATGCTCACTTACTTTTCCAATTCCTACATCTTGTAGAATATTTTTATAATCTTCATCCTTTGCCTGTCGCATATTTTGAAGCAGTTCTGCATATTTGAATGTAACCATATATTAACATTTCCAATGCTTCCTAGGCACTTCCTGGTATCTTCAAGCGTACGCATTTTAAACACTGGTTGACCTTTCACTGGAGTTAGCTGCAGTAGATCTCCGAAAACAATGATGTGTTTGCCTCCATATAACACATCATACTCTGTTTTAAGAATTTCTTGCATTCTTAAATGCACAAAAGCAAGCATTACATTTCATACCATGCTACCTCATCAATGATAAGAAGTTTCATTTTCTTCAGGATTTTGGAAACTTCACAACAAGCTTCTACAGATAGCTTGTGGTATTGTAATTTATTATCATGCTCTACTGGCAGCATCAATAAACAATGTAAAGTAATCCCTTTAATGTTATGTGCTGCCAACCCAGTTGGAGCGGTAACAACACAAGACAGCAATGAGTCCGTTCTTTTCTGCAGATAAGTTGCAATTGCTTTAATCAGAAAACTTTTTCCAGTTCCTGCTTCTCCACTCACGTACAGTCGGACAGGCATAAATGACGTACATGAGCACTCTTTTTTCTCATGACATAAACCATGCTCAATCTGTTCTGTGACTTCCTCATATATTTGTTTCTGCTCAACGTTTTGTTCATTTTCCAAATCTTCTTAGTTAACTACATCCTCCTGGGCTTGTTCCATGGCTCTTTCCCCTTCATCCATGGCAGTGGCAGCTTCATTTTGGATAATTGGTCCTCCTAGTGGATCCTGACTCAATGAAGCAGAACTCTGACTGTCTCGAGAACTGTCTCCAGGAATCTCTGCTGCAATTGTAGTTTCTTGCTGTATTTCCTTGTTCAACATTTGCAGATAATTTGAAAAAACTGGACATTCTATGGTATCCTTGGTTGCATTGAAAGAATCTTCATAACTGATAAAATCTCCAAGTAGTTCCTCTTCTGTACGCCATGGCTTAAAGAGTTGCAAAAGAGCTAAATAGTAAAATTCCCTTTTGTCAGGAGATTCGCAACTCAATTTCCGATGATTAATCAAATGGCCTTTTCTTTGTTTCACCAGACATCCTTCACATCCAATTACAGCATATACTCCTTTATTGATATCTTCTGTGATGTTTCTCTTAAAAGTATAGCTTTGCAGAACTTCATAGAGACAAACGTTCTCAAGATGACTACTTCTATTTGAATAGTATGTATCCAACATGTTTGTCTTCAAAATATCTGTACTGTTTGGTTCTTTCTCCGCCAAATACTCAATTTCCTGTACAGATTTCAAAACTCGGTTTCGTGTTACAGCAAGACCTATGAGGAAAAACAGCCCAAATTACAACCGATGCCCAGGCTGCTTGGCACAAGACGCCTCTTAGTTCCCATTTTGATCAGTTACCAAATACAGAGACGGGCGCTGGAAGCGGGAGTGCAAGAACAGATTTTTATTTCTCATGAGGAGAGCCTGTCATTTCAGACACGCGCACAATGTCTTCAAGAGGTGCTCTAACAAGTTTCTCTGAGGCTCCGTCTTTTATACACAGGTTTATGATGCACAAACATTCCTTATTGCAATAAAGAAACTTTGAAGTACGAAAAGGCACGTTTGGAATCCCAGCTTCAGGACTATTCCCATACCTGCCCTCGGATGTCGTTTCCCCTCCCAAATGTAACATGTGATTGTAATCTTGCAACCGGACATTCCAACAGGACACGAGGGCAAGAGGGGGTGGTCAGATCTAAGGTTGGGCAGGCGATAAGATCGGGCACTTCGGTTGGTGTATCACGTTTTGCTATGCGGGGCCGGGGGGGGGGGGGTACATCCATGAGGCTTTGTTTTATGACTTGGGACCGGATCGAGAGGCCAGGTGCAGCCGGGGGGGGGGTCATCAGAAGAGGGGAAGGGTGTTCCTGGGAGGAATGCAGGGGGTGTCGGTCAGGCAGGGGTGTCACTTTTAGAGCGGGGTCGCGCAGAGGGAGAGGGTTTTATGGCCTATGCATGAGGGAGCGGGGGTGTTCAACGGGGGAGGGCGTGCTGGGGATTTAACAAACGGGCAGAGAAGCCTTGGTGCCTAACGTGGCTGTCGTGTACGTGCGTGCATGGGCCTATGCTGGCGGGATGATGCGGTCAATGCTTCGCGGTATTCGTTCTGCTTACAGCGAGGGGTATGGTGAACACAAATGAATGCCGCTTATGTACATATACATTGTCATTTTCCACAGTCGCCGCTTTTTAACATAAGTTAGTTCATTTCCGTGTTTATCATAACTGACGGGGTGTACATATAGCCATGTGTGGTCAATGAAATAGCGTTTGTCAATACTGGCGGATTGCATATAACCATGTGCAGTCGATGCGATAGACGAGGTGCAATACAGATGAATTTACATTTGTCGTGTTATATATACGAGTCTAGAGATTGGTATACTACTCAGTCAGAGTCAATCAAGGAAATGTTCCGACACATTATGGAACCATGTTCTGACTCTCTCTCCGGCGGTATCAATGTACAGTCAAGAGTGACCAATGAAACATTTTGAAAGCAATACAAAGTGGTTGAGGGAGGAATTCAGTTCAATACAAGCAAGTAGTCAGGGGGGGGGGGTAGAAAGTTCAGAAAGGGGAGGGGGGGTCTTCACCACAGTGTCTTTTTAGCAGCGAGCCATCACTGGTTGGCTCTAGTAGTTCGTTTTCTTCCGTTGGCGCTATTGAGCACCGGCGGTGGAGCTATAGGTCCAGCTCGGATCCATCCTTACACGTCGCAGGGTGCGATCTGTCCTTCCGTGGCAAACCCTATTCTCCCTAAATGCTGTTCTTCTTCTCTGAGTCAAAATCCATGTGAAAAAAGGGGGGGTTGTCGGATAATCGAGGGAAGAGAGGGCGGAGTGGGATCAGATCTTTGAGACAAACCAAGGGAGCAAAGGATAACGAGCAGGCAGGCCCATCAATTGGGCTCAAAGGGGCGGGGACTTCTGGCACGCGTGGGTCAGCAAGCAGAGGGCTTCAAGGCAGCCCTCCATCCTTTCATCTTCCGTGTTTGAGAGTGGTGCCTCGTCCCGCGTCTCGTTGCTCTGCGGCTCCACCTTTGGTCGAGGTCACATGTGCTTCATGATCTGCGGCTAGGCTGTGCGTCACGTCCGGCCCCTCTCCTCCGGTGATTGTTTATCTTTGAATGGGTACAAAACAAGCTTTAGAGAACTGGCAGGAGAAGACATTTATACATTTCAATTCCGCCCCCAATCTTAAGTAGTTGGGGATACGTTCATCGGTCACGGTCAGAAGTTATCACTATGGAGTATGTATGCGGGCATTTCTACTGAGTTTGTACTAGGTCTATTTGGCGTTCATTCATGACGTATATGGAGAGAAGTCAGACTCCTATCAACTGCGTATTCCATCAAACTCGAAATCGGATTCTTCGGTAGAGACTCGTCTTTCTAACCCAAGCCCTGGCAGTCTTCTATCATCCTGAGAGAGGGACAGAGGCTAAACATTCTTTTCTCGGGGAGCAACGGTTAATCAGGGTCATCAGTTATACTTCGGGATATGGAGCTGGGGTCAATCGGGAGAAACGAGGATGCTTTGGACATCCGTACTTGGGTGCAGAGAGGCGGGGCAATCTGGGCATTGGGGATTGTGTTTCTAACGAACTGAGAACAGAAGGCCACTGACATATAGTCCCCCTATAAAAAAGGCCAGATTAGGGGACATTAGTCATCTTACCTGTCCTTTCCTTCTTAGCCAATTCAAGTTCCATCATTTTACAGAAAGGAGAGGTAGTAATATGGCAAATTACAATTGTTTTAGTTTCTGTCAATTTTGCCGAACACCTTTGTGTTCAAAAACCAATTAGGCTTGTGCCGGCGGGGCACACGTTACCACACAAAGGAAGAGGGAACAGGGGGACCCTCAGAGAGAGAGAGTCGACCGCATTTTAAACGAACTATTTGGTACACGTACGACATGGAGAGAGAGAGAAAGAGAGAGAGAGAAACGTGTACAATAATAGGCCAGTTAGTGCGCACACAACACAGAACAGCAGGGGTCAAGTTATATAGAAACACAGGCTGAGGGACGACGTAGATCCATACATTACGTACACATGAATTCAGGCGGGGGGGGGGAATAGTACATGTATTATATACACAAATCCAAGACAAAACATAGAACAGTACTTGGCCAAAAAGATTTCTTCCTGCATGCTGCGCATTCTTAGTATCCTACTTAATTCATCTGGCTGCCTTTGCTGGTGGCCTCGGTTGCAAATACTTACACCTTTGTCAATTGTTCGGGAACTAACCTGGTCGGGCTAATACTCACGGTGGGATCTTCGAATCATTTTTAGCGAATGGGTATCCAGGCTGAGGCAACGGAGGGTGTCAGTCGGGAGAACAATGGGGCAGCTTTGAGTTTCATGTCTATGAGGGTGCAAGAAGGAGGTGGTAAATCTTAAACATTGACAATATTCCTAGTCTTCCAGGAGGAGGGTACTTGGATAAACCTCACCCTGGAATATTCCTGAACCTTTCCCTATTTAGTTACCGTATGAATTTATTCATGGGTGCACGTCATTCTTTGTTGCATTATTTGGGGTGCCGGTTGGAGTCATATTTTGTCATACTGCAATAACCCGCCAAGTTTCTGCTTCAGGCCACCCTCCCAGTCGCTGGGTTCAGAGAGAGAGAGACAGTCGTTTCTAAGTAAGGGAGTGCTATTGTCGTGTATTTCTATAGGTTCTGAATCGATCCCCCTATTCCTGACCCTATTCTGGTTAAACTACCTAGCTAGTTAACTAACAGTCAGCCCATGAGGCAAGAAATCCCCCATGATGCAGATACCGTTATCTGACGCAGTCACACTACGGCACAGGAACGTGTTATCTGATTAGGTCATAACGCTTGAGATCTAATTAGACAAGCGACATTCCTCCAGCCCCTGATAAGGCATACGACGTTCTCATAACAAATCAAACCTATGACAACCTGGAAAATCCGTGCGGCCATTGTTTTGATTTCACAGAGAACTTTTGCAAAAGAATGTGCTAACGAGCAAGTCGTATGACATCTTTATTGACGTACCTATGTCCATCCTTACGTCAATCTCGGCACCTTTAAGGTATAAATATTGCCGACCTTGCCCTATGCAAACACACGCGTGGTGACAAGACGGAGCAGCCATACTTGCCGAAGCCGAGAGCAGAAGCAGACCCCGCAGGCAGCAGCCCCGCCTTCCTGACGCGCTGAGAGACGCGCTGCTATCTCAAGCCGAGAGACCCAGCACCGGCGCTTCTGGGCAGCCCTCGCAGGCAGCCTGGAATATCGAGAGCAGAGAAAGAGATACCATTCCTCATTCATCCTAAATTCCAGGTACAGAACTGAATAACCCCTCCTAGAGAATTCTTTAGTTATTCACTTGGCAAAAACAAACTTAACTTAAACTGTAACTTTCTATTCCCGCCCACGCATTAGACTTAGGTCAGGTACACGGGGTAGGCGTATTTAGAAACACCAGTTGAGTACGTTTAGTCAAATGTATATGTGTATGTAAATATATTTTAATCATTTTAAACATCATATGGCTCAGAAACCATATCAATGTTTTTACAGTATTATTTTATACTATTGCTTCTAATGTATGCACTTTACTTAACTATAAGTATTGCAATAATATCGATCCATTTCTCTTGTACGAGAAAAGAGACTGATCAATAAATAACATCTTTTATTGAACACGCCCGTCTCTTCCTTTTCTCTACATTCTGATGAGACTAAGAATGCACGTACTGACTGAGTAAAATAATTGCCTTGTGCTCACACGACTCTTGAGATTGACTCTTGATTAGGGGAGAGCAAAGTTGTCATGTTCTATGGTTGTCAGAAACTAAATCCCTTCTTGTCTAATCAGGGGAGTTAATCCTTCCTTGAACATTCGAGAAAGTTTCTAGCGAACTCTGAGCTTAGCTGGCAAACCCAAAAATTAAGTCTAGTTTCGACAGTAGTAGACCTAGTTAACGTCTGGCCTAGGCCTTTACTGCTGTAGGTACTATTCCAATGCGCAGAGCCTATTGGGAAAATAGGAGCTACACTACATGGCGCCCAACGCGTTTGGAAAGGGCGATAAAACTAACGTAAGACATTTAGAGTAACTCAGTCGTGCTTTCTCACTCAGACCCCTTTTCCCAAATACTCCAAAGATGTCTGGAGTGGGTGAAAGGTTATTATATCCTCCAAAACCTCGCAGGAGGGAACTCCTATGTATGGTTCTTGGTCTAGTCAACGTTGAAGGATAAAACAGTTCCAGAATATTGTGCATCTAATCTCTGTTTCCATAAGAAACCTGATCTGCAAACAAACATAATACCATCCTGTCTGTAAAATGGCAGAGAGTGATGATGAAAGAGAGGCAATTAGATTAGCTACTGAAATAGCAGATGCTGATGCTACCATGCAAACAGCAGACCCGGATATAATACTCATCCAGGTCGCCAAAAGGAGATCTATAACCTTAAAACTTATAGAAAATGGACTGACACCTAGAGGTGGCACAGTCATATTCGTAATTGAGGCACACGAATATCGGCAGACAGAGGTATACTATACATGGATACATTTTCCAGCAGCAAATGCTGTAACAAAGTACTTCCACTATTACAAAGTAGAGGAACCTCCTGAAACGTACACTCCTTTCGAGGAGGTGGAAGTACCACTCAAATTCCAAGAGCATTTGCTCTTATTTGATGGCGCCCTAAAACATAACAATCACATTACAAGGCTCGGTCCTTTAGGAAGACCAGGAGCAACGTGGCCGGTCTTAGCCGGATACACACCACATCCAGACATCGAAAGAATGCCTGCAGCAGAGCTATTAATACAGCTAAAACAACTACTAAAAATTCATAGACAATTAGTTCAGTATGTAATGCGGACTTCAACAATTCAGCCAGTGATTAAACTTCCACAGCTGACCCCTCACCAGGGGAACACAAATAAAATTACACCACAGAACATCCAATCCTGCCTAGGTAAAGTTCCAGCTAAACGGGAACAAATACCATTCTGGTTGGCACAGAAAATTACCCAAATAGAGGCGGTGTTTCCTGACACCACCCCATTAGAAAAACACAGGATTCTGACTATATGTCTCCCAATGGGAATCGCACCACACATTGAGGACTGTGACACTTGGGGTACAGTCTTTGCTTCCATCTACACAAAAACGCACGGTGTTCCATCCATTTCGGTAATACCAGATGTGCTAAAACAAATTCAAGATGAATACGGTCCAGAACCTGCTTTAACTCTTGGTATGAAATTACTGAAAGACTTCAAGCAGGTCTCGGCTATATTATTAGCCAACATAAAAGGTGAAGCAGCAAACGTGGCGATCCGCCAGAGGTTAAAAGAGACAGATATAGCAGACCAACCAGCTGAAATTGCCAGAATCATAGAAAAATCCTATGAAGAACTAGGCAGAGATAGTCTAGGTGGAATACCAGTAAAACCGCAACTGACTACAAGTCCAGAAAAAATGTTTTTTAATAATAATAATAATTCACCAAAAAAGAACTGGGATGGGAACAAACAATCCAATCCTAAAGAAAAGAAATTCCAGTCCAGAGGAAGGTCTCCTAGGCGAAGAGAGAAATCTCCAAACCCGAGACAAAGGTCACCCCAGAGTGACCCCTCTGGGAATAGATATAACCTTAGAAATAGGGATAATATTAAAAAACCTGATAGATATCAAGACATTGATACACGTCCCTCTCAATCTTTTCAGAATTCCTCGCAGAAATCGGAAAGAAGAGGACGATCAGAAGAGCACGCCAAGTCCAAAGACAAGGAACCTGCTCAACTGAAAAAGAAATTACAATTTCCAAAAAAGAAGGTAGCCAGTATCAAGGTAGTTAACAATGCCGAGAATACTGAGGACACAACTGAAAAACGGAGAGTGGGCTCAGACAATGCTAGACAGCGCAGCAGAGGTGAGCATAGCTCGCAAAGTCCTTATGAATCATCTGGAGACAGTGGACACGAATGAATACCTTCAAGTGGAAACTGCAGATACCAGAGTTAGCAAGCCCCACAAAATATACGAGATAACATTACGTATAGAGGGAGATAAGACTAGGAAAATAAGGGGACTATTTTGGGATAACCTATCCAAGGGCTATGACATCCTTCTAGCTGAAAAAGACTGGCCACCAGAATTTGTCAGGGAGTGCCCTCATGGCGAAGAGGTAATTATGCCTGCCTTCTCGAATCAAATACCGATTCATAAAAAATACACACTTGCTAGAAAGTGGGCAGTGGCCTTAGCACCTGCTTTATATAAAAATCATGTAGGATGGGATGAGGATTCTCCTCCTCACAAAATCCAGTTAAAATCACAACCAACTGCACAAAGGCAGTACCCAATTAAGCAAGAAGCTAAAAAACAGGTAAATGAAATACTAGACCAGCTAGAATACCAGGGGGTGATTGAAACTTGCACCTCACAAATGAACAATCCTTTGTTTCCGGTCTCCAAACCAGACAATTCGTACCGTCTAGTTTTGGATTACCGACACCTTAACACATGTTGCAAAACCTTTGCAGTGCAAAACTCACACAGTGCTGCACTAATGAATAACATAGTGCGCAAAAAATACAAAACAACCTTGGACATCTCCAATGGATTCTTTTGTCAAAACATAGCACCAGAGAGCAGATCTTTAACTGCATTCTCAGTAAATGGCACTCAAAAACAATTCTGTCGGTTAGCCCAGGGGTACAAGAACAGCCCGGGGGTATTCTCAGCGAGAGTAACAGAATTACTACAACTATATGATGATGAAGCATTATCTTATGTCGATGACATTTACTTAACAGATGATGACTTGGAGACTCACTTGAAAAGAGTGAACACCATAATACTTGGTTTCGCTGCAGAGGGTTACAAATTCAACTTCAAAAAATCCAGAATTGCCCATCTGAAAATCCAGTACGGAGGATATGAATTATCAAGTATTGCCTGGTTGACAGTCTTTTAAGAACTAGAAGAATTAAAAAATCTAAAATATGAAAAGACGTATCCTCTGCCAATCGACATTCTGCCTCTACGACATTACGCCTGTGTAATCTATACAGACGGACATGCTCAACCCTCCGTTTGGGGAGAACATGCATACAATCCCACATGTGAGATTACAAAAGAAGTGTGGCGCGGAGGTAAACTAAGACCTCTATTAACAAAATCACACTCAGTAGAAACTAATTCAGAACTACAAACTGAAATAATAGCTTTGAAAATGGCGCTAGATAATGCGGATCGCGAATTCCCGACACTTATAGTGTCAGATTCATATTTCTGCGTCAAAGCATATAAAAAGGATTTGCAGACATGGATTCAGAACGGTTACAAAGATGACACAGATGCACCAATAAAGCAGAGACTGCTCTGGGAACAAGTAGCTCTTTTGAAAAAAGAACTACCAAAGACTCACGTGACACACTCACTGAGTCATCAACGTGATGGCGTTCACGTTGTAGGGAAATTATTGGCTGAAACAGCCGCAGCGGCAGCCACTAAACCAGCTCCCGTAGATCGAAAAAAGCGTACATTAAAATACATTGACGGTGAAACATTGCTGGCGGTGAAAACGTCATCAAAAGGCGACTGCTCAGCGTTACCGATCAACTATCCACTCAATTATACGTACATAATCGATGCAAACTCCGTCCCTTTTGCTCGAATCCCTGGAGTGGGGGATAGAGTGATTCCAAACATGGACAGGAGAAACTTGTTAATCGCAGACGCACACATGGGCGAGGGTCTCAGACACCTTAAATTAAAAGATTCTCTGGAAGAATTACAATCACGGTACTGGTGGCCAGGCATGAGCCTGCACTACACCATGTTTGTAAAAAACTGCCCAAACTGCAACAGAGATCGCAGTGGGGAGAGAAGCAGTTTAATACCTCGTCGAATCAAGGCAGATAATATTACCAGCAAAAAGAATGGCTTGCGATTAACATAGACAGGCTAGTTTCCACTTATAATGTAGATCCACGGCACTCGGCTGACGTCCGGACTATTATACAAGATTCGCGAGTCTAAATGGCATATACGCTAAGAGCATGCTACGTTCGACCATTTTTTTTTTTCACTCAGGCAATCCAGCCTGGGGGGGGAAAGAATGGCCAAATGAGCACAGCCCAGCGGGAATCTTCTCACTTCCTTCCTGAGGGTATGGGATGGTGGAAAGAAAAAACCAAGGCAGAAAGCAATCTATAATAGAAAGGATATTAGGTTCGGGAGCTGGGTGGGTCAAACATCTAATAAGTGTCCAACGTAGTCTAAATAACTTGCCAAGAAATTCTCTGAAGGGATTCAGTCCGTACGAATTATTATTCGGAACTAGGATGTTGATCTCTGACCTTGATAGTCAGACTTCAGTGGTAATAGAAAAAACCTTTGATGTCAAAGACCGTTTGGCTATTTTGCAGGACTTAAACAAAACAAGAAAAGACCTGAGCAACATACAGTTGAAACAACAGCCAACAACCACTGAAGAATCACCACCTGTCCCAGCAAGACCTGTCTGGATTCCAAAAGTCGGGGATCTAGTCAGGGAGAAGATCGCGGTAAAGAAGGAATTTGGGCCTTCTTACAGAAAAGCAGTTCCTGTCTTGTCTGTCAACGGGACAAGATCAGTTGTACTACCGCCACTTGCTGGAAAAAAGGAGAACCGAGTTGTATCCATCGACCTGGTAAAACCACAACATGTGGCCAATAACAAACGGTAGGCCAAGTGGACTCCCAATAAGTAGCAGAACACCAAGGTTTGCTACCAGTACAGAGGTCCTATCAAAGAGGCTCATCACATTCGAAACGCCTACAGAAGAACAACAAGGACTATGCAACAATGCAATAGAACTAAGACCTCTGAAAACCCAAATAAAAACATTTAGCAGAGACACACCAATCTACAATGAAGTTCCAAGTGAAAATGCAAGAAACAAAAATCCTGAACCAATTGGAACAATTGACAGAACTGCATCTGGTTACTTCATCAACTTCGATGATTCCTCTGAAGGTTTCAGCGAACAAAAGACACAGCCATCATCAAAATCCTTTAAAGACAAAGCTAAGGAACTTTTGAAACAACTGAAAGAAACATATCTGGTTTCTCCATGGATTGAATTTTGGGTGGGTTTTGGTGCATTTATCCTCATACTTTGGCTCATCATGGTATTTACTTTGGGACGCTTCATTGAGGGAAAATATGCTAAAATGGACACAGCAAGTCAGAACATCAACTTGGTCCTCAAACCACACACATCTTCACACGTCGAGAAAAGAGAACTTTCTTCAGAACTTTCTTCAGCCAACTTCACAGCAATTCCAATACCTGGTGGGGTAGCCTGGGACAACACTGACTATGAAATTTATGGTCCGGTCGAGATCCTGAAATATCCACACCAAATCAAGATCTCCTTGAGTGACTTTGCAAAACCAAACTCATTTGCTGATGATTGGGACTTTGAAAGTATAAACAATATGATGTCTGACTTAGTAATGTCTGCTAAATTTACAAAACATGATTATTTGCAAGGTTCTACAAATTATGATAGTATGTATTGCTATAACCATTATGGTAACCATTTCTTGCATAAATCTGCACAACCTAGAAATGTTTTAAATTATAATCAATGGGAACATTGTGCTACACCTCCAAAAGGGAGCTCTAGAACCGTTTATGACAAATACTCATATTTTTCAGGTTTTAACATAACTAATGCTGAAACATTTTATTACAAATTATCAAACAAGACAGGGATGAAAACCATGATAACCAACACGAAATTGATATATTCAGATTCATTCTTTGAAAAAATGAATACTTTTGGATTTGATTATTGGGACAAAAATGTTGATTTGAAAAGTGTTTGGGGTACAAAAGAATGGCAAGTACAGGGTATAGAAGCTTTGTTTAGAGCCTGCATGATCCCAGAACAAATGATATTTTTAAATGACACTGTTCAACAAACCACCTGTCTTGGCTTAGCCAAAATCAAAGATTTAAATAACCTGTCTATTCCAAAGCCAACAATGTTTAGCAATAACTCTGATACAGATGAAGAAATAGACATAAGCCATATATTAAACCAAAACAGAACACATACTGATTGGAAACAATGGTTGATCTGGCCCACAGATACAAATAACTGTCAAGATAGATTCCTGAATAAAACACAGGGTTTCAAAATGACCAGGCCAGACCCTAGATATCCCCAAAGACATCACCCAGGGATAATAACAACATACAGTGTGGGCAAATTATGCCTTCAATGGCTTCAAACTTCCACACTGCCTGAAATTAAGCAACACCTAACTTTACTTACTGATGGTGCTGACTTGCGTGATTTCATACTGGGACCACGCAAACAGCGTCAAAAGCGTTTCATAGCAGCCTCTGTATATGCAGCATACAATGAGGCCTGGAAGGTTACTCAAATTGAAACAGCAGAGAGAATACGTGAAATTGATCGTATTAATTTGGAAAAATCACTTTCTGTAGTGGACAATGGGTTAATGACTCTGTCCTCCAGAATATTTTCATTGGACAGCATTGTGTCTTCAGCAATCGACATATTATCGCAAGACTTACTGTTATTACAACATGGTCAGTCGCAATTGCGCTCTATTGTACAGCTTGGCTGGACGTTACAAAATCTGCGTTCAGGCTATGTGCCTTGGCGTTTAATCAACACAACGTCACTATTCCAAATCTTTAACCTTACTGATAGACAAATCGGTATGGCGCAGAAGGGTGCTGATTATACAATCTTGAGCATTGAAAAACTAGAAAGATTACCAATGACAATGTCAGAACGACATGTCATTGAATGGATAATCCACAGAATCATAAATATTCCAATCTCAACCTTCAGGTTTCAATACTGCCAAAAATATATACAGGCTGGCATGTACGAGAAATTGGGAAAGGGGTACCTTAAAACAACTTGGAACCTGCCCTATTCACATGCATGTGTCAGTAACAAAGGACAGAAAGTGTTTCTTAGTGGCAACAATTGTGCTATGTCACTAAGCGGCACGCTTCTGTGTAACGGTATTAGTTTGCACGGAGCCTGTGAAGGGAATTCATACAACCTTTCATGTCACCAGCAAGGCGCACCTGCAACTGAAATAGAACCATTCTTTCAAAGACTCTATAATGGGAGTTACATTCTTATTGTAGACCGCAGATGTTGTAGTCTTATGCCCGGGACTCCTTATCTCGTCACCACGACGGCGAAGGTCAAGTGCTGTGGACGTTCTTTGTTCCCCAGCTCCTTACCAGACAGGGAGGCAAGGGCATGTCCCGGTTTGAAAATTACTTCTATTCGAATAGACACTTTAAGCAGAATGAAAACAGTGCTTCTTCAGACGCCTACAAGGCTCACGTCATCTAAAGAAACGTATGATCTACAAGTCGCAAGGACGACTGCAGAGATACATACATTATTATCAACTAATTCCCCCGTACATTTCGCGGAAATCCTGAGCGAAATCTTAAATATTTCTGATACCACTGGGGTCTCAAAGGTATTTAAGACAGTATTTTCGATGGCATTAACACCATTCAAAGCCATACTGGGTATTTTTCCAGATTTCGTCCATTCGATTTTTGGCAGACTTCCCCTGATCCTGGGACTAATTGCAGGAATCCTATTCCTAGTCCTTATTTTTCGTTATGGCAACCCATGTCACAGATCAAACTCTCGCGACAATGGAAGATACGATCCTAGCCATTGGATACCGGGACCGGATATCAAAAATCCTGGGACTCTCCCGGCTTAGAGACCTAAACATGACTTGGTTTCTATCATTTCGACCAATGTGGCAAAGGTGTGTTTTACCTGTACTAAGGTGTCTGCTATGCGGAGAAGAATGCGTGTTAGACACCTGTCTGACGCTACAATCGGATGCGCCGGTGGATGCAGATTCACTGTTGGTTCCTACCAAGGTTCACGCACTGTGCTGCCCTCAAAGGCTGCCAATTCTGATGACGGCATTCCTGGAATCTTCACCACTACGATTGAAGAGTAGTGAAGTTCAAGATGAAAGCAGCATCGAACAGGTACGACCTTCTGTCAGCAATGCAAATCAGAATGTCAATGGAGACAATCATGCGCACGAATGCATGGTTACCCCTATTTCCGACTTAGTGGAACTTTCCCATGAAGCTGTTGACAGTTTTTTCGAAAGCCTGAATGATATGATGTTCTCTCCGGAACAGAAATAGAGACTTTTGAGTAAACTCGCACACGGCGTTCCCTGAATTCGGCCTTCAACCTTTAAAAATAAAGTCACATGAACAATTACAATCCAGTTCACGGACAGCAACTTTTTTCAGCAAGCCCTTAAAATATTTTTCTATATATTTTTTCCCCGGGACACTGATCTTCTGCTTGAAGTAAGAAACTATTCCTAGAGAACTAAGATACTTTATATAGACTTTAGCTGCCCGCTGGTATGTTCACAAATATTTTATTATGTGATGAAATGGTCTCGACCTTCCTTTCTGTATAGCTATATTAAGAGCCATTTCATGTGTATTTCTCATATACCAAAAAGCAATAATGCATTACAATGCGTGTTTACTTTTGCATTTAATTCATAGCTTAAGTGCATACAATATATATGACTGCAATTTTTCAGTATATTTGAAAATTTCGAAATGCATTTATGTATTTTGGGGTGGTAAGGTATACACTATACTCTATAGTATGTTGTACTATGTTATACTATGCATAGATTAGTAGATATGACCATAGTTAGCGTGGAGTGGGTGTCGTGTATTTCTATAGGTTCTGAATCGATCCCCCTATTCCTGACCCTATTCTGGTTAAACTACCTAGCTAGTTAACTAACAGTCAGCCCATGAGGCAAGAAATCCCCCATGATGCAGATACCGTTATCTGACGCAGTCACACTACGGCACAGGAACGTGTTATCTGATTAGGTCATAACGCTTGAGATCTAATTAGACAAGCGACATTCCTCCAGCCCCTGATAAGGCATACGACGTTCTCATAACAAATCAAACCTATGACAACCTGGAAAATCCGTGCGGCCATTGTTTTGATTTCACAGAGAACTTTTGCAAAAGAATGTGCTAACGAGCAAGTCGTATGACATCTTTATTGACGTACCTATGTCCATCCTTACGTCAATCTCGGCACTTTTAAGGTATAAATATTGCCGACCTTGCCCTATGCAAACACACGCGTGGTGACAAGACGGAGCAGCCATACTTGCCGAAGCCGAGAGCAGAAGCAGACCCCGCAGGCAGCAGCCCCGCCTTCCTGACGCGCTGAGAGACGCGCTGCTATCTCAAGCCGAGAGACCCAGCACTGGCGCTTCTGGGCAGCCCTCGCAGGCAGCCTGGAATATCGAGAGCAGAGAAAGAGATACCATTCCTCATTCATCCTAAATTCCAGGTACAGAACTGAATAACCCCTCCTAGAGAATTCTTTAGTTATTCACTTGGCAAAAACAAACTTAACTTAAACTGTAACTTTCTATTCCCGCCCACGCATTAGACTTAGGTCAGGTACACGGGGTAGGCGTATTTAGAAACACCAGTTGAGTACGTTTAGTCAAATGTATATGTGTATGTAAATATATTTTAATCATTTTAAACATCATATGGCTCAGAAACCATATCAATGTTTTTACAGTATTATTTTATACTATTGCTTCTAATGTATGCACTTTACTTAACTATAAGTATTGCAATAATATCGATCCATTTCTCTTGCACGAGAAAAGAGACTGATCAATAAATAACATCTTTTATTGAACACGCCCGTCTCTTCCTTTTCTCTACATTCTGATGAGACTAAGAATGCACGTACTGACTGAGTAAAATAATTGCCTTGTGCTCACACGACTCTTGAGATTGACTCTTGATTAGGGGAGAGCAAAGTTGTCATGTTCTATGGTTGTCAGAAACTAAATCCCTTCTTGTCTAATCAGGGGAGTTAATCCTTCCTTGAACATTCGAGAAAGTTTCTAGCGAACTCTGAGCTTAGCTGGCAAACCCAAAAATTAAGTCTAGTTTCGACAGTAGTAGACCTAGTTAACGTCTGGCCTAGGCCTTTACTGCTGTAGGTACTATTCCAATGCGCAGAGCCTATTGGGAAAATAGGAGCTACACTACACTATATCTTTGTTTGTTCGTCGCGTATAGGCACCATGTTCAGACCCCTTTTCCCAATTCCCTCGGCCGTTCGATCATCACTTAAGTCATACATAAAACATTTCTCTTATCAATCCAAACGTGTGCAACGTGTATTCGGTCGAGCTATACACATCAGGGCATACACGCGTGCATTCATATCACACAAATTCGTCACGTTCTCAGGGGCAGTCCCCATAGACAATATACAATGTTTCCGTGCAGAACCATGGCGTGTTGCTTAGGTCTTCTCCATACTTTAGTCGACGTTCCGATGTGACCTGCAGAAAAGAAGGGAAAAAGAAGGGGTGGGGGCAGCGTTTTAAAACACATCAGCGCGCATAAACCCGAAAATGCTTTTACTTACCACATACTCGACCTATCTCCACGGGATGCAGTCCCTTTCATCTCGGCGTTTAAGCCCAGAGGGACCGGTAGTGCGGGAGAGATAATCATTGATGGACTGTGTATTGCATAGATCGCCCAAGTGTGGTATTACGGATCGTGTGTAGGGAAGGGTCAAAACAAAGGGCAGTCAGTGTAAAGTGGGGGGTGAACTTGTGCTCTCCTTCGAGGAGGGGGGATGGTCTACAGTGGTACAGGGTCGTTTTTGTTCATCAGGCACGGAAACTAGAGGGGCTAAGTGGCATTCCTTCAGAGTGACTTAGGGGTATCTGCAACAACTTCCCTGATACATGTGGCACATAAAGTAAAGGCTAAATACCGGGACCTTTTTCGATTGCTTTTACGTTGCACAAAAATAAAAAAATATATATATAAAAAACACACACACACAACAAACCTGGACCATTCACATTTGCAATATTTCTGTGTACTTTGCTTTTTAACCTTTAAGTAATCGAGTTGCTTCATTTCACCTGTATTTTACTTATATCGGAAACAGTGGCCATTTATTCGAAACTTACCAATCTAAGCGCTACAACTATGTTTGCTTTTCAAAAAAACCTTTATTTAAAAATGTTGGCGCACAAATACGGGCCTACAACCACGTGGGCCGGCCACGGAGCAGACTGGAACTGTACATGACGGGATACTTATTTGAGGAAAACGTAACGGAGTCGGTGGTCGTTGATTTCATAAAGGTGCGACAAGTCGAATAAAATCATATCGAAAATTCATTGTGGGCAAGTACCATAAGTGTCGAAAATTCGAACTTTCAATAATACGGTAATCAATGACGCGTCAGAACTTAATATCAATTCATTGTCCGAATGTTCAATCAGTACCCATCCCCTCCCGCCATGCGCTTCAAAAACTGCATACATATCTCATGATATCAAGGCTGAGCAACCGGAACACAACAGGGAGTTGCGAGTTTCATTTGTACCGGCGCCATTTCGGTTGCGGTCAGGCAGGTCCAAGTATAGTCAAAATGTCTCCACCAACTCGTGGTTGGACCAGAGCCTCTTTCGGCAGTCCAAAAGTTTCGTTAAAGGGCAACAGAAGGGGCCGTCGATATGAACCATCAGTCAAAGGGGGGAGGGAGGCAACAATCTTTCCTACCGAGTCATACTGGTGTTCCACCGGAACTGATCAAATTGGTAGTCTGCAGGATTTTGGTCATTCAAACTGAGGCTGGCGCCAGCATGAGAGCGCCAACGTCTCGTGGCTACGTCTTGGTCATTCCGCGGGCAATCATGGCAGTCATTCCCCATAGGGGGGCCCGCGGGGGTCGGGGGCCCCTGCAGTTCTCATAGAATCTTCAAAGCTGAGGAGAACGCTTCTGGACGGGGGACTCATTTTCTAGCTGACAAGCGACCAGGCCATCTTTGCACGCCCGGCCCAATCCTGCAGAGTCGACCGTTATTTTATGAGTTGAGCGGCAACCGGCAGTCGCTGGATCGCAAGAGCAGACTGACTCCAGCCTGTCGGGCGTGGCGTTGCACTGCAAGAGTGGACGAACCCTTGTCGGGTGAGTGGAGCGTTGGGGGTGCAGCTGAGGGGCCTTCACCTGGGGAGGTGGGAGAGGCTCGTCCACGCCGCCTCTCCCTCCCAGTGCACCCCACGCCGTCTCCTGGCGCTGACATTCGTGATGGCCGGACCAGGCGATGAGAGAGGGGGGAGGTCGGAGGCATAAGCAAGACATCCCCCCCCGTGGCCTGCAAGGCGCCAGAAGAGGAGGATGGGAAGACCAGTACATTCCGGGCCATCCACCCCACGACCTCTCCGGCCGATGGCGGCCAGCCGGGCCCCGCCCTGCACGTGTCGAGGCCTCGTCTTCCGGATGGGCGTAACTGTGGACCTGTTGCACTTCGGGAGCTTCCGGAATGGGGGTAGGTATCTGCTGACTTGTATCTATCTTATGTTACCGTTATTGGGCGTGGCGGGCGGTGGGACAGACATGTTTGGAGCAGTGAGGGGCGGCGGAGCCTAGCTACCTCGTGGCTGCCGTGATGTCAAGCTTGGCTTCTCTCACCACTTTCATGTTTCTTATTGCGGGCTATTTCTAACGTTACTTATTTCTAGCGAAGTCAAAAAAAACTCATCAGTGGCCTACTGATTTTGCTCGATTTCTTTTTCCTTCCTTTTCTAGTGTGTTTCGTGCTAAAGTTTCTGTTAACAGGATACGGTGATTACTTCGTTTTTTACATATGTCCTTTTTATTAGGGGCGCCCTCCGGTTGAGCCAGATGATCTACCTCTAATAAATGGTCCGGGTGGAACTAGTTTACCAATCAGTGGGGAGTAGATAGGCATGACAGATTACAACGGGGGACAAAGGTCCGCATTACCTACCCTTCACTACTTGCAAAGACTAGACAGAATATTACTATTCCACGTTATTTGCAAACAGAGAATACCTCAAAAGAACTATTCCTTGAACAATAAATGTCCAGACAATCAATCAATCAGTGGGGAGAAAAACAGGCATGACGGATTACAACGGGGGACAAAAGTCTGCATTACCTATCCTTCGCTATCTGCAAAGGGAGACAGAATATTCCTATTCTTCTCTGTTTGTAGACAGGGAATATCTCAAAAGAGCGATAATCGATAAAAAAATCGATAACAAACAATCAGTGGGGAGAAAGATAGGCATGACGGATTACAATGGGGGACAAAAGTCTGCATTACCTACCCTTCACTATCTGCAAAGGGAGACAGAATATTCCTATTCTTCCCCGTTTGTAGACAGCGAATGTCTCAAAGAGCAACAGAGCAACCAATCAATCAGTGGGGAGAAAAATAGGCATGACGGATTACAACGGGGGACAAAAGTCCGCATTACCTATCCTTCACTATTTGCAAAGAGAGAGGAACGTTCCTATTCGTCGCTGTTTACAAACAGAGAATGTCTCAAAGAGAACCAATACTTCAAGTAGCAACCAAGGCTAAATGAACCAATCAATGAACAATACCAGTATTTAAATACCGATTCCAATATAAACAATCAATCACTCAATCAATCAGATGGATAAAGACATCCTATCAATCAGACGTAAAGACGTCCTACTTAACCTTACCCGGACCGGACCGTGTGGACAGTTCTTCGCCTTCCCTTTCCAGCGCCCGATCGTTCTCTTACTCCATTATTTTACCGCAGCATTCCTGTGGGATCCCAGTCAGGACAGTAGGTCGCTTGAGAGAGGTCCGTTCGGAATCGGTGAAGTTCATTCAATCGGCAGCCGGACGAGGGCCCTCTCAAGGCAGGTATACTCCAATCGTTCAGATGTTCACCCCATCGTCTGGACCTCTCTTACCGGACCTTATGTCGCTGATGGGCCCCACGTTGGGACGCCAATTAAGGAAAAACAGCCCAAATTAAAACCGATGCCCAGGCTGCTTGGCACAAGACGCCTCTTAGTTCCTATTTTGATCAGTTACCAAATACAGAGACGGGCGCTGGAAGCGGGAGTGCAAGAACAGATTTTTATTTCTCATGAGGAGAGCCTGTCATTTCAGACACGCGCACAATGTCTTCAAGAGGTGCTCTAACAAGTTTCTCTGAGGCTCCGTCTTTTATACACAGGTTTATGATGCACAAACATTCCTTATTGCAATAAAGAAACTTTGAAGTACGAAAAGGCACGTTTGGAATCCCAGCTTCAGGCCTATTCCCATACCTGCCGCTCGGATGTCGTTTCCCCTCCCAAATGTAACATGTGATTGTAATCTTGCAGCCGGACATTCCAACAGGACACGAGGGTAAGAGGGGGTGGTCAGATCTAAGGTTGGGCAGGCGATAAGATCGGGCACTTCGGTTGGTGTATCACGTTTTGCTATGCGGGGCCGGGGGGGGTAGATCCATGAGGCTTTGTTTTATGACTTGGGACCGGATCGAGAGGCCAGGTGCAGCCGGGGGGGGGGTCATCAGAAGAGGGGAAGGGTGTTCCTGGGAGGAATGCAGGGGGTGTCGGTCAGGCAGGGGTGTCACTTTTAGAGCGGGGTCGCGCAGAGGGAGAGGGTTTTATGGCCTATGCATGAGGGAGCGGGGGTGTTCAACGGGGGGGGGGGCGTGCTGGGGATTTAACAAACGGGCAGAGAGGCCTTGGTGCCTAAAATGGCTGTCGTGTACGTGCGTGCATGGGCCTATGCTGGCGGGATGATGCGGTCAATGCTTCGCGGTATTCGTTCTGCTTACAGCGAGGGGTATGGTGAACACAAATGAACGCCGCTTATGTACATATACATTGTCATTTTCCACACCTAGACACACCCAAATGATTGTTCTAGATTTGGCATATAGACTTGCTGATGATAACCGATCAGAACATTCATATGCTCCAATTTCTCGATGCGACAAAATCTTCAGACTGTAACTGTACAATTTCTTACTTAGACTCTTTTCATATGAAATTTCCTCCCACATTTCCTTCAGTTCCGTCTTTTCTGATTTTGTGATGTAAGACGTCACATATCGAGCCACAGCAATAGAGTTGTCAGCAACATATTGAATATCCATGTTAGCATTCCACATGGACAAAATGACTGGGTTGTAGTCATTTATGTTTTTGGACCCTTCATTTCTTCTTAAGTTGTATGTAATTTTCGGTGATTTTCTTGTCACAGTATGTTGCAGAGAAGACATTAAATTGTTCACTCTTCCTTTAGATATTACTGGTCGTGGAAATCCAAAACAACATTTTGTTTAGAACTTGTCTTTGGATTTGAACTTTCGACAACAGTATTTTCCACAACGATGGGTTTGAAAGCGTAAAACTTGATGTCTTAAATTGTTTTCTTCTGTACTTTTCGGAACAGCACATGTAGAATACTGTTCAATGAAACTCATCACTGTGTCATCCGATTCTGTTCCAAATTTGGGTGCATCTTTGATCCATAGCAGCATATGTATGTGAGGAGCACCTCTTGCTTGATACTCCTTTCTCCAAAAGAAATCCAAAACCTCTCCAAGCGGTGGATTTTTTTTGTTTGTGATAAAATACATCATAGCTTCAAATCTATGATTGAAATACCTGCATACATTAACTAGATCCAAAGAGCACAGTTCTCCAGGTGTCTTGTATTCTATATTTTCAATGTTTGGATTTGCCTCTCGTAGAAATTGAAGTAAGTCTTCCCAAGCATACTCAGCACAGCTAAGAGTGCGGAACCATGTAGGAGTTCCTAAGTTTCTTAGCATACATTTCAATTCCCCATCATGACGGTACCAATACTCGTTAGTACCACGCTGACATGCCATGGGATTAATTAGGTGAGATTCCAAAATACTATCTTGCAGTTTGACTTTATTCATAAAGTCCCTTGCCGAAATATTTTGCAGATGTACTCCACTTTTCAGTATATGGTTCACTGCATAAGAAAGTCCAGACAAGTCACTCTCAAACAGTAGATGAAACAAATATGGAATGCATTGTCGAAACCTTGGATCTTCTGCATATAATCTTAAAGTCCGGTATTCTGATGCAGGAATTTGAACAGGTCGGTCGTCATATCATCCACCTTGACCTGTTTGAAATAACTGAGGAAAACAACGAGCTTCCAAACTTTCTTCCCATACACTAATGGGACTTCCTTTTGCTTCTTTCATTTGAAACAAGTCAGTAGCATTCCCCATTACTTCTTTGGAATGCAAAGGATGAACACTATAATATTCATAAATTTCTTCAGTTCTAGAGACATCAACTTTTTCAATTTGCCCAGCTGAGAAATCACTGTCCTCTTCTACAGTTGTTTCCTCTTCTCCAACATATACAATTTTGTAGTAGTGATTGTTTTTTACCAAATACAACGTTGCCTTTTTGACTTTCCTAACATCCACTAATTCTTGCAGATTTTCTTGATATTTGTCGGAACACCATTAACTAGAATAACCAGAGGTTCCTCTTCCACTTTTTCTACACCAATTGTATCAATATTTTTCTTAAAATCTAGAGGAAAATAAACAACTCTTCCCTTTAATCATCCCTGTAAATCTGAAGGAGGTAATTTCCCTGTCTTAGGCTCCATGCGAACAATAGCCTGAAAAGGATGCACACATTGAATCAGAATAGACTCATAGGTATTTAAATCCATCAATTCAGAAGGAATGTCTACCAACTCAAGATTATTATGAACAGGTCTAGCAGGCATTCTGTTTTCATTTAATTTATTATAACAATATTTACAAATACGTTGATCAGAACCCAAATCAAAACAATTTTCTACCAACAAATAAGTTGCAAAATCCTTCCACTCATTATTATTTTCCATTTCACTTTTTACATATAAAGCAACTAACCTAGTCTGATTCTTATAATGAGTTCGTTGACAACACACACAAGAAAAATTAGGCCTTTCACTTGAAATGACCTTAAACTTTGTAATTTCATGGTCAAATTTTTCTGTACTTGAAATCTGTACATTGTCTTCCACATTACCTTGTATTACTGTGTCAATTTATACACTGTCCTCTTTTTCACAAAAATAACAAATCTCAATTTCTTCACAAATCTTCTTCACATCTAATTCAGTTCCATGCAAAAGAGCACTATTTAACTGTTTAAGCTTAAGTGCTGGACTTTTTGCATAATACAACCTTCTCACTAATTTCCTCACTTTACTATGATGCACTGCTAACATCCTAAAATGGTGAAAAACACTCTGACATACTTTTCTTGAAAGACAAGCCAGTGAATGCCCATGCAAACCTGTTTTTTCTGTCACTCTGCAAGGATCTAACTCTTGCAACATCTTCATTTTTTATTTTACACTTTTCTTAGTATATGTCCGTAAGAAATTGAGAAACAAATTAATTGAATCCTGTCGCACACTACAAATACAACTACAATTCCAAGTATACACTGGAGCCTTAGAACATCTCCCTAAAACTTCATCAGCTAACACCTCTTCTGCATTTCTAGGCACAAGTTTGTCTTTTTCAACCGGACAACCGTCCTTCACCTCATATGCTCGACCACTGGTGTCAACTGCATGCACCAAATCATTATCCTGAAAGTAACTCTCTTCATTAAAAAATGGCTCACAACTTGAACTATGCTTCCTTTCTCCAGAAAAAAATCACAAAAATTAGTCTGATGAATTACTCTTCTCCACTTACATTTTGATTTCAAAACATTGATTACCTTATCTAGTGTACGAATTCTATTGTTACTAACCTGTATAATTTATTTTTCACTTCAAAAGCCTGATCCACAATCTTCACTATACTTTTCTTTTTTTGTAATAAGCAGTTTTCTTTTTATAATTTTTAACATTTTTTTTATAAATTTAAAACAATTCTGTTATAAAACATTCGTCTACGAATGTCAATAAATTGATTTCTCCGTCTATTACTAAAGACAATATCATCTTCTACAGGTCTAACATTTTTTGGGGGGCTCTGCTTTTTCTTTGTATTTACAGATGATTTTTTTTTCTTTGAAACAATATCCAGATGTTTTTTACATTGCATTAATTTCCTAAAAAACTCCTTTGTTTGCTTACCAGGAGCATTCTTTATTTTCACTGAAGATTGTGTTTTGGATGAATCTTTTAATTGTGTTTTCTTGGACAATAAAGCATGTTTATAACTTTTTCTTCTTCTTTCCTTCCTCGGCATATTCTTTTCTCATGCTATAGATGATTACAATCTGTGGTAAAGAAAAAATAACATATTATAGACCACTACTAACATACTACATAGCAATGAAAATAAGTAAACGATATAAACACTAGTTTACAACATAACTAAGTTTATAGCACAGCAACTGTGTCACAGTTACAGTGCAGTACAGTTTCATTATTAATCTCACTCTCTGCCTGCACCATCTCACTCTGTGCGTGTGTCATCTCACTCTCTGCCTGCACCATCTCTCTCTTTGTGTGTGTCATCTCTCTCTTTGCGTGTGTCATCTCTCTCTCTGCCTGTGCCATCTCTCTTAGCGTGTGTCATCTCACTCTCTGCCTGCGCCATCTCTCTCCTTACGTGTGTCATCTCACTCTCTGCCTCCGCTATCTCTCTCTTTCCGTGTGCCATCTCACTCTCTCCCTGCGCCATCTCTCTCTTTGCGTGTGTCATCTCGCTCTGTTTCTGCCCCATCTCTCTCTTTGTGTGTGTCATCTCTCTGTTTGCGTGTGTCCTCTCAATCTCTGCCTGTGCCAACTCTCTCTTTGTGTGTGTCATCTCTCTCTTTGTGTGTGTCATCTCTCTCTTTGTGTGTGTCATCTCTCTCCTTGTGTGTGTCATCTCACTCAGTCCCTGCACCATCTCTCTCTTTGTGTGTCTCATTTCTCTCTTTGCGTGTGTCATCTCACTCTGTGTCTGCCCCATCTCTCTCTTTGTGTGTGTCATCTCTCTCTTTGTGTGTGTCCTCTCTCTCTTTGTGTGTGTCATCTCACTCTGTGCATGCACCATCTCTCTCTTTGTGTGTGTCATCTCTCTCTTTGTATGTGTCATCTCTCTCTTTGCGTGTGTCATCACACTCTCTGCCTGCGCTACCTCTCTCTTTCCATGTGCCATCTCACTCTCTGCCTGCGCCATCTCTCCCTTTGCGTGTGTCATCTCGCTCTCTTTCTGCCCTATCTCTCTCTTTGTGTGTGTCATTTCTCTGT